>NC_081319.1:57229796-57532228 GCF_026419965.1 Kogia breviceps
GAAGGCTGAGTAGACAGTACTGAGAAGCAAGGCAAGGAAGGCATCTTCATGAGTAAAGGAAGTAGGATATGGAGCCGTGAAGAGAGAAGGGTCAGAAGATGACGTGGGGTGGGGAGGGCACCCCCACAGCCTCTGAGAATCTGTGCATACCGTCTGTCACATCCAAAGACATGATGGCAGTGATCTTTTCTGACCTCTCCTTTCCTCCAGCCCAGCAGGACAGTGAGTCGGCAGCCAGGTGAGTGGAAAGAAAGATGAAAGAACAAAGTAGGAGAATTGTAAAGAAACCAGCAAGGTCCTTTTTTTCAGGATTCCAAAGCTGGGCCAGGATAGAAGCTTACATTAAATAAGAGACGGAAGTTTGGATGTTAGTCTAGTCTTTTTTTTTTTTTTTTTTTTTTTTGCGTTACGCGGGCCTCTGACTGTTGTAGCCTCTCCCGTTGCGGAGCACAGGCTCCGGACGTGCAGATTCAGCGGCCATGGCTCACGGGCCCAGCCGCTCCGCGGCATGTGGGATCCTCCCGGACCGGGGCACGAACCCGTGTGCCCTGCATCAGCAGGCGGACTCTCAACCACTGCGCCACCAGGGAAGCCCCTAGTCTTTTTAATATCTTCAAATGGCTAGAAAAGCTAAAGGATCTGCTCGCAAGCTCTTTTGGCAACAGGAAGAATGAGTTTCTAGAGTTTATTTGAAAATGGCAGTTGTGTGGAAGAATAAAGTTACTTTATATTTGCAATCTACCAAGTCAGTTTATGCAATAAACTCGTTACATGCATATGTATAATAGATATGGTATGAATATATATATATATATATAGAGAGAGAATATATCCATGGAAAGTTATATCATATATATAACAAATAGCTATACATACATGTGTATATATTTATTTATATATTTGGATCACACTATATAAAGAGGTTTGTATCATGATTTATTCACTTAGCATTTTGCTATAAAATTTTTTTCATGTCATTGAAATAATATGTCATATAAGTACATCAAAAATTCATGTGACCAACCCCTAATTCTGTTGTTGGAAATTTCAATAATGAATTACTAATTTACTACTGGAAATAGCACTATGAACATCCTTATGAATCTCTGCCTATTTTATTATTTCCTGGACTAAGATTATGAATTTTAGTTTAGTACTATTGATATTTTTTGCCCAATTGCTTTTGAGAAAGCGTTATCATTTTTTAAAATTTCTGTAAAAGACATAACCTAAAACTTACCATCATAACAATTTTTAAGTGTATAGGCCAGTGGTGTTAAGTATACTCAATTTCCAAAACCTTTTCATCTTGCAAAACTGAAACTATACCCATTAAACAGCAACTCTCTATTTCCTTCTTCTTCCAGCCCCTGGTAACCACCATTCTACTGTTTCTATGAAGTTGACTACTTTAGATAACACATATAAGTGGAATCATACAGTATTTATCTTTTCATGACTGACTTATTTTGCTTAGCATCATGTCCTCAAGATTCATTCATATTGTAGCAGGTGACAAGATTTCCTTCTTTTTTAAGTCTGAATAATATCCCATTTTATGTATATGCTACACTTTATCCATTCATCCATCAATTGACATTTAGGTTGCTTCCACCTGTTGGCTATTGTGAAAATGCTGCTATGAATAATGGGCGTTCAAATGTCTCTTTGGGACCTTGTTTTCAATTCTTTTGGATAAAGGACTTCAATAGACGTTTCTCTAAGGATGATATAAAAATGGCTAACAAGCACAGGGAAAAAAATGCTCAACATCACTAATCGATTTAAGAGAAATGCAAATCATTACAATGAGATACCACCTGAAGCCCGTTAGGGTGACTACCATTAAAAAAAACAAAATAAAAAGTGTTGAGAAGGATGTAGAGAAATTGGAAATCTTGGGTACTGTTGGTAGGATTGCAAAAGGGGCAACCATTATAAAAAACAGTATAGAGGTACCTCATAAATTAAACAGAACTACCATATGATCCAGTTTTATCGATTTATATGCATGCCAACAATGTGGACCTTTACACATCAGACACACAACATCACTTCTACCCCATTCTACTGTTCAAAGTAAGTCACAAGACCAGCCCTGATTCTAAAGAAAAAGAAATAAATGCCACCTCTTGATGAGAGGTTGACATGCACGAACAGTGATGGAGAAATTCTGGATGGCTATCTTTAGAGACCATTTGCAACAGATAATTTGATGGAGGGATGATGATAATCTTACTTATGTTTTATTTTGCATTTCACTGATTACTTGTGAGATTTTTTTCATGTTTCTCAGTCATTTGGAGTTCTGTGAATCGTCTGTTCATGCCTTGTGACTTTTTAAAGTGTCTTTGGCAGTTTTTAAAATTTATTTCTAAAAAGCCTTTATATATATGAGGTTTGTTGATTGTAAGAAAATAGGATGTTAACTCATTTTCTATCATATTTATTGCAAAACTCTTTCTCAATTTATCCTATACCATTAAATTTTTGTATGCAAAAAGAATTATAAAAATTTTAGTTTTTAAGTAGCAAAATCTGTTGAGTGTTTTTGGGTAACATATTCAGTGATAATACACAAAATACATAATCATAGTGAACATTCACCATCTTTGGCAGCTCAACATCTTAACGCCTTTCCTAATTTGATAGCATTTCCAGTTGTTTGGGTTTGGAATGAGACAAGGCACATACTTCTGTGTATATATATATGGTTCACTAGAAGAGCAGAAAAAAAAATTGAAATATCTCTTTTCATTGATTTTTTCTTTTAAAAATATAGAAATTAAACTTTACCAATACTTAATAGAGACATGAGCCCTGGTGCCTTTGCTTGGATTCCATATCCGTAACACTTCTCTTCTATCTTCCTTCCTTTTCAGAGGATTTCAGTGTGCTACCATTTACATGTGCCTAAAAAATGGATTTATAGATTATAGTACCCAGCTTTATTTAAACTATCTTTCAGATACGGACAAGTGTCTAGAAAGTTTCCTGCAAATAATATGGACTGAGTACACTATTATCAATGCAAACATAAGTGAATAACAAGAAGAGAGCAGAATCAGCACTCTACTTCTTGTTACCTACCTTAAAAGCTCATCAGATCTGCCAAAAGATTGGTCATCACAATTAAAATGAATGAGAAGACTATCTGACATATAGATATAGACTTACATCCCATGTGCACATTTCATCTCAATAGCTAATAGCAACAGGAAGTCACAGTAATTGGCAAGATGGTCTACATAAATGTAAAAACAAACATTGATAATTTTTCTCACACATTAAAATTCACATGTTGGTCATACAGTACTTAACTTTTTTCCCTAAGTTTAATGATAGATGTTTATACTGAAGTTTTATACTGAAAAATCTTTCTGAGGAAAAATTTTCAACTGTGACAGCATTAAAAATTGGTATTAAAATAAACTTAAGAAACAGTCCTTTGAACACACTCTCAAAAATAGCAAAGACTTTTAGTGAAGCATATTAAATCATGCTGCTGTTGACAAAATATTATTTATAATCATTTTAGGATATAAGTAAAATACATTACTGCTACTACTACTAATACAAAATAAATACAAAAGAACAAATAACATACAATAATTTCCATTTTCATCTTTATTACATCATTTAAAATGTATATTTTTATATGATTTTTATATATAGTTATACATAACCACATATAAATAATAAATATGCATAATCAGGAATGTTGCTGGCCCAGACAATGGGCAAATTAGAAATAGTGGTCTTAGAATATGCAAGGGGGAAAAGATAGCCTCTTCAATAAATGTTGTTGGGAAAATTGGACAGCTACATCCAAAAGAATGAAACTGGACCACTTTCTTACATCATAGACAAAAATAAAGTAAAAATGGATTAAAGACTTAAATGTAAGACCTGAAACCATTGAACTCCTAGAAGAAAAGGTAGACAGTAAACTCTTTGGCATCAGTCTTTGTAATATTTTTTTGATCTGTCTCCTCAGGGAAGAGCAACAAAAGCAAAAATAAACAAATGGGACCACATTAAACTCAAAAGCTTCTGCACTGTGAACAAAACCATCAACAAAATGAAAAAGGCAACGTATGGAATGGGAGAGGATAACTGCAAATGATACATCCTCCAAGGGGTTAAAATCTAAAATGCACAAAGAGCACATACAACTCAATATCAAAAAAACAAACAACCCAATTAAAAAATGGTCAGTGGACCTGAATATACATTTTTCCAAGGGAGACATACAGATGGCCAACAGACGCATGAGAAGATCTTAGCATCACTAATTATCAGGGAAATACAAAACTAAACCACAATGAGATATTACCTCACACCTGTCAGAATGACTATCATCAAAAAGGCAAGGAATAACAAGTGTTGGTGAGGATGTGGAGAAAAAGGAACACTTGTGCACTGTTGGCAGGAATGTAAATCAGAGCAGTACTATGGAAAACAGTATGGAGACTCCTCAAAAAATTAAAAATGGGTTTCCCTGGTGGCACAGTGGTTGAGAATCCGCCTGCCGATGCAGGGGACACGGGTTTGTGCCCCGGTCCAGGAAGATCCCATATGCCGTGGAGCGGCTGGGCCTGTGAGCCATGGCCACTGAGCCTGTGCGTCCAGAGCCTGTGCTCTGCAAGGGGAGAGGCCACAACAGTGAGAGGCCCACGTACCACCAAAAAAAAAAAATTAAAAATAAAATTACCATGTGATCCAGCAATTCCACCTCTGGATATTTACCCAAAGAAAATAAATATACTATTTCAAAAAGATTTTTACACACCAATGTTCATTGCAGTGTTATTTACAATAGTCATGATATAGAAGCATCCTAAGTGTCCATTAATAGATGAATGGATAAAGAAGATTGTGTGATACACAATGGAATATTACTCAGCCATAAAAAAGAATGAAATCTTGCATTTGTAACAACTTAGATGGATCTAGAGGGTATGCTTAGTGAAATAAGTCAGACAGAAAAAGACAAATACTGTGTGTTTTTTCTTTTATGTGGAATCTAAAAAACAAAACAGGTCAGAAATAGACTCATAGATAGAGAACAAACTGGTGGCTGCCAGATGGGAGAGAGGTGGAGGATTGGGCAAAGTAAGTGAAAGGGATTAAGAGGTACAAACTTCCAGTTATAAAATAAATGTCATGGGATATAATACATAGCACAAAGACTATAGTCAATAATACTGTAATAACTTTGTATGATGACACATGGTTACTAGACTTATCATGGTGATCATTTTGTATAGTATTTAAATTTCAAAACACTATGTTGTACACCTGAAATGAACGTAATACTGTATTTTAACTATACTTCAATAAAAAACTAAAATGAAGTAAAAAGTTCCCTTGCACTTTCAAAACAAAAGAAAGAAAAAAGAAATAGTGCTCTTTCTTCAAGCAAAAGTTTTTTATTAGCATATTCTTCATTTCTACAAAATACAAAATTACAAAAACATGCTGTATAAATTACAAAAATAAGATTACTGAACATAAAATAATAGAAAATGAAAATTTTAACCAACATAATTACAAATAAGGGTCAATATATTTTTATACAGTTGTTTTACAGGAATGAAATCTTTATGATGATTTCAATGTTTACTTGTTCCAGTATCTCATTTTCCCTAGAAATCACCTCAGATTGAGTTGGTGATTTTCTTGAGATTGAGACTGGTTTTCTTACAGACCAACTTTAGTAGTGTTAAGTACATTTAAATTTTGAAACTCTGTATTCTCCACTGAAACTCTGTATTCTCCACTCTGTGTCACATTTTGGTAATTCTGAAATATTTTAAACCCTCTACTAGCAAAAAGATTATGACTCACTGAAGGCTCAGATGATTTTTTTAAAAAAACAATGAAGTATTATTTAAGGTATGTACATTTGTTTAGACAACGTTACTGCACACAGTAGACCACTGTACCATGTAAACATAGCTTTTATATGCACTGGGAAACCAAAAAAATGAGTGTGACTTGCTTTATTATGATATTAACTTTGTGGTGTGACCTGGAAACACACAGTGTCTTCCCGGTGCCTGTATTTGGAAACGTGTCCAGTAAATTATTGCAGCAAACAGTCCAAAAGTGAAATTGCAATATCTCAGAGGAAACGGATCTAGATTTTAGAAAACGACTTAAAGATTTTAGTTTCTCAAATATTCACGACCCATCAATATCACATTCATAGTCATCAGTATGTGACAATTGTAACTTTTATGCTGTTGTAGTATTTTACCTTCCTCATATTTCTTCAAATAACATGTTATTTAGAACATCAGAACAGGCAGAGTGTTCTCTTAGCACCATGAAACTTTCCTTAATGATGATATTATTGCATCTAATATAAAACCCAAAATTTGTAACATGGAAATTTTGGTTTTGGATCAGAGATGGGTTGATTGTGGGATTCCCCAGTCAAAATTTGTCTTTCACTTTTAGTTTTAATCTAAAACAGAGAGGTTCAGATCTTTGTCAACAAATTCAATTTCTTTAGCAACAATAATATATTTTTCAGAAAAAGCACAATTTCTTTTTTAAAGGAATTTCTTAATCCCTTTGAAGTTTCAAGAATATTGTCTTTTGAATTTAGTTTCTGCAACATTTTGCTTATAACATTCACATTTTTAAAAATATGATAAATTAGTACTAACCAAATACATACAAATGTTGATAGTTTTTCAAGTCTACTTTGGTTTATATTCTATGATTTTTAAATGAATATCATCAAAATATTCTAAAAGAGTTTTAACCTGCCTCTGCTTGTGTTTTTGTTAACATGATGTTACCAACTGCATTTCCTATAAAAATTCAATGGTAGCCAAATACTTATATTTGGCAAATGTGTTTTCAATAGTCTTCAACTTTCACTGAGACTACAAAGCAGTTGTACAGTTTGTGCAAGATAAAAGCTGTTCGGTGTTGTTAGAGAGATTTTTGCTGTCTCATTTCCTCCCAGTTTAAAAATGCACAGAAAGCAGAATACGGGAGAGTCTATCATTTTCAAATATTGTCTGTTGCAATTTGGTATGTTTTCCATGAACACCTATGCTCTTATTGCAGCCTAATCTTAGATTTCCAGATTTTACCTTTGTAAGTAGTCCATGAAACATATATATAATCATTCTTGAGTTGGTGTTATCTACAGGACAAAATTGTCCACAATAGTCACATTTAGAAATATAAGACTAGCATTTTGAAATTCACAGATCTAGCAGCTACTGTCATCTGTTCTACATAGCTTAGATTGTACGTGTATGTGGTGCATAGGAGCCAGATTGCATGGGTTGGTGAAAGCTGTTAAATGTGAAGGAATTTTGTGAGCTATTTATTAAACCATTGGGAGCTTGAAATAAGCCTTATTAGGACTGCTTAATTTACCATTCAGTGTTACCGTTGAAGTTAGCAAATGCCACAAATCAGGGCTTTTTTATTTCTTTTTTAAGAGAGTCAGTTTATCAGCACACTACTAACTGTATGTAAAAAGGCTGAATAATAATTAATTTTGCTCACCTTAATGAAATTAAATAATTTTATTCATTTCATCTCATATAATATTTAAAAATTATTTTTTTATTTATAGCTGCGTTGGGTCTTCGTTGCTGCACGTGGGCTTTCTCTAGTTGCAGCGAGCGGGAGCTACTCTTCGTTGTGGTGCGCGGGCTTCTTATTGCGGCGGCTTCTCTTGTTGCGCAGCACAGGCTCTAGGCGCGCAGACTTCAGTAGTTGTGGCACACGGGCTCAGTAGTTCTGGCACACAGAACTGCTGCTCCATAGCACGTGCGATCTTCCCGGACCAGGGATCAAACCTGTGTCCCCTGCATTGACAGGTGGATTCTTAACCACTGCTCTGCTAGGGAAGTCCCTCATCTCCTATAATCTTAAATTTTGGTTTCATATTTCATCCCCTAAGTAATGTACAATATTGTTATTTATCGTTGACATTTGTATTATGCGTAAGCATCAGTCATAACGTTGTCAAATTCTGATATGATTTCCACCAAATTAAGAAAACTCCCATGTCATTGTTTTGCAGATTTTTCTCTGAATGTTAAATCCTTTTGCTAACCACATAGATATTTAGAGTATACATTTACTGTAGCATGTTAACATTTTCTTGTCTTCAAAGCGTTTATTTTCTGTCACATTAATAATTATATATTTTTTCAAGAGTTTTAAATTTTAAACATTTAATAAAATGTTTGTGGTGCATTTCACTCTATTCCTGCTTTACAACAGCTGAGTGATAAAATCTCCCCCCATTTCCCTCACTCAGTTGTTTTTTTTCCATCCTTAAAGAGTTTACAAAGTAAAAATTTTTTAGAAAGAAATGTTTTCAAGCTTAAAAAAAAGTAACAGTAGTTAGAATTTTTTTCCGTTGTTTGTCAGAATTCTTGTGTAAGAAGTTTCCAGAAACTTCCTATCAGCGCTTTCTTCTACAAGATAAACTTGTCTTATTTCAAATGGATAATCTCCGCAAGAGGGTTCTGCTGTTTAATATTCAAATACATGGAGGTGTAATTAAATCAACAGAAAGTGTATTTCATTTAATGGATTCTCCATGAGTTTTTTTTTCTCTCATTTTTTTAAAAGGAATTCATCCATTCTTATTGACATGAAAATAGAGTGTTAATTCACCATTGCTCCTACTGTGAAGTGTCCGTACTAGATTCTTCCGAGACTGACCGTTTCCTTTCCTTCCCCCTGGCGTTCAACAATCCAAGTAATTTTCTTTCATTTTATTATTTAGTGGATTCTCATTTTCTGTTTTTTCTGACTGTGATATATTATTTTCTTAGCTTTCGAATACTGGGCAGAAATAATGTGATCATTTAACACATTTACCTTAGAATGTGTGATATTTTAAAGTTATATTTATTTAATGAGCCATTAAACTTTAATAGTAATCCAAATTGTATGATAAAATTTTCATAACAACCAATACATAATAGTTGTGATTTGATAATTTGATAATTATGTGGTCATGGTAAATAAATATTAGGTACTTATTATATAGTCATTCATGTCAGATGAAAGTATTATTAGACTTAAATTGAAAATACTACGCTATTATTTTGGTAGGATAAACAAATTACAATACTCTGCCCTGCAAAATGAGACACAAAATTTAGCTAAATTTTACCACTAGCAATTTTTTCTTTTTCATTTGAAGATAATTTCTGATGCACATGAAAGTGTAAAGGACCTTCCAGCGTTGAAAGAAGTCTTTTGTTTGTGGAACCCCTTCCTTCTTCATGACTCAGAGCAAAGTGGTATCTATCGCCTCTGTTGTGAGAAGATATGTCACTTGATTGGTTAGGGAACTGGTTAGTAAATATACAAATAACCTATTTTTGCAACCTAAAAAATTTTAGTAAAAATATAAAAATATTTCAAAATAGTAAACATCTACATTGTGAGTGACACCCTTTTAGTTGTCCCACCCTCGCACAGGACACCTGTGAACAGCGGCTGTGCTCCTTCATGGAGACATACTTGGGAAGGTCCAGAGACGACTTCATCACCGTGGTGCAAGCACTGGTCCAGGCAGGCAGTTTTTAACTGTTTGTATGGTTACTGGCACTAAACACAAAACTTAAAAGTACTTAATTTGGGGCTTCCCTGGTGGCGCAGTGGTTGAGAGTCCACCTGCCGATGTAGGGGACGCTGGTTCGTGCCCCGGTCTGGGAGGATCCCACGTGCCGCGGAGTGGCTGGGCCCGTGAGCCATGGCTGCTGAGCCTGCGCGTCCGGAGCCTGCGCTCCACAACAGGAGAGGCCGCAGCTGTGAGAGGCCCGCGTACTGCAAAAAAAAAAAGTTAATTTGATCAGTCTATTCCTTTGTGATTTCCTCCGTTGATTTTACTTTCTATTTTTGCTTCTAGAGTTATTGCCCTCTCTGAAATCATGGCACTAATCATCTATATTTTCTGCTCTTCTTTAAATTTTTTAAAAATTCTGTTAAATATATTTTAGTGCATATTATAAAGTGAGATTTTAATTTTCTCTCACAGTTTTACTTACTGTGTACTCACCCTCTATTTGACTATCTTTCTCTATTCATTTCTGAGGTATATTTTATCATAATAATTTTTCACAAACTAGTGTCTGCTTCTGTAACACCTCTTTTATTTGTACCTATTCTTGTACAATTAACATCCTATTTTACTAAGTATAGCTTTATAATACATTTTATTCTTTGGCAAGATGACTCTTCACTCATTAAGCTTTTTTCATAAGACATTTTTCCCATTATTCTTTCAGATATAGAATATAGAACTTGAAAGATTGGAGATAAAGAGAGAAAAGATATGTCAAAGAGGGAAACGGAGAAAAGGCAAAAGAACTTCCACTAGGCCCAGAGCAATGTTGAATTTAAAAAAAGGAGGTCATCGTTTTCCTCATCTCAGCTATCTTGAAGCTAAATTTGTCCTCTGTTATCAGATCGTGTAGGTTAGAGAATTAGAGAAGGAAAAAAAATACACAAATATTCTAGTAGAATGAATACAGCAGCCGTGCCACAGCACTTGTTGCTTATTTAATTTGCTCTTTACAACATGTCATATAAACAGAAAGTGTCTGAAAATATTCTGAGAAAGTAAAATTTTATTTTTATAATGATTTCTCCTAAACCTGCTATTTGTTTCACACTGCCCTCCACAGAAAACTTACTTCCTACTAACTTTTGTGAAATGTCATATATTCTTTTAGTAAAACTGAGTCAAGATTCAAGGAAGCCCTGGTTTTAAAATTTAGAGGTTTTGGCTTGGTTTCATTTTGAAGTTTTAGGGGTTATAGAAACTCAAAGCAAAATGAAGTCTCTATAAATCCTCAAGCCTCCATTTTATAATAGTATTTTGTAATGCCTTCTGTTCTATCCCAAATGAAATTTATAAAAAGTTAACCTACCTACACATAGATTTTTAAAAATTAATGTCTATATTTAATATAAAGAATAAATAGAAGGAAAGAAATTTATTATTTCAATATGTAAATACTTGGTCACAGTCACAATACAAGGCATAAAGAAGTTGTAGATACTTGCAACTCTATGCAGCAATCACTGTGAACAAGGTAGCTACTGATGGGGTACAAGGCCATTGGCAACACAAAAGCCTAAGTCAAGGGACTGTCGATAATGTGATTTTCCAAAACGGTAAACCTCTTTTGATAAAATTCAGTCTAAAACAAAATACAATCTTCTCTTGATTAGCATGTGGCTGCATACTTGAAAAGTCAGTGTATACATAAAACAATTTGGGAGTCTGGACTCAATTCCTTATACACATCCACTTTCTGAATGCATTCCAGAAGTACTGTAAACCCTTGACATTCCTAAGGGATAGACCTTCATGGACCATCAAACGGGACATTCCCAATATCGTAATGAGATGGAAGACTGGATCCACCATCATAATCTCAGACATGTTAGATAGGAATGAGCACAGATAGAAAAAAGGGAGATGCGTGGGGGACCACCCAAGAGAAGCTCTCAAACCAAAATTCCAAACAATGTACTGAAAACAAATCCCAAGAAATTCAGCCAACAGAACTGATAACCAGGAGGTAGAGTCAGCCCCCCTAAAATTTTTTTTAAATATAGAAGGATCTGAAAATAATTTCACCAATCATCCTCAGTTAGGTCTGTTAGCTACATAAATAAAATATTTTCACTTTAAAAGTCTGCTATTTTTCAGAAAGATACTTATGATTATGTATATAACCTGAGCTAGATTTTTATCACAGTTTTTTCTTGAGGAAGTCTCATGTGCCACAGGAGAAAGAAAAAGCCTATAACAAACAGAGTTTTTAAAAATTTTAACCAACAAATGAAATGTCAAGGGAATGATGGCCTCCTAGAAGTTCAGAATCAGAAACCTCAGCGTCATTTGGTCCAATGCCCATCTCCACCAGAATCTCAGATATCTCCACACAACCATGACGCCTGCCTAATCCACTCCCAGTGAAATCACTGCTTCTGAGACCAGTGCTCCTTTCTAACTGTGAAGGTCTTTGTTACTACACAAATTCAGAATGTGACGGGGAGCAAAGTGAGGCCATGAACCCTGGAGCAAACCCGAATTTGAAACCTGGCTCTGCCACTCATCGGCTGTGTGAACTTGGGCAAATGATGTAACATCTCCACACCTCCATTTCTTTACCTGGTAAATGTAGATGCTAATAATAGCACCTATTGCTCTGTTTGTTGCAAGAATCAAGAGTTAACTTATATAAAGTGCTTGAGATGTTCCTGGAAGATAGAAATTGCCACATAAATGTTCACAGAAATTTCCCCCTTGGTCTGCATTTTACTCTTTGAATACTAGAAAACTGCTAGAGTTCCAGCTAAGGATCCCAAATCCTTGTTTGCTTTCTCATTTTGCGTGATTTTAATTCTTTTTCCATCCTCGTGAGGCTCCATTTGGCAATACTCTTGAAAATTGGGTTCCTAGATTGAATCTATATCTCAGGTGTGTTTGGACCTGTGCAACACAGAATGTATTTATGCAGCAACTTAAAAATCATGCCTACTCTACTTCTAGTAATATGTCCAAAAATCTTATTTGCACAGGGAGCTTGAATCTCAGACAAAATGAGGTGGTCAAGAACTTTTCTTTGTTTCTGTAGAACTGAATTCAAATTCAGCTTCCTCCACTTCCCCCAGGGTTGCATCAGAATTCTGGGGGCCCTAGGCTGACAGAACTCATAGTGTCAAGGTACCAGGGTGGACTGGGGGAAAGCACCCAGTTGTCAGTGGACATCTACACTATTGTCCACTCAGGTGTCCTGGTTCCCTTCTAGCCTTCAGTCATTGGTCATTGGCAGGCCAGCACTGCACCCTTCTTCCCTACCCTGCCATTCCCATGATTAAGGACTCTTTAAGACCCCGATTTCCCTCTGAGTCACACCTGTGTGTAGGAAAAATTCTACTATATGGCACAGCTCTGATTTGTGGAAAACTCTGCTGTGTTTTCAGGTCCTAGACCCATCTGCTGTGCAGGACATGCGCTCACACAAGGAACTCCTGAGGCCACGCCACACAGCACTGAGGCATCCTCATCAGCTGGTGGTGGGCACTGGAGCTGCCTCTCCCCACCCCCACTCCCAGGTACCACCCAGGGACAGAAGCTCAAACTTATCCAGTTTCCTCTACCCTCGGCCCACCCCACTGCCCCAGGAGACCCCCAGGTCTATCACATCCCCTCTGAATCTCCCCAACATTCAAGGTAAAGAAGCTTTGTTCATCTCTGTGCAGGAGATACTGACTCTGATTCATCATGTATTCTTCCAAATGAGCTGAGGTTCTTGAAAAATCAAAACTTAGGAACTTTACCATATTTTTTAAAGTCTACTTTCTCCTATGGCACCCCTTTCCCAAAGAAAAGAAGACAAATGCCTAGCTCGCCAAATTGCAGGTAGACAAAAGGAGGGAGAGAGTTAGAAGTAACAGGAAACATGAGAAAAACATATTAGTTAGAATTAGGAAACTTCTCACCTTATTACGTTTTTGTGATGCCATTCAACCAAACGGAGTCAATTCTATGACCAAGTAAGAAATATTTTCTCAGCACCTACCATACAAGCCAGGCATTGTGCTAGTGCTAAGTGCTCCAAGATGAATAGGACCTGGGCCTTACTCACAAGAGACTTACTCTCTTATCACTCAATTAGGTCTCATTCTCTTCATTTCTTCTTCTGCTTTGTTTAAGATCATCTAATTTTTCAGCTGTATAAGTTTTTCATCTGTCTCCCTGCTTCATATCTCTTATTTTCTAGTTTTATACACCTCTTGCTCATTCTTCACATTTACTAAAACATAAATCTAATCACATCATTCTTTTCCTTAAAAATTTGCAGAGGGTTCCATCATCTTCAGGACAAAACGCCTGGCATGATCTTGGTGCTTAAAAATATTGTTTCCTTCAGTTCTGGAAACAATTCTATCAGGTAGTTATTATGGTCTCAAGTTTACAAACAAGGAAACTGAAGCTTGAAAAGCTGAAACCATCCTGACCAAGTTCACAGAGCTGGGAGAACCAGGACCCAAATCAGTTTTCTTGTCTCTAGATCCACTGCTTTTAATCTTAGACTTACAGTTCTGGTCTCCATAATTAGTCCCCCTCTTATGTAAAGGAATGATTTATAGTAAGACTACTACCACAATTACTGCCATTACTCTACTACTGTAATAAGTAACTATTGCTTGGATTACATGCCATTATATATCTTCAAATTAAAGAAGGAAGGAGAAGGAAGACACTTACCTTGTCGGACAAGTTGGTCAATCAGCCAAATGAATCTTGGAGGTCTATGGGTGACAGTATTGAGCCAAATCACCCTCACGTGCAATATAGAGTATACAAAGAGTTAAAGATAAAATACTCAGTGACCCTAGTGTTCTTAGATACTTAGTGTTCATACACCACGTCACTGCAAAAATAGAACTGAAATACCAGTCTCCCAAACTCTGTCCAGTAAGCCATAACACAACACATAAATCCACTCATCCAAATGAACAGAACCCTTTAATGAGTCAGCCCCACGTAACAGGCACCTTAGTTTTGAAAGCTTCAAAATATGGCAATTAATCACATCTCTAGGAAGCATGTGGTACAGCTAAATGGCGATTCACAAGCAAACCTCAAAAACACCAACGTTGATTCTGACTGTAAACCTCACTCAAAACTTTTTCCCAAGTGGTTTCAATATTCATTTGGAAGAGTGACAGTTGAACTTAATGGTTTTCTTTTCTCACTTTTCTTCAGAAACCAATCCATCTCACTGCTTGCAGTGCTTTGCAACCTTTTAAAACACATGACCCCTTTGGATAAACCTGAAAATCTCATGACACCATCCCCCAACCTCCGCCTCCCACCCTGAGCTTTGTGTGTGCAGAAAACAAATTCTATTTCTTGCACATCATGTCAGACAAGAACAAACTATGGCATTTAATTTTTAAGTTGTTGTATGAAAAGTGGTATTTTACTTTCCAAATATAAAAATATTAAAAATTTTTTTTCAAATCACTTAACATCCTCTCCTAACACCCCACCCTGTTCCTCCCAGCTACTACATCAACTAAATGCTTCTACTTTTTGATAACTCCTGGCATATTTTAATACAATATTGAAGCTCAGTTTAAGGCTCTAAATGGGTCTACAATTATCGAAATATTTAGCCTATTTGTCCTTGATAAAAGAGTTCCCAGTTAAAAAGAAAATCAAGCAATAGAAATGAAATTCACAGAATCACTAAGATATCCAAGTGTTGGGGGCCCAAAGGGATTATTTAGCCTCATGCTTTCCACTTTCCAGACTTATGGAATCCAACTTTTGACCCTGGGCCCTAGGGATCTGGGTTATAAACAAGCACCCAAGATAATTCTAATAACCACTTGAATTGAGGAACCAGCTATTCACTCTTATCCCATTATTTGACAAGTGAGGAAACTGAAATGCAAACAAATGACAGGCAGCTCACGCAGTTCACAGACCTCACTTTACTTTCTACTGGGTATAAAACCAACTTTAAAAAACAATCTTTTGAATTTTGTTTTCATAATCAACTCCAATTTCTAGTGAGAAAAAATGTATTTTAATAATCTCTTTACCTTTCTTCTTTTCCAAAAGTGGCCTAGACAGCTAAAAATGACAGATCAAACATATTCTTTTTTCTCCTTCGACGAAGTAGCAGTAAAGGAATAGAAAAAGTACAATCTAGCAAGGAAAGGAGAGGCTTGCTCACATTTTTGGAAAATGTAAAGCAGATGGGGAGTGGTGACCCATCTGGGATAGAAGAAAGAGCTTAAACCTAAAATATATGCCCAAGGGGGTACAAATTCAGAAGGGGACTTGTTTGCCCTAGAGCAGCAGTCCCCAATCTTTTTGGCACCAGATACCAGTTTCGTGGAAGACAATTTTTCTACGGACGGGGTGGGGGGCGGGAATGGGGTGTTGGGGATGGTTCAGGCGGTAATGCAATCAATGGAGAGAATGCAGATGAAGCTTCTCTCACTAGCCACTCACCTCCTGCTGTGCAGCTCAGTTCCTAACAAGCCGCGGACCTGTAACCTGTAACAGTCCGAGGCCTGTGGGCTGGGGACGCCTGCCCTAGAGAACTCAGAGCAGAGGACACATGGGAAAGGCCGAGGCTTAAAGCAAAAACACATATGAGTGGCTGGAAATTGTAGATTGCATGCATGCATCATATTACCCCAGCCCCAGGCAGACATGCCAGCAGCCAACACCTCCACTCCCTACAACTGACAGCCAGAATTTTATTCTCCAGTGAATGTGAAAGGACAAGACTTGAAATCAGAAGCACCAAACACAGCAGAAGGTGGCAGCGAGGTACAAGATTGCAAAGGGTGTGGGGGAATAGTCAACTGAAAACTGTGTTCTGAAGGGCGGGACCATGAAGCCTTCACATAGCTAGGTGCTTGCCTCCAGGAGAAAGTTGGAGGATTCATCTCTCGAGACATTGAATGGCCACTGCATACTGAAACTGTGTGTGTGTTTCGTGAGGGAAAGGGGTCTGCATCAATGAAAGAGCCAGTTCTCTAGCAACTCACCCCTAAGTGAAGACAGCCTTATGTCTCTATTAGTTTGCTAGGGCTGCCACAACCACATACCACAGAATGGATGACTTAGACAACAGAAATTTATTTTCCTGCAGTTCTAGATGGTTGAGATCAAGGCATCAGCAGGTTGATTTCTTCTGAGACCTCTCTCCTTGTCTTCTCCCTCTGTCTTCACAAGGTCTTCCTTCAGTCTAGGTGTCCCAATCTCCTCTTAAGGACACCCAGCCATATACGATGGGGGCCCACTCATATGATCTCATTTTACCTCACTACCTCTTTGAAGACTCTATCTCCAAATGCTGTCACATTCTGAGGTCCTGGGGGTTAGGACTCCAACATACAGATTTTAAGGGCACTCAATTAAGTTCATAACAGCTTCTAAAAGATCGTTAATGATTTACTTATAATCATGGCAATCAAGGATCATTAGACATATAAAGAAAGCTCTCGAAACACACTCACTCACACACTTGCTCAAAGAAACCCCAAAGAAAAATAATTTAGGTAACGGGAAAACTTCAAAGATACCAATTAATATCTTCAGAGAAATATGAGAAAATCTTGAATCAGGAAAACCAGAGCTGGCTATTATAAAAGAGGAGCAATCAAAAACAAAGAACTTGAAAAGTTCAACGATAACAAAATATAAATTAACACATGATGAAGCGAAAAGAAGGTCAAGGAAATCCCTCAGAAAATTGAACCCCCCCAAAATATAAGAAACTGGACATATGACGGCAAAGATAGAGATTAAGAAGCTCAATCTAAGAGGTTAAAAATCTATTAATAAGAATTTCAGAAAGGCATAGCAGAGAAAAATGCAGGTGATAATCATCAAAAAAACAGGACTAAATGTTCTCAAATCTATATCTCCAGCCTATTTCTCCCCTTTAATTCTCCAAAAAGAGGGAAGGGAAACAAATGTTTCTCCAAAGCAGCTGCCTTCTTGGCCTAGCTTCAATAAAGGCAAGATTGTAAGAAAAGAAATTTCAAAACTACAGAGAGTGAAGGCATGGCAGAGGGTAGGAACTGGGTGAGGGTGGAGTGAGGGGAATTCCAGTCACAAGGGGTAGTCCCTGATCTTTTTCACTTCCAAGCCCTATTCATGCTTTTTTCTTCTAGAACGCTTCCCTACCCCCATAACCACAATACTTCCCAGCAGAGTGATACTCTCTCCATTTTTAACCCAGGCCTCTTGTCATCTAGGGCAGGTGTTCCCTAATACCTTCCCAGGAGGCTGGCGTCCCCCCCACACCCCTGGGCTCCCTTAGCACCCTGTCACAGTGTTGGGACTCTGTCCTCAAATATCTGTCTTTCCCACTTGACTGTGAGTCCCTTAAGGTCAGGGGACATTTCTTTAATCATTCTGTTTCTTTCTTGTCTGAGTGCCCCTAGCCTATGTATTAAGAATGTTTATTGACTGGAACAGAGTTGCCATATGATCCAGCAATCCCACTCCTGGGCATATACCCAGACAAAACTATAATTCAAAAAGGTACATGCATCCCTATTTTCATAGCAGTACTATTTACAGTAGCCAAGACATGGAAACAACCTAAAAGTTCATCAACAGTTGAATAGATAAAGATGTGGTACATATATACAGTGGAATATTAGCCTTAAAAAAGAATGAAATAATGTCATTTGCAGTAACATGGATGCAACTAGAGATTTTTGTACTAAATGAAGTACTAAATGAAGTAAGTCAAGTAAAGAGAAATACAATATGATATCACTTACATGTGGAATCTAAAATGTGACACAAATGAATCTATCTATGGAACAGACTCACAGACACAGAGAACAGATTGTGGTTGCCAAGGAGGAGGTGGGGAGGGAGAGGGATGGACTGGGAGTTTGGGGTTAGTAGACAAACTATTACATTTAAAATGGATAAAAGGGAACTATATCCAATCTCCTGGGATAAACCATAATGGAAAAGAATATAAAGAAGAATGTATATATATGTATAACTGAATCATTTTGCTGTACAGCAGAAATTAACACAGCATTATAAATCAACTATACTTCAATTTCAAAATTAAAAAGAATTAAAAATTTTTAAAATTTCTTCTCAATTTAAAAAGAAAGAATGTTTATTGACTGAACAAACCCTGTCTGTTTTATTGACTTCTGTATCCCCAGTACGCAAAACAGTGCTTGGAACACATATGAGACTAAATACTAACTGCTTAAATATTGAGAGTTCCTGCCTTCTCTGCTTTTCTGCTGGATTTATGCCCTCTTCAGACACCAAAATACATCATGAGGGATTCTTACACATTTCTCCTTCTCTATTCCTAAGCTGGGATTTCACCTTAAGTGCCTCCAGCCTTCTGAGACTGTGATCAGATGAAACTCTAAGTCCCTGCCTAAGTTCTGAAGCTTACAGTTTAAGGCCTAGAACCAGCTGGACAAGAAAGGGCCTTCGGAGGCTGAGGAGAGCCTTTGCACAAGGGGACCAGTCTACAGGCAGGTCTTTATGCTAACTGGGGAAGGAAGAGACAGGAGAAAGGGGCCACGTTCACAAGAGGTAGTTCTTCACTTTCCTCCAACATGTTCTAGCCTGGAAGAACCCATCTCCAAGGAGCTTGGGATGAAGATGGAAGAGAGGAAGGGAGAGGCAACCTGGGAGCCAGGACAGTTGTCCCGTGACCCTCAGGGCATGTGCTCTGAGAGTGGGGGGGGCGGGGGGGGGGGTCTGTGAGGTCACGTGAACACAGAGGCACTTATCTTAGTGCCCCCCCCCATTTGCCACATCTTCCTTATCACTTTCCTGGATTTTACCCGATATGTTTACTTCTTTGCTATCATTTATTATTACTCTTTTCTATAAGTGAATCTACTTGTGAAATTATTCCATTTCAGTCAAAATAAAATTTCAGGTAACAAGCACTCATGAAAAAGCAGGATCACTCTACATAAATAAATAACACAATGAAAACAAAATAATGTTGTTAAATCCTAGATAGATAACAACTGGCTGCCAAATTTCTTTGCCTAAAGCCTGTTTTATTTGTGCTAATTTAAAGCTCAGTTAGCAAGTCTAACCAGAAGGATGGCAAGAGAACTGACCAAGGAATAAGTCTATGTGATACTGATAGTGGCATGGCCCTGAATTCATGGCCTCAAGTGCACACAGGGAGACACAACTCCCAGGCTTGTGGGTAGCGTGGTACCAGCAGCCCCTGGAGGGAAAGATGGATCTCTCCAATGCCAGGCCAGCAGTTGGATTTGGAATGTTTACCTGGAGGTTCTTAGTAACTGTTGGTGGTGGGGCTGGGACCAGCAGAGCCTGCCGAGTGGACAGGAAGCCCAGGCGGCTTTCGTGATCGCTCCCACTGCACACCTGTCTGTGGCTCCTCCTGTGGCTCCGTCTCCAGTAAACTAGACTGAGCTTCTTCTAGCTCCATGATTTCAAGGTTCCAAGAGGGCTAGGGCAAATGCAAAAGAAAAAAGGCCTCTTAAGACCAAGGCTCCAGGACTTGAAGGACACAATATCTACGACATTCCACTTGTCAAAGCACTAGGCCAGCTCAATTTAACAGGGACAGAAAATAGGTCCCAGTTCTTGATGGGTGGAGAGGCAGCATCACATGACAAAGGGGTGTAGACTTATTGGGGCTATTGTTTTAACAACCTGCCTTCTGTGTATCCACCTCTGTGGGCCCCCAAAACGCTCATATTTCTCCAATCACACTCTGGCTTCTTTAAAATTCTTAGTGCCGTTGTCTTATACAGTAAATTATGTTGGGAGCTGCTTATGGGAGCTTTGTGCTGATTTAATTGAATTTAACCTAAGCACTTGGACTCGCCAGTTTGTTATCAATAAACGGAGTGAAAGTGGGTTTTTTTGGTAGTTAGGCTCTTTTTTTTTTTTTTTTGCGGTACGCGGGCCTCTCACTGTTGTGGCCTCTCCCGTTGCGGAGCACAGGCTCTGGACACACAGGCTCAGCGGCCAGGGCTCATGGGCTTAGCTGCTCCGCGGCATGTGGAATCTTCCTGGACCAGGGCACAAACCCGTGTCCCCTGCATCGGCAGGCAGACTCTCAACAACTGTGCCACCAGAGGAGCCCTAGGCTCTTTTTAAAATTTAATTTTTATTTTATATTGACATATAGTTGATTTACATAATGTTGTGTTGGGTTAGTTTCAGATGTACAGCTAAGTGATTCAGCTATACCTATACATATATTCTTCCTTTTTCAGATTCTTTTCTCATGTAGGTTATCACAGAATATTGAGTAGAGTTCCCTGTGCTATACTGTAGGACCTTGTTGATTATCTACTTTATATATAGTGGTGTGTATATGTTAATCCCAACCTCCTAATTTATCTCTCCCCCCTCTCCCCTTTGGTAACCATCAGTTTGTTTTCTATGTCTGTGAGTCTGTTTCTGTTGTGTAAGTAAATTCATTTATATCATTTTTTTTAGATCCCACATATAAGTGATATCATATGGTATTTGTCTTTCTGTATCTGACTTACTTCACTTAGTATGATCATTTCTAGGTCCATCCATGCTGCTGCAAATGGCATTATTTCCTTCTTTTTATGGCTGAGTAATATCCCGCTGTATATATGTACCACATCTTCTTTATCCATTCCTCTGCCAATGGACATTTATGTTGCTTCCATGTTCTGGCTATTGTAAATAGTGCTGCAGTGAACATTGGGGTGCATATATCTTTTCGAATTATGTTTTCCTCTGGGTATATGCCCAGGAGTGGGATTGCTGGATCATATGGTAGCTCTATTTTGAAAGTGTTTTTAAAGGACAGCACTTTTTTCTTTTGTCACAGCACCAAGAAATAAGTCCCCTCCAGCTTGAAGCAGTATAATGTATCACAGTGGTCCACCTGTGAACTTGTTAGAAATGCAAATTAGCAGGTTCTACCCAGGCCTACTGATTCAGAATCTCTGGGTTGGGTCCCTCCATTTGGGTTTAACAACTTTTTCGAGGGCCTCTACTGCACACTGAAGTTTGAAAACCACTGATATGGTGTCAAATGTACAACTAGATTCAAAATCCCATCTCTACTGCTTTACAAGCTGCACAGCTCTGGACAAATTATTTAATCTTTCTGTTCCTCAGTTTTCTTTTCTGGAAAATGGTGATAAGACAGGAACCTACCTCATCAAGTTGTTGAGAGGGTAAGATGAGGTAATGATATAAAGCACTGAGAACCACGTCTGGCTTGTTCTACGGATGTGTTAGTGCTGGCAGCTACCATACTGGGTTCTGATTACTGATTGTGCCTCTGGACCATAGCCTTTAGAGCAGCAAACTGGGTATGATACAGCTAAGGGCATTTTTGACAGAAAAGAATGTTGACCAAAGGCCAGGGGGCAGGGAAAGCACTGAAAATCAGGATGCTTTCAGCTGTCATTAAGTAGAACGTCATCATATCAGAACCGGGTGAGTGTTAACCTGGTTTCCCCAAATACCAGTTTTTAATCCCATCTGTAATATTAGAAGGGCCAATGGTGACTAAACCTTGGGGTTCATCTAGGATTGAAAGCTAACAATTCTGAGTTAGATATAAAAATTCTGTCACATGGATTCTGTATTATATAATAAGATTGTAGAAGGTACATACCTCTCTCCACCCATGTCCTACAGACTTAGCTTGCTTTCTTTTCTCAGGTTTGTACTCAAAGTCCAATTCTCTGTCAGCCCTTCCTGGGCAACCTTTTTAAAATTTACATGCACACACATGCATACAAATACACACACATGCACACACATACACACAACACATACGTACATATACACATGCACCTACACATGTATACAACATACATGTACAGACATACAAGACCACATACACATATGTACATACAAACACAATGCACTTATACACATACACGTACATGTACACATACACACATACACACTACACAAATACACACACATAAAGACATACATACATGCATATACACACATAGAGACATACATACACGCATATACACACACATAAAGGCTTCCTATCCCTCTCTCTCTTCTCTACGTTATTTTTTATGCTTAAGAATTATTTCATGCCAACTAGAATTATTGTGGTGATCTTTTTGAAATGTGTAGAAATATCGAATAACTGCTGTATAACAGGAGCTAACATAGTGTTGTAGGTCTAGACTTCAAATAGAAACAAACAAACTCATAGAAAAAGAGATCAGACTTGTTGTTACCATAGGTGCGGGCTGAGGGAGGGGGATTAGGATGAAGGCTGTCAAAAGGTACAAACTTCCAGCTATAAGGTAAATAAGTCCGAGCTTCCCTGGTGGCGCAGTGGTTGAGAATCCGCCTGCCGATGCAGGGGACGCGGGTTCATGCCCCGGTCCGGGAGGATCCCACATGCCGCGGAGCGGCGGGGGCCGTGAGCCATGGACGCTGAGACTGCACGTCGGGAGCCTGTGCTCCGCAGCGGGAGAGGCCGCAACAGTGAGAGGCCCGCGTACCACAAATAAATAAATAAATAAAATTTAAGATAAATAAGTCCTAGGGATGCAATGCATCACATGAATATGATTAACACTGATTAACACTGCAGTACGTTATATATGAAAGTTAAGAGAGTAAATCCTAAGAGTTCTCATCACAAGGAAAAATATTTTTTCTATTTCTTTTATATTGTATCTATACAAGATGATGGATGTTCACTAAACTTACTGTGGTCATTTCATGATGTATGTACACCTTAAATTTATACAATGCTGTATGTCAATTTTATATATATATATATATATATACACACACACACATATATATCTATATCAATACAGCTGGGGGAAAAAAAGAATGATTCCTATATCACATGCTGTCTGCACCATTTCCTTTTTTTCTGCTGGTAAGAGACAGCTCAACTCAAACCCTGTGGAAGTGGAAGTAAGTTCTCAGAGGGCAGGGATTTTTGTACTGTTGTACCCCAGCGCCTGGCACCTAGTAAGTAACCAAAAACATTTCTTGAATAAATGAATGATGTTAATTCCTTTAATCAGATACTCTATCAAATTGAGAGAGAGTAAAACAGGATCTGGAGAACTGAGGTTACCCAGGATGCTGCAGCCGGGCTTCCAGATGGGAGTCCTGGTGGAAAGAAAAGAAGCAGGATGTAAATATGCACCTACTGCTTCCCAGGCACAGTGGGAGAGATTTTATATTCAGTCTCTACCACAATCCCATCAGATGGGTATCCTCACCTCTGGAGATAAGGAAATCCAGGCTGGGAGACCTGTCTGTAACTCCTCTAGGGCTGTACAGTTGGGAAGGGGCAATGCAGAGACTAGATCCATGGCTTTAACTCCAAGTTCAAGTTCAAGTTCTTTCTTTGTTGCCAGTGCAGGAGATGGAGTCTCAGAAAGGTGAACTTGGAAGGCTGAACGTGGAAAATGGGTTCCACATTTTTTATTTTTGTTCAGACCTGCCCTAGTAATTATACTGATGATAATAATAATAATAATAATAATTTATTCTAGCTAATATTTGTTTAGTGCTTAGTATGTGAAGATACCTTACATGAATTATCTCACAATTCTCAGAAAGACCCCTATAAAATATTTTCTTTTATTATCTTATTTTATAACAGAGGATTATTGGGGCTTAAACATCTCAAGATTACCTAAGGTCACACAGCTACTGAGTGGTAGAGTAAAGCTCTTTTGTTAGATGTTTGAAATAATAGCATTTAAAAAATAAACCTGCGGAGATTCATAGTAGCAATGTAACCAGGTTACACTTAATCCAGTCTGCCTATTGGTAAATCCAGCCCTGAGTACACTGACATTTGTGAATCTCTGAATGTTTTCCTGATTTCCTATCCTAGTGACAAGCAGATTCCCTTAAAAGAAAGAAAAAGAAGAATAAACATACAGTTAGTAAGGAAGAATATTTCCAGGATCATCACCTTTGTAGGCACCTCATTCTACATTTCTCCAAAAATAGGAGATGATTTCTAATCATACCTAATGCAGGAATTCCAGTATTCTCCACTTATTCTACCGCGTCTTTAAGGTTTTCCCCACCACAAGGTTGGGAGAAGAGACTTCTAAGAGTTCTCTGCCCACCATGCCTCCTGCCTGAGCCCCTGCTTGCCACATCATTTATGTTGGTTTTCTGATGTAAGCTATTATCCATGAGTCCCAGAGCTGAGATGTGAATTCCGTTTCTTGGAGGGCTCCACCAGAATTCCCTGAAGTGAAAGCTCAGTCTTTTACCCACCAACCTCTCACTTTTTGTAGTTAATCAACTGGCTAAATCCTCTGAAGTGAAAAAATGCACATTTTGTTGTCTGTGGCTTACTGAGGCTGAATGCTTCTCACAATGGCAGAGCCTATGAAACGCCTGTATATTAGGGATGAGTGATTTCTCACACTTCATCTGTTTCTATCCACGACGGCCAAGTCGGTCCACTGGGCCTCCAAACTGAGATATCACATTTCCCACATTTCTTGCTTTTCCTTCTACTTGTGTTCCATTATTTATTAAGGTCTTGAGTGCACCTGGGGTTCACCACCAGCTGGGGTCAGACTTCTCAGGCTCTCCTCATTCTCAGGAGTTGGATTTTTATAAGAGTGTGAAAGATACCCCTGCAATTCTACAACTGGGCTGTTATTAAGAACAGAAATGGAAACATCAAAGCTCAGCTGAGAGAAAATATTTCCAGGACTTGAGGTCCAAGGACCAATGTATCGCCTCCTAAGTTTTGTTTCCTTCCTACTCTGTGTTATGGCAGAAGCTGATCAATCGTGGGTCTCTACCAATTAGGACACTTTTGCTTGCAAGTCACAGAAAGCTTCAAGTGTCCCCCACTTCCACCATATAACTGCAAAGTCCAGGGCTAACTTAAAGTTTTAGGAATACTAAACACAGGGGCTCAAAAACTGTCCTCAGACCTCATGTTCTTCCCATCTCGTCCTTTACCCCTTTCTCTGTCTGCTTCTCTCTCCAACAGTGTAGACACACTGTTGATTTTCTGCATATGCCCTTCCTTTTACCTGGCGCCTTTCACTTCTAAGGGCCCTGCGCTTCCTTGTCTTATGGTTCTGAAGGCAGCACTGCCTGCTTCTTTCCTGAGAGGTAGACCTGCCTAGGAATGTAAAAGTCCCCAGTGCAGAGGTGTCAACACCCCAACCCCCTCCCCTGAAGGAAGCACCTTTGCAGCATGTGGTGGAGAGTCAGGGGAGGGCTGTCCTCAGAGTGGCCCCACCTCCCACAGAACTGAGTCGCAGAACTTTGCTTAATACTGCACCTGCACTCGGCCTCCCTCCCTCCCCAGTTTGACTTCCATACACCACCTCAGGTTTTCCTGGGAACAAAATCCTTGTATTAGGGGAATCCCACTGAAGACAGGCAGACATTCCAGGCATACATCTTTCTGGACTGAAATCCAGAGATGCCCAAGCAAGAATCTCTTAATTTAATTTAATTTAATTTAATTTAATTTAATTTAATTAACTCTGGCTTAGGTACCCACCCCTAGTCAATCACAGTGGATATAGGATTGCATGATGTTTGGCCAGACCTGGGTCACATGCCCACCCCTAGGTCAAGAGTGGGACCTGAACCACCTGAACTACATGGCCTGGGAGTAGGGTTGGTGGGAAGGGTGGTTCTGGAGGAAAAATAGGACCTCTTTTTGGCAAAACAGAGAATGGATGTTGCAGTACCGTATAGCAGGGGTTGGCAAGCTCTGGTCCAAACAGGCCAACTGCCTGTTTTTGTAAATAAAATCTCATTGGAGCACAGCACACCCACTTGTTTATGTATCGTCTATGCTGCTTTCAAGCTAGAACAGCAGAGCTGAGGAACAGCCACAGATATTGTAGGGCCCACAAAACCTAAAATATTTACTATCTGGCCCCTTAGAGGAAAAGTTAGCTGAACCCTGAAATACAGCATTGCTCTGGAATGTGCTCTGATGTCAGTTGGAAAATGCCAAGAAGTAGTTAATTGGTGTCATCATACTTGTTAGGAACTTTTAAGCCATTTTCTGCAGGCCTCCAAATTAAGGGAGAGTCAGATGGGCCACAATGGTGGGAAAACTGGGCACCCTGAAACCCTGGTGTCCTGGGCAGGTCTTGGGGGTCCAGGGACCACAGTGGGGTGGGGGTGGGGCAAGAGGCCAGCACACAAGCTGCTGTGTGCTGCCCTGCTTCAAGTTTTCCTGTCTCTCCAGCCTGTTGAATGTGCAGGACTCCTGGGTTGTAACCATAGAAACTTTGTGTCTCTCAGTCTCGCTCAGTGGGAACAGCCCTTACCCGCCTCTGCAGGAACAGTGAGGCAGTGACTCATCTGTTGATTCTTAGGCACCAGAAAGTCCTCCAGTCACTCTAAATCTCAACCAGCTTTAATTCAGAGATTAAATTGTACAGCATCAAGTCACATCTGAACAAAGCAAATGTAACACCACCCACCAGCGCCCTGTGTCTTCAGGTCAGGGTGTGCTTATCCTCCTCCCCTCCTTTGCTCCCCACTTGCTCCTTATTAGCTTTTAAAAAAATTTTTTATTTCTTTATTTAGTTGTTTATTTATTTATTTAATTGAAGTCTAGTTGATTTACAATGTTGTGTTAATCTCTGCTGTACAGCAAAGTGACTCAGTTATACATATATACGTATATTCTTTTCCAGATTCTTTTCCATTCTGGTTTATCCCAGGACATTGAATATAGTTCCCTGTGCTACACAGTAGGACCTTGTTGTCCATCCATGGTTCTGACTCCTCTCCCTGCCCTACCCTTCTGATTGAACAGAGAGGAAGACGGGGAATTAAGGGGACAGGAATGTTTTACTACCCTTCTCCTGCCCTAGCTTTGCGATCTCCAGTCTTCACTGGTATTTAAAACTGACTCTCTCTCTCAAAGGCACTTTTCTTGGCTTCTTTGGAGGGTCCCCAGCATTGGGAACATTTTTCAGATTATATCCCAGATGAGGACCCACAAATATAAATGTAAGAGGTACCTTGGGACTTATCAGGTAATCAAAGAGCATCTTTATTTTTGTCTCTCACTATCCCTTTCAAATTTATTCAGGGGAGAGCATCTTTTCTCTGCCACTGGTTGAGAACTAACAGGCTGTGTGCCTCTTCTGGTCACTTGACTTTAAAGAGAAGTCTCACAGTCACTTTACATCAATAATTTAAAATGACCAGTCCCTTTGTCAGAACTGCAAATTTGATTGAAAGTTAAGTCTCTTCTCACTTTCCTTCAGTTTATTCATTTCCATTTCTGACCTTTGCAAAGCAGACCTGATTCCACCAGCCTGGTAGACATGAAACAATTGGACATTTGAAAGGACTCTCTGATGGGCAAATTCATAGATTTTCAGTAGGTTCCCCTACTCATTCCCTCTAATTTCTCTTTTTTTTCCTAAACCAAGGGTTGGAAAACTATGACAGAGAGGCCAAATTCCTCCCTTGCTTGTTTTTGTAAATAAAGTTTTATTGGAACACAGCCATGCCCACTCATTTACATAATGCCTTTGGCTGCTTTTGTGCAACAGCCACAGAGCCAGTAACTGCAGCAGGGACTGCATGACCCAGAGGATGATATTTACCGTCAGGCCCTTTAGAGAAAAGATTTCCAACCCCTGTCCTAGGCTCTGTTTTTCCTTTGGCTGGATGCTTCTGCTGTTCCCTCAGCCCACCTGACGACCTGCTGTGGTTCCCTTCCCTTGAGTCACCCTCTACGGCATAATCTCTTTTAAAGTGACCCGAGGTCTGCATTCTTCCCATAAGTTCCACATGTGGGCCCTGAAATACACACTCTGTGATTGCCATCAGAGGGGAATGCAGTTGTTTCCCAGTTGTAGCCACGGAACCCTTATATATGGGGGGGTGGGGGCGGGGTGGAGGGAATTACCAATGAAATCCTTCTGCACAATCCTTTAATTTTCACAGCCAGTTACTTTTCTATATTTGATGTGGATGAGATGTTGTGGGCTAGGATCCCTACAAGAAGAGTCTGAAATATGAATTCTTACTAGGGTGGCCGGCAAAAATACAAGATGCTCAGGTTAAATTTCAGTGAATCATTTTTCTGTAAAAGTATGTTCCAAATATTACATGGGACACACTTTTACTAAATTATCATTCTTGACCAGAAGTTCAAACATAACTGAGCATCTTGTGTGTTGGTTTTTCCTAAATCTGGCAACCCTCATTCCTGTTCGTGTGATTTATTGAGTGGATGCTTTCAGGAAGAAGGGAATGAGGGAAGCAGAATGAGTCAAGGGGAACAGCTGAGCGAGGATGTGGTCTCAGTTGGAGACAGGCTGCAACCAGCTCTCACGAGAAGCTCTGGAACATGGTGAGTCCTACCTTAGGGTCAGCCTTTGGACCTCCATGCCAGTCAATCAAGATAAATGTTTTCAATAACATTTCTTTTTATAAACTTTTCCAATTATAAAAGTAATATATGTTTATTGGATATAATCTGGATAGCACAGATAAGCAGAAAGAAGCAGATAAAACTCTGTCCTGCATCCACCACCGAAAGAGAGCAGCTCTGTCACGTGGTGTATTTTTTTCCATCTTCTTTCCCAATGTGTGTGTGTATTTGTGTGTTTATATGTGTGTTTTCCAAAATTTAGTTCCTATTGTATATAGAGTATTAGATCCTCCTCTTCATATTAAAGAGTGTTTGAAAACACCTCAAAATTATTATTTGCTATTGAATGATTTTAGTATCTATCCTTTTTCCTGGCATGGAACTTTTGCAGTGGTATTGTAAAGAATTAGGGAAATGCCATAAATTATGTGACAGCTTTGGTGTCAAAGTCTGAGCCCAGCAGAGCAGGTAAGTGCTTCAGAAATCTTGGCGGCCCAGAGATAAGCAGTACTTCCTGTTTCTTTTCTAACATCACGATGGTGGTTTCCTGTAGGCTGTTGATGTCTAATGGTTAGAATTTCTTTGATAGCACATTGAGAAATTATTTTAATTAGATCAAAGTATCACACGTTGGACGGATAGGGAGGCAAAGGAGTCCTGTGTGACTCTAAAGTTGAGTTGGCAAATGTTATCTTGCCTGGAATGGGAAGAAAAAGGGAAAAAATTAGAACAAATCATGAACTTAAACTTTTAGTGCATCAAATAAGGCAATTAAACTTTGCATCTATAGGTTCCTTACACAGGTGGAATGGGAAATACTTGTATCTGAATTTCCAAGATCTCTAACAAAGCATCAGAAATTCATCCTTAAGAACTGACTTCTGAGAAAATTGGTATTCACCATGTGATTGTATGTTTGCAAACAGATATATGTATCACCTAGCTATGATTTCTTTTCTACCCTGGACATGATTTCCTTGATACTGCTTTCCTTCAAGAGATGTCCCCGATACAGACAAGGAGGAAAAGACAAAAAAGTTAAGCAAGTCATTATGGTTTTTGGCAGTGCAGGCAGCTTTCAAGCCTTCAGACTCCCATCCGTTCGTTTTTCCTCACTTTCCATTACACTGTATCCAGGGGGCTGTATTCTAGGTGCTACCAGAGGTTCTAGTTTCTGTAACATGGCTCCGTGATGTGGATTTCCCCACCTCACCCCATTCCTATAACTGAACACAGCTGGATTTGATTTTTGAATACACTCAGTAAAGAGTTATAAGAGTCGAAGTAAACAAGTCAGGAGTCGGCCTCACCAAAGCGAGGCAAGGTCTCAGCACCTATAGAGGCACCTCCTTGTTGTGGGCCCTTCCGAGGATAAGACCTAGCCCTTGTTTATCTGGGAACTGCCAACTTGAAATACTACCCCTAAAAATCAATAATCATATAATAAGTAATTGCTGAATTTCATGAAACCTAACAACTTAATGTTTTAAGCTCCAGGAAGATATGCAAATCTGTCGTTGTTTATTGAAGATATACTAGTACCAGGTTCTATGCTAGAGAATGCAGAAACTATGGGCAGGCACAGTTCTTCCCCTAATGCACTAATTCATTTGTTTATTAGCCAGATATTCAGGGACTTCCCTGGTGGTGCAGTGGTTAAGAATCTGACTGCCAATGCAGGGGACATGGCTTCGATCTCTGGTCTGGGAAGATCCCACATGCCACGGGGCAACTAAGCCCGTGCACCACAACTACTGAGCCTGCGCTCTAGAGCCCACATGCCACAACTCTTGAGCCTGCACACTACAACTACTGAAGTCTGTGTGCCTAGAGCTCGTGCTCTGCTACAAGAGAAGGCACCGCAATGAGAAGCCCGTGCACCTCAACGAAGAGTAGCTCCCGCTCACTGCAACTAGAGAAAGCCCGCGCACAGCAACAGAGACCCAATGCAGCCAAAAAATAAATAAATAAATGATTTTTAAAAAATTAACTGGATATTCATATCATTCCTGCATTGTCCTAGGCACTGTGAGAGGAACAAAACCAGACACAATCCTCTGCACAGAGTTTGAAGTCCAGTGGGAGAAAAGAGGTTGAAATGATTACGTTTAATGTGGATCCAATTCTTACTTCTGTTGTTTCTGATTCCAGGCGCCAAGAGCCTGGGGGGCTCTTGATACAGTGGACGCCTGGCATCTATGTTACTAATATGTAGCCTTAGTTATCGCATAAGCTTCAGTATTTATTATAAAAGTCAGTGTCTCAGACTGCAGGGAAAGATAAAATTCTGAAAAACTGTAGAAGGTGGGAAATCTAAATAGCTTATTTTTTTTTAATCTATGAAGCATAAGCTCATAGGGCCAAAGTGCTGGCTAAGGAGGCAGACTAACTGGGTGAACTACAAGCATACATCTCCCATGAGCACTTTCTCTGCAAGTCAGCAACAAAATACTCCCATTTTCATTACTTCCATCATGTCTATAAATTGCTAGCCCTGGCGGAATCCCAAAAAGAATACTAGAAATATTACAAACTGAACAAAAGTCCTAAGAAATCTGTAAATTCGCCCAGGCAGAGAGATTCTGAAGTGAGGTGAGTTGCAGTCACCAGCTCCCATGTCTTCTCTGCTCCATGAGGCAGCCGTGGATCTCACAACACCAGCACACAGTAGGGCCTCCCCCTCCAATACCCCCATACACATCTGCAATTTTTTTCTGAAGAAATCAAACAGCAGTTTTAAACAAACCAGGTATTAAATTTTAGATATATTTGGAAAACTATAGTTCTTTTCTTACCTTTGTTCAAGCACAGAATGTGATCTGAGGACAGGACACAAAGGCTCACCCGCCCACCCAGAATTGTCCCTTCCTATTCCTTTAACACGAATCAATGATGAACTAGATGGAAATTCAGTTCTTTGTTTCAGTTGAGATTCTAATATATGCCATGGCCTGGAGCTCCTGCGATGCTTCTGAGTTTTCATCAGTGTTCATTTTTAAGTGGTTTAATTCTGCCTCTGATTGCCGGGTGCTAAAATATGAACCTTCACACTTGTGAGTCACCCGATTGAACCAAGCTGTGGCTTTACCCTCAGAGAGTTTCCTAGGTGTGAACCTAACTGTGCCCCAGACCCACAAAAACATTTTAGTCAAGATTTCCAGGGTAAATTCTAGCCCACCCTTGTCAAAACCACATAGACCCCCACCCTCACCTCCCCACAGAGAGTTACTCCTACAACCCTGGGCTTAACAAAAAGACCCTTTCAGCAAAAAGTGGGGGAGTTAAAAGGCATGATTTTCCCTTCAAGAGGCTCTCTGCTTTTTCTTTTTTTTTTTCTGTTCCTGGCAGCTCCAACATACTTAAGGCATCCCAAAGAGGTTGAACCAAAATGAACAAAAGAAAGTAGAAATCAAAGTTGTTCCCATGCCAACCAAATTGCTCCAAAAAAGACATGAGATACACCATCATTAATCATTAGAGAAATGCAAATCAAAACTACAATGAGATATCATCTCACACCAGTCAGATTGGCCATCATCAAAAACTCTAGAAACAATAAATGCTGGAGAGGGTGTGGAGAAAAGGGAACCCTCTTGCACTGCTGGTGGGAATGTAAATTGATACAGCCACTGTGGAGAACAGTATGGAGGTTCCTTAAAAAACTAAAAATAGAACTACCATACGACCCAGCAATCCCACTACTGGGCATATACCCTGAGAAAACCATAATTCAAAAAAAGTCATGTACCAAAATGTTCATTGCAGCTCTATTTACGATAGCCAGGACATGGAAGCAACCTAAGTGTCTATTGACAGGTGATGGATAAAGAAGATGTGGCACATATATACAATGGAATATTACTCAGCCATAAAAAGAAATGAAACTGAGTTATTTGTAATGAGGTGGATAGACCTGGAGTCTGTCATACAGAGTGAAGTAAGTCAGAAGGAGAAAAACAAATACCATATGCTAACACATATATATGGACTCTAAGGAAAAAAAATGTCATGAAGAGATTAGTGGTAGGACAGGAATAAAACACAGACTTACTAGAGCATGGACTTGAGGATATGGGGAGGGGGAAGGGTAAGCTGTGATGAAGTGAGAGAGTGGCAGGGACATATATACACTACCAAATGTAAATTAGATAGCTAGTGGGAAGCTGCCACATAGCACAGGGAGATCACCTCTGTGCTTTGTGACCACCTAGAGGGGTGGGATAGGGAGGGTGGGAGAGAGGGTGACTCAAGAGGGAAGAGATATGGGAACATATGTATATGTATAACTGATTCACTTTGTTGTAAAGGAAAAACTAACACACTATTGTAAAACAGTTATACTCCAATAAAGATGTTTAAAAAAAATATGTACATAATTAATCAAACATTCAACCCAACTGGCCCAGGTCAAAAATAAAGCCACAAAAATGGAATTTTAACATAAATTTTAAGTAATTATTTATATTCATAAAAAATAATTATTAAAATAATGTTTTTCAGTTATCTCTAAGATCTTTTTGGCTGGTAACAATTTTTGTAACTTTGGAAGTTTGAATACACTTTCATTATTAAAAATATGTACAGTAATAATCCAATCAAAAAAAAAAAGACATGAGATAGAAATCATTCATTCAATTGACAAGAATTTATTGAACACCTACTATGTCCGTAGAATGAGAAGAAAATTTATGGGGAACCCAAAATCGATACCAGGTGTGATCTGTGACTTTGAGATAGAAGATGCTGGCTGGCACAGTTGGGAGGGAAAGGATACTGGAGTCAGACAGATTTGAGCTTAGGTCCTGATTCTACTAATCAGTTAGCTATAGGACCTTCAGCAAGTACCTTACCTCCTTGAGTCTCAATTTCCTTGTTTGTAAAACAGGAGTAACTCATTAAACAGAGTTATTGAAAGAATTCAGAAAAAATAGTGCATATAAAGTGTCTGGCACCACTAGGGCCTCTCTTATCCTTAAGGAATTTACAATCTTAATTAGAAAAACAAAATATGGACATGAGAAGCAACTGAAAATCTGGTTGAAACACATATAAGACAGCAAATGGGGTATGGCTTTAGTTATAGGGTGCTCAATTACCATATTTTGTTTATCTAAGATGCCATTTTTGTGTAAAAAGAGCTTCAATTTCAAAGACATAAAACATGGAGAAAATATGGATATTAGAAAAAATGAAATTATATAAGTGGTAAGTTGCAAGAAACAACATTCTTGCAGAAAAGCTCAAGAAAATAGGAAGCTATTTGCAAGCTATAGACTTCCAAAGCTCTTTATTTTTCCATTTCTTGCTTTTTTCACCTATGTTTCTTTTTTAATCTTAGTACAGCCCATGTGTTTTTGTAAGAGTCCTTAAAACTCTCTTAGAAAAAGATGCAAAATAGGTTTCTAGATGGAGAGATGGTCTAACTTATTGCTCTTGCAATAGCAATCCATCAGACTGGCTTCCTAAGCAGCAAATGGGCTATGATTTGTGGTCTTCCAAATTCTCAGGCAAAAGAAAACATATGCAAATGTATTGCCAAAATCAATTTCCACCTAATAAACTTGTTGCTGAAAGGAAGCATAAAGCTTACAGAGATCGCTTAGCTCCATCTCTTTTTCCTTTAGTCATATGTGTCATCAGCACAGTCAGACTACCTGACCTTTAATTGCTCCTTCAGGCAACCGCACTTGTTGCCTGCACTCTATACAGTCCGTGTATTAAGCTAATGCTTCCATGGCCCCATTCAAAAATGTTCTATCAATCATCCCAGGACCTAAACCTTACGGAATGAGCCAGAGATACTTCTTTTTCTCAGCCCAGAGACTATCAACATCTTCGGGCATTTTGGATAAAGATCTTTACTAGAAATTAGAGGACAGGGCCTGGATGGGAGACTAGACTCTCTCCGAGAGAAGGACTAGGGCCCCATCCAGTGCCTGACCCATGACAGATGCCCAGCCAGTATTTGTTGAATGATGAATGAGGCCAAGAACAGCTGGTGAAGGAGAAAAAGATTGTGAGCAGTGGTTTAAGAGAGATTTGGGTTTCCAGTATCCTATCACAGAAATATAGTCAAAATCCATCTAAGAGCAGTGTAGGACAAGGTTAACTGTAGAGAAATGTATGAAGTGTGTTTTCATGAATTTTTGCCTTTGATGAATGCTCTCAAATCCTTTGTCAGGTCTTGTTATCTGTCTTATAGGTGTATCAAGATCTGCCTCCAGGAAAAATCTGCTAAACTTACTCACACTAAGGGGTTAAAGACTGAGGGGGGTTTTAGACTTGCCCTCAGGTATTTGACCTCACTACACTTTGGGTCTTCTCTAATGAATGAAGTTTTTTGTTTTTTCATAAGGAATGTAATTTTATTCAGAATGCATATTTCCTACCAAGTCTTTAAAAACTTTTTAATATATGATTATTCTTTAAAATGCTACAGTGTCACTGTTAGGATATCTCATAAAATGAAATTCACTATTTTCAAATAATATATGTCTTTTAAAAGTTCACCATTCTAAGATAAACTCAGATCGACAACAATGAAACTAAAAAAGGCTGTTATTGAGAGTAAACTAATGTTTACACTAATAGCAAACAAACTCATTATTCAAGTACTCTTCCCCCCCCCACACACACTGTATTTTATTTTTACAAGAGATAAATAAACTGACACCAAGCATTGTAAATGGACGACCACAAAAAAAGTAACAATGATTGCAATTACCAAACACGAAACACACTCATGCTATGTCATAACATGGAATGAATGAAGTTTTGAATGTGGATTCCCACCAGAGATGGATGAGGGTGGCAGTAATGAGGTAGATGAGGTAATGGATGGATGTATGTCTGGGAGTTGGGTCTCTGTTTAGGGTTGTACAGCTATACGCTGTGCTCCTCTAGAGGATACTGTTCACATAGTCTAGGATATAAATCTCACTTCCCAGAGCTGTGCACTATACAACCTGCATGACAGTGCATGGTGGCCATGGCATAGACAATTGCTACAAAGTCTTATATCATTCAAGTTACCAGACACAAGTTTAGCTAGCAACAGAGCTGGGGACCAGGCGAGGCATATTCCTGGACAGCCCAGGGAGAGCAGACCAGCCTGAACTAAGACTAAAAGCAGATTGGAACTTTAAAAGGACACAGACATCTCCAGAAGAAAGAGGCACCTGGGCCAGAAATAATTGAGGTAGGTGGATGGCAGCAGTGCACACTAAGTACTCAGCACAGCTGCTGCTCCAGCCTTTGGGGTATTTATAAATCAGAGGAGAAGGTGTGCTGCTTAATTTTACATGTCAACTTGGTTAGGCTACAATACACACTTACTTAATCAAATGCTAATCTGGGTGTTGCTGTGAAGGTATTTTTGTAGATGTGGTTAATATCTATAATCAGTTGACTTTAAGTGAAGAAGTTACCCCTCAATAATGTCAGTGGGGTTCATCGAATCAGTTGAAGGCCTTCAGAGCAAAAACTGAGGTTTCCTGGAGAAGAAGAAATTCTGCCTTAAGACTAGAGCTTCAGCTTAGAGTTTCAAACCTGCCAACCTGTCCTACAGATTTCAGACTCGCCAGATATTGCAATCAGGTGGGCCAGTTCCTTAAAATTTCTCTTTCTCTCTCGATTGGTTTTGTTTGTTTTCTTTTTTAAATTTAGAATCTTGTTAGCAATACAGTAGCATCATTAACAGAAAAAAAAGAACCACGCCATTTACACAGTAACTCAAAACTAGCATTTTAAGAAAATAATGTAGTAATCAACCACTACCAGGGAAAATAGTTCCTCTCATTTGATTCTGCAGGCAAGTCCAGGTGATACTGTATATGTGTATCCCAAATATCTATCTATCATCACCTATCTATCTCATCTATCTATCTATCATCTATCTATCTAATCTCCTAGAGATACATCTTTACCTCTCCCTTCAGGAGGGCCCTAGAGAGTTCTTCTTGATGAGCGGGCCCCGCCCCCAGCCCAGCCCCGGAGCCTGGAGCCCCCCAAGGAGACGCTGTGGAGCGCCCGGCCACGCTGGACCCCCAGCGCAGGGTCTCCTGGCCTTCTCCCCGCCTCCCAGTTCAAGCTCCCCTACACTTCTTCAGCCTTACAGCGAAGGAGGTCAAGCAGGCACAGAGACTCAGGTCCATCCCGGAGGCTAAGGCCTGGAGCTGGAGGAGAAGCAGAGAGAAATGTTGCGTCCAACTTTGCAGCGCTGCCGCCCGCGAGGGACCTGTGCCTCGTGGAGGAGGGTGCTGCAGGCTCATCAGGGGCTCCTGCACAGCTGCCTTTTGAGCTACCAGCCTCGGGAGAACAGAAGCTGTCAGAGGAAGAGAAGCTGGCCTTCAGTGAGCGCAGGCTGGTACCTTTCCGCCCCTGGTACATATCCACAGGAAACCACGTAGAACCCATGAATAGCCTTCGTTCAAGTCAGCAAGTCTTTATTGAGAGCCTCGACACTGGATGACGTCTTGTGAGTGATGCTGCGGAGAAGGAAAGCAGTATGAGATGGATTATGAACCACGAGGAGGTGGAGCTGTCCCTGCTCTGAAAGGAATAACAAGATTGAGATAGGCAGCTGAGGCAGACCTGCTTTTGCTTCAGCCCAGGAGGCAGCCATGCCAAGTTTTCAGAAAATTTACTTGTAGGTGGAGCGAATCTACACCAAGGAATGTGCTGAATCACGAGACTAACCATAGTACCTTGTGCAAACTCATTTCCTTTTCACTTGTTCACCCATTATGTTAAACATACGTGTGAAGAAAATTTCTTTCATGGTTGCTGAAATCTGGAGTTTGATTGGGTTTATTTCACGTTACTAACCGCTTTCTTTTCTGATTCGAATTACTGAAGCAGCTGAGAATCACTGGTTTCCTTTGATCTTTGCAAGAGAGAAGCTATTTGAAACGGCTGGGATCCCAGGAAGGTTGACCCACCTTCTTGGTGCATTCAAGAATGAGTCAAATACCACATGTAAAATAGCTAGTGGGAAGCAGCTGCATAGCACAGGGAGATCAGCTAGGTGCTTTGTGACCACCTAGAGGGGTGGGATAGGGAGGGTGGGAGGGAGACGCAAGAGGGAAGAGACATGGGGATATAGGTATATGTATAACTGATTCACTTTGTTATAAAGCAGAAACTAACACACCATTGCACAGCAATTATACTCCAATAAAGATGTTAAAAAAAGAATGAGTCAAAGATTGGGTTTGGAAGATCCTATGACAAATTCTGAAGCCTGTAGGAGCAGATGTCCTATTTGTTACCCTCTCTTCCTGCTCACTTTCTGAAATGGATAAAATGCTGAAATGGCAAGGGTTAGGGTTTCTATCCTGCAGAATCTCAGCCACTATCAGCAATCCCAAATAGATCCTGTAGTAAGGAGCAGGCCATGGGATGTGCATAGACAAGAAAAAGCACAAGGAAATTCATCATCTTGCATTTGCATCCTGGTAGGGGATTTTGCTTTGGGGTCATTTGGATCTTTTAGGCTTTTAATGAAATGCAGGACTGATTATTGAGGTTGGAAATAAAGTGAGGAAAGCACTGAACTTTTGCTTTCTTTTTTCCCCCAGCTTTATTGAGATATAATTGACATATAGCTTTGTGTAAGTTTAAGGTGTACAGTGTGTTGATTTGATACACACATACTGCAAAATGATTACCACTGTAGCAGTAGCTAACAACTCCATCAAAAGAGTTATAATTTGTTTTCAGAGGCTGAATGATATTAAGTGGGTCTCCAGAGGAATGAGTGCTTTCATAGCGGTGGACCTGCAGTTGTAAGAGGAGGACCATCTCTATGTGTTGATCTGGGGAGATCTCCAGGGTATACATATTGTTAACTTAAAAAACAAAGTGAAGATTAGTATATATAACATGATTGATTTTACTGGGGGAAAATATATCTATACGAATGTATGTGTGGGACTTCTCTGGTGGCGCTGTGGTTAAGAGTCCACCTGCCAATGCAGGGGACATGGGTTCAAGCCCTGGTCTGGTAAGATCCCACATGCCGCGGAGCAACTGAGCCCATGCGCCACAACTACTGAAGCCTGCGTGCCTGGAGCCCATGCTCCGCAACAAGAGAAGCCACCACAATGAGAAGCCCGCGCACCGCAATGAAGAGTAGTCCCTTCTCGCCGCAACTAGAGAGAGCCCGCGTGCAGCAACGAAGGCCCAACGTAGCCACAAAATAAAAAAAAAATTTTTTTAAAAAGAGTGTATATGCGAATTTGCTTGTATTTCATAAATATGTAAGAAAAAGGTAAACAATAAACTTCTTAAGTGTTTACCCCTAAGAGTCAGGATGGAATCGGGTGGAGGATATAGACATGGGATCAAGGCATTTCTCTCAGTGTGCCTTTTCACATTTGACTCTTTTTTGGTGGTAAAATACCCATAGCATAAAATCTACCATTTTAACCATTTTTAAGTATACAATTCAATGACATTAAGTACATTCATGATATTTACAACCATCATATCTATCTAGTTTCAGAACTTGTATCACCACAATAGGAAGCTCCATATCTACCTCTCTTCCCTGGAAACCACAAATCTGTTTTCTATCTCTATGAATTTGCCTATTCTGGACATTTCATATAAATAGAATCCTATACTGTGTGGCCTTTTGGGTCTGGCTTCCATAATGTTTTCAATGTTTATCCACCGTATACATTGCTTTGGTATTTCTTTTCATAGCTGAATAATAGTCTATTGTATGGATGTAACACATTGTCTTTATTCATTCATCCATTGATGGACATTTATGTTGTTTCTATCTCTTGCCTATTGTGAATAGTGCTGCTATGATATTTGTGTATAAGTTTTTGTTTGAACACTTATTTTCAGTTCTTTTGGGTTTATACCTAGGAGTAGAATTTCTGGGTCATGTAGAAATTCTGTGTTTAACTTGTTGCATAATCACAAACTGCTTTCCACAGAGGCTACACCATTTTTCATTCCCACTGGCAATGGCAATGTATGAGGGTTCCAGTTCTTCCACATCCTTGCCAAACCTTGCTAATTTCCTTTTTTTAAATTAAATTATGGCCATCCTATTGAGTTTGAAGTGGTATAGCACTATGATTTTGATTTGTATTTCCCTGATGACCAGGTTGAGTATCTTTTCATGTGCTCGTTGACCATTTATGTATTTGCTTTGGAGAAATGTCTATTCAGATTCTTTGCACACTTTTAATTTGGTTGTCCTTTTATTGCTGAATTGTAGAAGTTCTTTATAGATTCTAGATACTAGACTCATCAGATATATGGTTTGCAAATAATTTCTCCCATTTTGTGGGCTGTCTTTTCACTCTTTTGATAGTATCCTTTAGCACACAAAAATTTTTAATCTTAATGAAGTCCAATATACCTATTTTTCTCTTTTGTTACTTGTGCTTTTGATGTCACTTCTAAGAATGCATTGCCAAATCCAAGGTAATGAAGATTATTCCTGTGTTTTCTGCTAAGAGTTTTATAGTTTTGGCTCTTATGCCTAGTTCTTTGATTTTGAGGGTTTTTTTTTATGGTTACAAAAGGATACAATTTCATTCATTTGCATGTGGATATCCAGTTCTCAGCATCATTTGTTGTTTTTTGTTTGTTTGTTTGTTTTTTTGTTTGTTTTGCAGTACGCGGGCCTCTCACTGCTGTGGCCTCTCCTGTTGCGGAGCACAGGCTCCGGACGCACAGGCTCAGCGGCCATGGCTCACAGGCCCAGCCGTGAGCATGTGGGGTCTTCCCGGACCGGGGCACGAACCTGTGTCCCCTGCATCGGCAGGCGGACTCTCAACCACTGCACCACCAGGGAAGCCCAGCATCATTTGTTAAAGAGACTGTTCTTTCCCCATTGAATGGTTCTATCACCCTTGTTGGAAATCAGCTGATCATAGATATTTGGGTTTACTTATGGACTCTCAATACTATTTCATTGATATCTTATGTCTATTTTTATGCTAGTAAGTATGTTTTGAGATCAGGAAATGTTAGTCCTCCAACTTTGTTCTCTTTTTCAAGATTTTGTTTTAGCTATTTAGGGCCCCTTGCAATTCCATATATCTTAGGATCAGCATTTCTATTTCTTTAAAAAAACTGGGATATTGATAGGGATCACATTGAATCTGTACCTCACTTTGGTGATTTCTGCCATCTTAACAATATTAAGTCTTCCAATCCATGAATAGCAAAAGTCTGTTTAATTAGATCCTCTTAAATTTCTTTCAGCAATGTTTTAGTTTTCAGTGTACAAGTATTTTTTCTCCTTGTTACATTTATTCTTATCTTATTAGTTTTGATGCTTTGTAAATAGAGTTGTTTTACTTTCATTTTTGGATTGTTCATTGCTAGCATATAGAAATACAACTGATTTTTTGGTATCGATCTTGTTTCCTGCTGAATTCATTTATTACCTTTAATAGTTTTTTAATGAAAATTTTAAGATTTTCTATATATAAGATCATGTCATCTGTGAATAGGGTTAGTTATACCTCTTCCTTTCTTCTTTAGATGTCTTTTATATCTTTTTCTTGTCTAATTGTTCTAGCTAGAACTTTACCAGAAGTGGTAAGAGTGAGCATCCTTGTCTTGTTCCTGATCTAAGGGGAGGGACAGTTTTCAACATTGATTATAATGTTAACTGTGGGTTTTCCATATATGACTTCTGTCATTTTGAGGAAATTCTTTACTATTTCTGAGTTGTTGAGTGTTTTTATCATGAAGGAGTTTTTGGTTTTCTCAAAGGCTTTTTCTGCTTCAATTGAGATGGTTGTGTGTGTGTATGTGTGTGTGTGTTGTGTTTCCCTCATTTTATTACTGTAGTGTATTACTGTAGTATAGCCACCCCAGCTCTCTGTTGGTTGCTATTTGCATGTGATATCTTTTCTTTTTACTTTCAACTACTGTGTGTCTTTGACTCTAAACTGGATCTCTTTTAGACAGCAAATAGTTGCATCCTGTTGTTACTTTTTAAAATCTGTTCTACCAATCTCTGCTGTTAAACTGGAGAGTCTAATCTGTTTACATTTAAAGTAATTTCTGATAAGGAAGGGCTTCTGCCATTTTGCTATTTGTCTTCAATAAATCATATCTTTTTTCTTCCTCAATTCCTCCATTGCTATCTTTTTAAATTGATTTTTTGGTAGTGTACCATTTTGATTCCTTTATCATTACCTTTTCCATATATTTTTAAATTATGTTCCTAGTGGTTATCTTGGGGATTACAATTAACATAACAAACTAGTTTGAGTTACTTCAAACTTTGCTTCAATAGTATACAAAATTCTACTCCTATACATCGCTATCCTTCACCTTTATGTTGTTATTGTTGCAAATTACATCTTACAAAATACATGTGCACCTGTTACATGTATTTATAATTATTGTATTATACCTTTGAATTTTAAGTCATATAATTAAAAAAGAGGTGTTACAAGTGAAAACACAATAATACTGGCCTTTATATTTATCTATATAGCTACCTTTTCCACTGTTGTTTATTTCTCATATGGCTTTGAGGTACTGTCTAATGACCTTTCATTTCAACTGGAAGGACTCCCTTTAGCATTTCTTGTAGAGTAGGTCTACTAGCAATGAACTCCCTCATCTTTTGTTTTTCTGGGACTGTCTCAATTTCTCCTTCATGTATTTATTTATTTATTTATTTATGGCTGTGTTGGGTCTTCGTTTCTGTGCAAGGGCTTTCTCTAGTTGTGGCAAGTGGGGGGCCACTCTTCATCGCGGTGCACGGGCCTCTCACTATCGTGGCCTCTCTTGTTGTGGAGCACAGGCTACAGATGTGCAGGCTCAGTAATTGTGGCTCACAGGCCCAGCTGCTCCACGGCATGTGGCATCCTCCCAGACCAGGGCTCGAACCCATGCCCGCTGCACTGGCAGGCAGATTCTCAACCACTGTACCACCGGGGAAGCTCCTCCTTCATGTTTTAAGTATAGTTTTGCCAGATATAAAATTCTTGGTTGACAGTTTTTTTCCTTTCAGTGCTTTAAAATATGTTGTTCCACTGCCTCCATGGTTTCTGTTGAGAAATTTGCTGTTAATCTTACTGAGGATTCTTTGTATGTAGTGCATTGTTTTTCTCTTGCTGCTTTCAAAGCTCTCACTTTTTCCTTCTCTTTCAACAGTTTGATTATTATGTGTCTCAGTACGGATCTTTTTGTGTTCATCTTGCGTATTTAGGGATTTGTTGAGCTTCGTAGATGATTCGTGTTTTTTACTAAATTTAGGGAGTTTTTGAGCATATTTCTTCAAATATTCTTTCTGCCTATTTCTCTCCTGTCTCTTTGGGACTCTCATTATTCATATGTTGCTACAATTGATGGGGTCCACAGGTACCTTAGGCCCTGTCTGATTTCGTTCTTGTTCTTCTTCTCCTTTTTTCTTTCGGCTCCACAGACTTGATAATTTCATTTCACCAATCTTCAAATTTACTTATTCTTTCTGTCTGCTCAAAAATCTGTTGTTAAAACTCTCTAATGAATTTTTAATTTCAATTATTGTACTTTTCAACTCCAAAATTTCTATTTGGGTTTTCTTTATAATTCCCATCTCTTTCTTGATATTCTTTGTTTGGTGAGAATTCATTGTCCTGGTTTCCTTGTATTCTTCATCCTTGGTTCCCTTAGAGCATATGTAATGTAGTTGATCTAAAATCTTTGTCTAGTATGCCCAATGTCTATGCTTCCTCTTGGGCAGTTTCTTTTAATTAATTTTTTTCTTTTGAATGGGCCATACTTTCTTGTTTCTGTGCATGCCTCATAAGTTTGAATTGAAAACTGGCCATTCTGAGTATTATGATGTGCTAACTGTCAAAATCAAATTCTCTCCCCTTTCTAGGATATTTTGTTATTGCTTAGGGTTGCAGGTTTTTGTTTGCTTGGTGGCTTTTCTAAACTATTTTTGTAAAGACTGTATTTCTTGTCATAGGAAGCTCTGAAGTTTCTATTCTTTTAGCTTACTGCTCAGCTAGTGATTTGTTTGACAGACATATCCTTAAATATCTGCAGCCAAGAAAAAGAAGAAAACCTGGAAAATCAAAGAAAAAATTATCCAGGTCTTCTCACATTGGATCTGTGTTGGGTCACTCCTTCCTAAGGCCATTTTTCAACTCTGCTTTAGCCTTCACCTCCTGCTTGCAATGAGCATAAAGATCTTCCAGGGATGAAAGCCTCTGACTTTTTCTATTTTTTCTGAGCATGTGTCCTACCCTGGGCATACACATGTCTTTCTAGATTCCCTAGTATACATGTGAACTTTTCAGAATGTATTCCCCTCAAAAATCTCACTCTTCAACTTTTCCTCCTGTATTTTTTCTGTGTCTATTGTTTTCCAAACTGTTACTTTTTGCCCCAGACAACAGTGGCTCGTTCTTTATCTTTCAGTGTTTTGGAGGATGTCCTCCATGTAGCCACTCAGCCCTGGTAGAGTTCCAAGTGAGGCAAAAAAAAGGTGGGGGAAGCCCCTTGCACCAATTCTACAGAGAAACCCTAACCAGGTCAAAACAGACAAACACAATTCTTCAGCAACAAGATGCTCTCTGCTCCCTCTGAAACCTGGTTCCTGTACTGGGACTATGGGCTGCTATCTTTAAGACCACTGCACTGCCACACTGGGGACAATGGTGGGGCTAAGGTAAGTGAAAATGCCAACAAAATTTCCTACCACGTTTCAGTGGTCTTTTCTTGGTTAAGCACTCAATGATTACTATAAACCTCTGGTTAACTCCCAGAGTTCAGTAAGGTTAATTCTGATATTTTTTTCCCCAGATTTTTGTGTTTCTCGTGAGGGACAGATCCCAAGAGCTCCCTACTCCACAATTCTTACTGATTTCCCATGGACTTTTGTATTATGTGACTGTATTACTTATAAAAAAGAGTCATTTATTTTAAAAACATTTTAATAAACATTTTTATAGTTAGAGTCTTATCATCTAATATCTTAGCAGGCTTAAATTTTGGTCCCACCTAATAAATTTTGCAACTAGGCTTTCTCATTTTCTTTCATTTTAGACAAACACAAGGAGAGTACTCAAGTGAGAGCCCAGATTAGTTTTTTAGTCAAGGGTTCACTCTGGTCAAAACTTTGGAGTACTGAGTCCACCTCCCATAGACACCCTCTCTCCCATCCTTCTTCACCTTTAATCTTTTAAAAATAACTTTATTGAAGTATAGTTAATTTACAGTGTTGTGCCAATCTCTGCTGTATAGCTAAGTGACTCAGTTATACATATATATACATTCTTTATTTAAATATTCTTTTCCATTATGATTTATCACAGGATAAATATAGTTCCCTGTGCTATACAGTAGGACCTTGCTGTCTATGTATTCTAAATAGTTTGCATCTACTAACCCCAAACTCCCAGTCCATCCTTCTCTCTCCCCCCACCCCCTTGGCACCCACAAGTCTGATCTCTATGTCTGTGATTCTGTTTCTGTGTCGTAGATAGGTTCATTTGTGCCATATTTTAGATTCCACATATAAGTGATATCATATGGTATTTGTCTTTCTCTTTCTGACTTACTTCACTTAGTATGATCATCTCTAGTTGCATCCATCAACTTTGTTCTTTTTTATTTTCCAAACTAAGCTGCTATTTCACATTCCTTCACACCACCTTCCATGACAGAACAATATTTACTGGTTAAAACTTGGTAACCCTTTAAGGAGATGAGCAAGTTTCTGTTCCACAATTTGTTTTAAAGTTCTGGAATTACAAGATGAAGTAGGACATAGGTGTCAACTTATTCACAAATATGAATGAATGATGCTAATTTTTTTCTTTCTAGAAAGCTGGTTCTGAATCGAAGGTAAAGGGAATTAAAAGAGGAATTGAGATGCCTTGGGAGAGGGAAAAGGGCAGCAAAATATGTTGCTGTTGGTTAAGCATCACATTGTAATGTTGTCTAAGTCAGTGCTACATAACATATAGTCTCCAGATGTGCTGACTCAGCATCTTAGTGGGGCCCAGAATCATGTTAACCAGCTCTCCAGAGGATTCTTATATGTGCTAAAGTTTGAGAACTGCTGGTCAAAGTTACACTTCCTGGGTTTTTCTTGCTAGTATAGTAAAATAATAATATTCCCTTACATTTCTATAACAGTAATCTTAATTGTTATCACAAAAGCCACAGGATCATTTTCCTCTTTTAATATACAATAAAACTGAGTTTCAACGAGCTTATCTGACTTTTCCACAGTGGATATTCAAACACAATTCTCTTGACTTCAAATCCATAGATCGAGCTTCCCTGGTGGCACAGGGGTTGAGAATCCGTTTGCCAATGCAGGGGACACGGGTTCGTGCCCCGGTCTGGGAAGATTCCACATGCCGCGGAGTGGCTGGGCCCGTGAGCCATGGCCGCTGACCCTGTGCCCACAACGGGAGAGGCCACAACAGTGAGAGGCCCGTGTACAAAAAAAAAAAAAAAAAAAGAAAAAAAAAATCCATGGATCTTCTAATTTTGCCCCAATGCAAAAAATTAAAAATAAATAAAAGCAAAAAGGATGCACCTTTCCCAATGCTCAGCTGTGTCATTCTTTTATTTCTTCATTGATTTACCCACCATTCAATCTCTTTACATATTCAGCAATTATTAGTTACTCACTTTAATAAATAGGTCATACTGTGTGTATATGCAGGGCTATCTAAAGTCATACTCAAAGATGATGAAAATTTCTCTTCATTGGTTTGGCTAGAGTGATGCACTTTTGATCATGTATAATTCTATTACATACATTCTCTTTAGTAACTTAGTCACTAGTCTCTTTATGGGCAGTTAGCCTAGTGGTGCTCTAACACTGATTCTATTAACATCATCAGGATCTTTCAAAAATCCCCAAGGCCAAGCCTACCTACAGACCAGTTACATTAGAATCTCTGGGGGTAGCCTTTGAACGACTGCTTGAGGAAGTGACTTCAGGACCAGGAAGAACAAGGTTTGAAAACTGGCTTTCTCAGTTACTGGCAGAGGGCCCCAGAGCTTGTTTCTGCATCTCTCTGAGCCTCAGTTTCCTGTCTGTAAAACAAGGGTAGTAATGCTTTCCAAGGTTACTGTGAGCATCAGAGGCAAAATATGTAAACTACCCAGTGCCTGGCACACTGGCTCTCAACAAATGGAGTTATATTGATGATGCTTCCTCTGTCCCACTGGTCGTAAGCTCCTTTATCCTTTTTCAAAGCATCTTTGCCTTCATTATCTCATGTAATCTTCCCCACAAGGGAGATAGGCTAGAAGTTATCTCTGGGTCACAGAAGAGCAAGCTGAAGTGCCAGACAGTTAATGGAATGAATTCAGGAGACGATTATGCATTCTTTTCATAAAACATGCTTATAAAGGGAAAAATCCTATGCAGCAATCTAATTGGGGAAAAGAAACCCCAAAAAACCACCACCAACAACACAGGGCTAAATGCAGTCATCTGCTTTGGTAGATCTAAGAATGGATCTAGGGTGAGCAAAATCAACAGGAAAATATGCATTTAGCATAAAACTTGCATTGTTAAGTGAAGGGGGCTGCTGTGCTTGGGTGGCAGGATGGGGAGAGATAGGTCTTTCTTTTCTCTATTCTTTAAGTTTAATCTTCTTGTTTTATCCCTTTCCTTATTAGATAAAACTTGTAATGCCAGAGAGGATATGGCATACGTATGTATAAATGTATATGATTTTTCTGTAAATCAAATTCCATGTTTTTTTCTAAATGGCAATTGTAAACCATCCTTGATTTGGACATTCACCATGGAAGAGAAGCAGGGATCCCAACCCCAAGCCTAGCTTGATGACTGAGTTTCTCCCAATTCAGATCACCCAAAGAGTGATTGGTATCTTGAGTCACATAGGGTTATCATAGTTCATCGTACATAAAATCACCTAGAGAGATTTTAAAATCCCCGTGTCCAGTTCTAACACCAGATTAAATGAATCAGCATTTCCAGGGATGGAATTCAATTATCGATATTTTTTAGTTTGCCAAATAATTCTTATGTGCAGCCAAATCTAAGAACCAGTGTTCTAGAATCGTGCTTCTGATGCAGTAGGTTTGGGAGGGGGACTGGGGATTCTGCATTTCTAACAAACTTGCTTCCCAGGGATGCTAATTCTATTGGTCCTTGGACCACACTGACTGCGTACCAAGGCTGTAGAGAATTTGCCTCTGTTTTAGAAATATTCACACATGGGCTATACAATCACTTGAGGAGCCTGCTTCATTCATTACGAAAATGAGCACATGGGCAAATGAGCACATGGGCTTGATCGGCTCTGAGCTGCCTTTGCCCTTCCAAACTCACCTGTGTTGTTTCCAGCCAGGCCAGGCATCTCCTTTGTTACTCAAGGGGCCAGAAGACTTCTGCTTCCACCCACGGTCTCTTGAGCACATGGCTGTCAGGCTAGAGAAGACTGACTTCTGCTCCCCACAGAGCAGACTGAGGCAGGGCTGCTCGCACCTCTGTGTACATCAGAATCACATGGGATGCTGTTTTAAATGTCTCTCAGGCCGGACTTGCAGAGGCTGATTTCACAGGTCTTGGTTGGAGCCTAGAAAGTCGTGGTATTAACAGTAATAATAGTTCACATTTATTGAATATTTGCCTTATACCAGGTACTGTTCTGGTAATTTCATAACCTAAGTCCATTGAATCTTCACAGTGATCCTATGAGATAGGGATGAGTATTTATTATCTCCAGTTTACAGATGAAAAAACTGATAAAGTCTATAATTGACCAAGCCCATACAGTTAGGAAATTGCAGACATGGGACATTCAACACAGTTAGATATTGGGGTCCTTTCCTCAAAGAGTTCCTGATTAGAAAAAGAAAATAAAAGAAAAAAAAGGAAGCAGTCACACTGAGAGGGGGCAGTGCAGTCAGGGTTCACAGCTCAGAAGGCTGCTTCACATCTGGATCCAGGTGGTATGGGTACAGGTGGCTCCCAGGTCACAACTTAAGTTCCCATTTACAAGGTTGCTGAGCCATAGGGCGAGCTGTGTAGGACTTTCCAGGGACCTTTTAGAGTAGAGTTTCCTAAACTCCCCTCCCCCATACTTTGATTCCTTGAAGGCCCAGGAATCTGCATTTTCACAAGCATATCAACCCCCACGTGATTCTGATGCTCAGCTTAGTTTGAGAACAGTTAGGAGAGCAAGATTTTGAGGCAGGTAGACTGGATGTGTATCCTAGCTCTGCCACTTAATATCTCTGTGTCCTCACTCACTCATTCATTCACTTAACAATGAACAAATATTCCAGTACTGGATGCTGGAAATTGAATAACCAACACAACAGGCAAAAATCCCTTCCTTCATGGAGCTTACACTGTGGTTGATCAGAAGGAGATAAATGCAAAGAAGGAAAATTTAGCAGTGAAGTGGGTTGGGAGGGTTACAACTTTAAATAGAATGGCCAGCAAAGGCATCTTTGGAAAGATGACTTTTGAGTAAAGATTTGAGGAGAGAGAGGGTTGTGTGGGATCTGTAGGCACAGTGTTCCTGGCAGAGGGAACAGCCAGTGCAAAGGCTCTGAAACAGAAGCACGCTTTGTGGGTTGAGAAGAGCAAGGCCAGGGTAGAGGAAACAGAGTAAGTGAGGGAGGTAGAAAGAAATGAAGTCAGGGAAGTGACAGAGGACACATCATCTAGAGCTCTGCAGGCCACTAAAAGACTCTGGCTTTTACTCTGTGTGAGATGGGAAGCCTTCGGAAGGCTTTGAGTGAAGTGGTCTGAACTACCCTAAAAGCTCCCCTGTCTGCTGGGTTGATAAGAGATAACACAGCAGGATGAGGGCAGAGGTGCAGACACCAGTCAGGAGATGACTGCAATTATTCAGGTGAGAGATCGTGCTGGCCTGGGTCAGGGTGGTGTTAGTTAAGGTAGTGAGAAATGAACATATCCTGGATATACGTGGAATGTAGAGAAAACAGGATTTGCCGAAAGATCGGGTTTGGGTTATAAAAGAGAGAGGTCAAAAGTCTTTCATAAAGTGTATTCAGGGACTTCCCTGGTGGTCCAGTGGTAAAGGATCCACCTTACAATACAGGCGATGTGGGTTCGATTCCTGGTCAGGGAACTAAGATCCCACATGCTGCGGGGCAACTAAGCCCGTGAGCCACAACTATGGGGCTCACTCACCTCAACTAGGGTCCGCGTGCCGCAAACTACAGAGCCCATGCACTCTGGACCCCACATGCCACAACTACAGAGCCCACACGCCCTGGAGCCTGCACGCCACAACTAGAGAAGAGAAAACCTGCACGCCATAACTAGAGAGAAGCCTGCACGCCACAAAGAAAGATCCTGCATGCCTCAACGAAGATCTTGTGTGCCGCAACTAAGACCTGATGCAGCCCAAAATAAATTAAATAAATAAGTAAATAATAAATAAATCTTTTTTTTAAAAAAAAGATATTCAGTGGTTGCCAAGGGAGGGGTGAGGGAGGGATGGATTGGGAGTTTGGGATGAGCAGATGCAAACTATGATGTATAGAATGGGTAAACAACAAGGTCCTACTGTATAAGCACAGGGAACTATATTCAATATCCTGTGATAAACCATAATGGAAAAGAATAGGTAAAGGAATATATATATGTAAAACTGAATTACTTTGCTGTACGACAGAAATTAGCACAACATTGTAAATTAACTATACTTCAATTAAAAAATAAAAAGTAAAAAGTATTCATTGATGCATTTTAAGGAATCTTTGCTGGGCACTGTGACGCATGACATCATATCTTGGGCCCTGTGGAAAGCCTTGGGGTGTGTTGGTAACTAGAGGGATGGTTTCAGCCCTTGTGCAGCTCACATTCTAGTGACACAAGGATAACTTGTGCCCAACTCTCCAGGTGGTTGTGACAAGATATGGTGCATAACACAGAACGTGACACACAACAGGGCTCAGTACATGGTAGGTGCTATTATTATACAGGATGCTCAGCAAAACAGTACTACATTTAGGTATAGAGAACGTAGGTTTGTGCTAGTGAAATACAGATGAGGGGAGTAAGTAAAATGGGGTGGGATAAAGAATTAAATTGGTTCATATTCCTATAATTTCCCAAATAATCCAACATTCTTGGTTTTTGATTTTCATTTCAAGATGGTAGATGGTCCAGTAGACTAATACCAAGAAGGTCAGGAAGCCAAAACCATGGGGTTTGTGCTCTGGGAAAGGCCTTGATGCCTTTTGGGATTAGAAGAGCCCAGTGATGTGTTTGCTAGGACTAGATCTCAACCAGGGACATTTGGAAATGTCTGGAGACATTTTCAGTTGTCATGAACAGGGAGATATGGGAGGAGGAGGCTACTTGCCTCTAGAGGGTAGAAGCCAGGGATGCTGCTAATGTACAGCAGTATGCTGGACAGCCTCCCCTCCCCGCTCCACAAAACAAGTAGCTGGTCCAAAATGTAGACAGTCCCCAAGACTGAGAAACCATGAGATGAAGAAAAGAAAGGTAAAATTATCATCCAAAACCCTAACGATGTGGTCATAAACGCAGCTGGTGGTTTGAGAGGCAAAGTGTCCACACTCTAATAAATGTGATGGACTTTTGAAGGACATCATGATGTCGCTAATAAAAGGGGATGCTCAGGAGAACAAGTGTGTGCTGCTTTAGCTTTATTTCCCAAAATGGCCCTCCTTGGAGGCAATGATCAGTTCATCCTGGTCTTCACCAAAAGGTGTGGGAATGCCTTTTCTTCTGTTTAAAGGTCCTGTTTGCCTAGACTGCAATGGGGGATTCTAGGAGGGGGAAAGTCTGCTTGAAGATGTTTTATTCTGGGAAAATTAAAGGGCCAGACAATGCAAAGGAAAAGAGACAAATTGTCCTTTTGGTTCCAAATAAATGCTTGTTTTCTGACACTGCCTGAATTTCAATGGTCCTCAGTTTGACTGTGAAATTAACACTTCTTTGAGGCTAACTGTGGGGATGGGGTGGGTGCCATTCACACCCCTTTCAGAGCTATTGTCTGTCTGGAATGCCAGGCAGCTCTGGCACGTGGTCCACTTCACCAGTTTTTGCTCCTGCATCTCCTCAGCCTCATCCAAATATCCCAACCCAAAAAGGCAGGCATGACTCATACTGCTGCCGGTTTCCCACAGTCGTTTCTCATCCACAAAGCACTTAAGGCAAGTTCTTTGACCTTGAGCAGGTCACTTCATCTCTCTGCACCTCCATTTCTTCTTCACTTAAATGCAGAAGTTGGACAAGCTCCCTGAGGTCCTCGGCATTGATCTTGGGTGGCTTTGGCCTGCAGTAGCTTGAAGCAAGGTTTCCGTTCCTGGCCAGAGATTGAGGTCAGGTCGCTGCAGTGAGAGCATCGAATCCTAGCCACTAGACCAGTGGTCAGTGACAAGGCCCTGGCCCTACGGCTTTACAGAAAAAGAATTCCCACAAAGACGGAAAGTTGTGACACAAGTAAAGTATTTATTAGGAGAAAAAAGAGTACAATACGTGTGGATAAACGCACAGGCAGGCCCAGAGAGAAAGTCACACCCTTGTGGCAGTTTAAATCACTTATATAGGGGCATTTCTTCCGTGTTTTCTTTGGCCAATCATTTTGATTTGCCTGGTTCAAAATCTGTATTTGGTATCTCTCAGGATCTTCTCATGTGTTCGCACGCATCTCTTAGCCAGGATGGATTCTACCAAAGAGGCCTATGGGTAGACTTAGCCACTTAGCATCACTCCCCTTGGACCTCCAAAGAGCCTTTCTGAGCATGCGTAGTCGGGGAGGTCTCCTGACTTCAAGAATGAGGAATATGTGGTCTCTTATCTTCTATCTGGGCAGGGCCAAGCCTCCTCTGTCAATTGTCCTGTTATTCTTGGAGTATGGGTCCACAGGGAATGAATTGTTTGCCCCAGGACCCATCGATCTCCTGCCTCAGCATGACCAAACAACCCATTTTCACGGGGAGTTACCTCATTACTGAGTGCACTGGTTTTGTGTGAAAGATGCTAACTCATAATTACAGAACCATCAACCGTAAAACGGCTTCTTCAGTTATTACCTGGGGGACCATGGGACAATCTTCTAAACTCTTTAAGCCCATCTACTTAGATGGGCTTAAAGAGTTTAAGTTTCCTTCCTTCCCTCTCTAAAATGCTGTGATTTTATGGATCCTAGAATCATTGGAAGGGATCTGGAACTCCAGTGCAGTGGCTCTGAAGTTATATCATGAAAGGATAGTAAACAAATGGACTTTTGCCCATTTTTGTGCAAATCATTTTTTCCTTTCTTTTGAGTTTTCACTCAAAAGAATGAAAACTCTTTTGATCATTTTTACATATCATTAGGATTCTTTCCATAAAAATGGAACCCATTTTAAATCCATCATCAGTAGGTACATATGCCAGTTTTTCCATATCCTGTAAACCAAATAGCATTTGATTTTATCATTTTAATAGCTTTGGTAAGAGTAACTTTAGAATATTTAAATTTGAGTACCTTCAGCTGTTAAGGAGCCTGTCTACAGACCCCTGTATTCACTTCATGGACACTGACACTTGAATATTTTGAAGCTATAAGGAGCTCACAGCTTCTTGCCTTGATTTTTTTCCCCACAGTGAAGATTCAAGGAAGGGATATTGAAGCTACAAAGAGAATGTTATTCTAGAGGAGAATTTGGTCTCCTCAAAACTAAATTAAGAAAAACAAGGAAACTAAAGGAAGTATTAGATACCTTTCTTAAATTTATCATCAAGGATGGCTATCAAATCTACTCTGCAGGTCTTTACTGGGAGCATAAATTCTCCACCTACAGTGAAGGAGTAAGTGAAGCAGTCTTTAAAAACAGAAGAAGGACCGAATTATTCACTGCAAGACACAAGCCATCTCTGCTTAGACTCCTTTAAAAAGTTTGGAGAACAAGGATAAAGAAAACTCACAAGAAAAATTCAAAATTGTTCCCAGATAATGTTTTACTAAACTTATTTCCCTTCCTCATCTTGCTCCTAAATTCTCTTACCAACTTACACATCTCCCATGTCTATTCTCAACACAAAACCATGACCCAAGCAAACGAAATCCTAGATCATTTTAAAAATTGTTTTGGTTACAAAAATAATATATGTTCATTGTATAAAAATTAGAAAGACAGATGATGAAAAGAAGAAAATAGGACCCATCCATCATTCCATATCCCAGAGATAGCCACTGTTATGCCTCGGTTATATTCTTCCAGATATTTTTCTGTGAATACATTCTTTAAAAGAAGTCATACTCTTCAAAATATCTTTTACCCCATTTTCTTCATTTAACATGTCATGTGCACTTTCTGGGACAATTTTTTGTTCATAGAAACCCACCCTGATTTATTTATAAATCAGGTTACTTCTATTGTAGAATCCTAACAATGCTTCTTACTTTCTACTGTTATAAACCTACCTGTAGTTCAAACCTTGTCATTTCTTTTTTTGTGTGCTTCCTTAATTACTTTCTCATAGTAAATTCCTGGCACTGTTGGATGGAATGAAAATGCCCACCTTAGGCCCTTAACATACACTGCTGTGTCTTTAAAATTCACACTATGGTTATTACATCTCTCCAGCTCCAGGTGATTGACATAGGTGCCTGAGAGGGCTGTGTGGCCTTTCAAACACAGAAGGTCTTTGGAAATACAGTGATGATTTAGGAAGTGTGTGTGGCTCAGTGGCTCAGTTGACCGATGGCCCACAAACCATCACAAAAGAAGTTTCAAAGGTGATATTTATGGAGAGTGACTTTATCACTATACTATTACAATTTCTGGTAAAGAAGTGGGTGAAAGGCAAAACAGCAAGGGCTTTCCTTTGAGGAGAAAAAAACCAAACCTCACAGAATAACAAATCCAGATTTCACTCATAAGGGTAAAAGCACATTAAGTGCAGGCTGAATTAAATTACAGATACATTGAAAATTGAAAATGTACACATCGTATAACTTGGAGATTCCATTCCTAAATGTAGATTATTAAATTCTAAATATTAAAGAATTCTTGCTTATAATAATATGAAACTGAAACAATGAATTGGGAACAAACTAAATGTCTATCAGTAAGAGAATAGATAAATTAATTGCAGTTTATTCATGCAATAGAATACAATATAGGAGATAAAATAAATATCTCTATATAAATCAACATGGATTGATTTTTAAATATAATTGTAAGTAAAAAGAAAGAAAATGTAGATGCATGTAGAGCAATAACACAGAGAACAATACTATATTATAGTATTATATACTATATATTATATATATAATATATTATATATATTATATATATATTATATATTATATACTATATATATTATATATATAATATATTATATATATTATATACTATATATATTAAGAAAATATATATAATTATGGCCTGAAACACTCACTAAATTTATGATAGTCTTTGCCTCTGAAGAGTGAAGGAAAATGAGACTGTCAGGGGTGAGGATGAGAGGCAGGGGAGAAAAAAAGTCTTTCAATTGTATCTGTAATATCATATTATTTTAATAGTAAAAAAGCATGCTGTTATATAAAATCTAAGATGATATCAATTATAAAACCCATTATTATTTTTTGAATCACTCAGGAAAAAAAGTTGCCACAATATGCCATTAATTTTAAAGTGCACCCAATTTTAGAGATGCTAAGATGTGGGGGAAGAGTGTGTAAAATTATATAAAAGGCAACAATGCAAAAGATTCAGGTCTGCTAATTCACGAAATCGTTGGCGTATATGGTTATAGGTTATGTAAATCTGTGAACTTTTAAAAATTTTTCCAAAGGAAAAAAAGCACATTAAATGTTATAGGGAATGGAATTCCTCCAAAATATATAGCATTTTAAATATATACTGCTCATGTAACAAGTATACCACTCTAAAGCTTAGCTGCCTTCTTACACATATTCCCCAAATGAACTATAGAATATGGTGAAGGTGGGAGAGAGATCCTTGAAGCTTTGTAACTCGAGAAGCATCTGGTTCATGACTTACATACTTAACATTGACTCGAGAAAGCCTTGTTCCCTGAATTGACGTTCTCCCAGTTTAAAAGAACAATCTCAGAAAACAAATCTTTTATCTGCTCTATAACCCATATGCTAGGAATTTGATGCTGCAGAATTGAGTATCCTGCTTCACAGCTCATCTCATCAGTTGAGAAAGCTATGAATGTTCATCATAAGGTTATTCCTTGGGAGAAACAAACTGAAAACAACTCTATTCACCCTACCTTTAACCAGCAAACTGAAACCATCCAGCTCCTCGGTTCAATATGAATTCATCGTAGTAGGTCATAGCATGGGAACTAACGTGCCTGTACTCCTTTATTTCTCTCTGTGGCTTCAAGAAAGTCTTTCTCTAGAAAGTATACAGAATAGGAGAGGAAAAAAGATCTAGTTAGCATTGCCAGATGAAATACAGATCCAGTTAAATTTGAATTTCACATAAACAATGAATAATTTTTAGTGTGAGTCTGTTCCATTGAATTGCAGATAAGTAACATGTCACTCTTTGCTATACACATGTGCAAATGTTACATTGAACGTACTAAATTTTTTTCACTGTTTATCTGAAATTAAAATTTAACTGTATTATTTTCTCAATATGGCAAACCTATTAGGAGAAGTAATCTGACCTAAAGAAAAGAAGAAAAATAGAACTGGAAGCTAAGTCGGGGGACAAAAAATAGAGAATTAGTTGAAAGTGGCTGCTAGGGAAAAAACAAGACACCCTGAAGGACATATATTTAATTTGGAGACCACATACATTTTCTATTGTCTATTTGCACAAAGGGTTTCATTCTAAATGAGGTACATGTCAGGACGGCTGAGTGATGACTGTAGTCCAGCAGCCTGGGGTATCACCGTGTCCCCGTGGAGCCTCCTGGTAACACAGACTCGTCTTATACCTGAGCTCTGCTGCCACCTTCCCCTTCCCCATAAGTAAAAGCGCCTTGGGGTCTTTTTGGAACTTTGGCTTTGATTATCATATGCAGTGTGAGCTAGGGCTTCCCTGTGCAGCTGGAGAGGAGATGGCAAATGTCCCCCAAACTTCTAGGAGATGACTTGTAGGACAGAAGCCCTTGCCCTAGGTCAGAACCATTTTCTGTGACAAGCTCACAGCCATACCAGCTTCTAGAACACAGACAGACCCCAAGTGCTGAAAAACACTTAAAAATGTGTACCCCTTCCTGTTCTTCTCTAAGTTATAAAAATAGAAGGAAGGGGGTGGGGAGGCAGAGAGCGAGGTGTGGGGCAGGCATCCCCTGGTCTGAAGGAGGCAGGGGTGAGTCTTTGCGGGTCTCACACCTTCCCTGGGTCTGTGCAGACAGCGGGGCTGCTGGCTCGTGCTGCCTGGAGAGCGTCCTAGCTTCTCGTTCCTCTTTGGTTTTACTTACAATGGTTGTCGAGGTGAGAATTTAGTTACTGGGTTTTTTTCACCTTAGGTTTTGATCTCATGGGGTTTAAAGTTACTTTCACTTTTGCAAACCGTCAACCTGGGCCTCCTGGTGAAGTAGGCCTTGGGAGACTGCGTCTCCACTGTGCTCAGGGTTGAGTGGCAGCTCTGACCATTCGCCTCCTTTAACTTCCTGTCACAGTGATACGGTGGGGGAGGCAGTGTTAGCCCCATTTTACAGACAAGGAGACTGAGGCAGGAAAAAAGACTGGGTCCTCTGGCCATTTACACTTAAAAGATATTAAAATCTCTGCAAGCGTAATGAGAGGGAGAAAACAGTATTTTCCAAAATTTCCTTCAGAGAAAGCCATTCAGGGGGATGAGAATGTTGCTTTAATAAGCTGCTTAGGTCATGCAGTGTCAAAAAAACAAACAACCCAATCAAAAAATGAGTGGAAGATCTAAACAGGCATTTCCCCAAAAAAGACATACAGATGGGCAACAAGCACATGAAAAGATGCTCGACATCACTAATTATCAGAGAAATGCAAATCAAAACTACAATGAGCTATCACCTCACACTGGTTAGAATGGCCATCATTAAAAAGTGTATAGATAACTAATGCTAAAGAGGGTGTGGAGAAAAGGGAACCCTCTTGCACTGTTGGTAGGAATGTAAATTGGTACAGCCACTATGGAAAACAGTCTGAAGGTTCCTTAAAACACTAAAAATAGAATTACCATATGGCCCAGCAATCGCACTCCTGGGCATATATCCGGAGAACACAATAATTCAGAAAGATACATGCACCGCAATATTCATTGCAGCACTATTTGCAATAGCCAAGACATGGAAACAACCTAAAAGCCCATTGACAGAGGAATGGATAAAGAAGATGTGGTACATATATACAATGAAATATTACTCAGCTATAAAAAGAATGAAATAATGCCATTTGCAACAACTTGGATGGACCTAGAAATTATCATACTAAGTGAAGTAAGTCAGACAAAGACAAATATATGGTATCACTCATAAGTGGAATCTAATTTTTTTTAAAATGATACAAATGAACATATTTACAAAACAGACGTACAGATATCCAAAACAAACTTATGGTTACCAAAAGGGAAACATGGGGGGAGGAATAAATCAGTGCCTTGGGATGAACATATATACACTACTATATATAAAATAGATAAACAACAAGGACCTATTGTATAGCACAGGGAACTCAATACTTTGTAATAACCTATATGAGAAAAGAATCTGAAAAAGAATGAATATATGTACATGTATAACTGAATCACTTAGCTGTACACTTGAAACAAACACAACATTGTAAATGAACTATACTTCAATAAAATTAAAATTTAAAAAAAAATAAGCTGCTTAAGGAAGAAAAGGGTTGGGGAAGGAGGGATACCCAGGAGCTTGCAGTAGGTGGGGCTCAAGCTGCCTGCTAAGAGAGATGGAAAATTTGGGCTTTCTGACTGGGGTTTGTAAGTTTCAGGTCAGCACAGAATTGCTCTGGATCACAGAGCAAGGGTCCTGTCCTGCCCTCCTAGCACCCTGCCCTCTTGGCCTCTTCTCCAAAGAGTATCTTTTATCAATAAGGAGAGCAAGAAAGAAAATTATCTCCCATCCCATTGACAGAATTATCTTTTTTGAAGAATATCTCTTCTTTGACTAACACAACATTGTAAATCAGCTATACTCCAATAAATTTTTTTTTTTTTTTTGGTACACGGGCCTCTCACTGCTGTGACCTCTCCCATTGCGGAGCACAGGCTCCGGATGCGCAGGCTTCCACGGGCCCAGCCGCTCCGCGGCATGTGGGATCTTCCCGGACCGGGGCACAAAGCCGCGTCCCCTGCATCGGCAGGCAGACTCTCAACCACTGCGCCACCAGGGAAGCCCCATAGATTTTTTTTTAAGTCCATCAGCTGATGAATACATACATGAAAAGTGGTATCTCCCTAAAATGGAATAGTGCTCAGGAAAAAAAAAAAAAGGAATAAAGCACTGATATATACTACAACATGAATGAACCTTGAAAATCATGCTAAGTGAAAGAAGATAGACACAAAAGACCACAACTTGTATGATTCCGTTTATATGGAATATCCAGAGTGAGAAAAAGTAGACTAGTAGTTGCCAGGGGCTAGAAGGACATGGGGAAAATGGAGAATGACTGCTAATAGGTATGAGGTTTATTTTGGGGGTGACGAAAATGTTCTAAAATTTATTGTGGTGATGATAGCACAACTCTGAGAATATACTAAAAACCATTGAATTATATACTTCAAATGGGTGACTTGTATATGAATTATACCTCTATAAAGCTGTTACATTAAAAAAAATTAAAAAGAATCTCTCCTCTTTTGATAGTGGTAAAATTTTGGACACTGGGAGGCAGGAGGACATGTAGTGACTGACTTAATACATCCAAGAAAGCTAAGTTCTTCAATACAAGCACTGTACTGGGTGAGCCAAGCATCACCAGACACCTGAGGAAAAAACACCACAACATAAGAGTCAGTCTAAGCAAGACAGCAACAGTGAACAAAACTATTAATATTCTCTGAGAGAAAAGATACTGCATAAATGAAGTAAGACAGGATCCTACTCTTTAAAAAATGATCACGCAGATAATAAGAGTGGGTTTTAGAAAATAAAAATCCGAAAGCAGAAATAAACATCTCAAAGAAGTGCTAGAAGATAATTTTGAGGAAATTTCTCAGAAAGTAGAGCGAAAAGACTCAAAGATGGAATATAAGAGAGAAAAGATTCACAAATTAGAAATTAGAGAGTGTCCAGAAAACTAAGCCTCCAAATGAAAGGAATTCTAGAAAGACAGAACAGGGAAAACAATCAATGAAATAGCTAAAGAAAAACCTTCAGAATTAAAGTCTCATCAAGTTTCACCACAATAAATTAAAATAGATCTTTATCAAGGCTGTAGAATCATAGAATACTCGAGTCAAAGAGAAAATCCCAAAAGCTTCCAGAAAAGAAAGCGAAAGTTTACTTACAAAGGACCAGAATTCAGAATGGTTTCAGATTTCTCAATAACAGTGGAAACTAAAAGACAATGGAGAAATTCTGAGGGAAAATGATTTCCAATTTCCAATTCTATGCCCATTACAATTAAGTTTCAGTGTAGATTAGACACATTTTTAGATGTACAATTTCTTAAAATTTTAAAATCTCCTACATATTTCCTTCTCAGGAAGTAATTATAGGAGGAGCTACCAAAACCAGGGATGAAGCCAAAAGAAAGATAGATGCGGGGACCTGACTCTGAGAGAGGCAAACAGAAAACCTGAGCGATGCAGCTGAGCCAGGCCAGAATCCACGACCACCGGCTCATATTTAGAGCCCTTTCTGTTTTATTTTCACTTTTATCAAATGATCATGCACATGACTTAACAACAATTCAACAAGATTTATTATGAAAGTTATGGGCTCCCTGAATCATCTTTTTTTTCTTACTACTTCCTACTCTCCAGAAACAATCACCTTCATCTCATTTTTTTGCTGTATTTTTGGCATTTACCTTCAAATCATTAAATAACATACTCATAGTCCTATGAGTTTTCCATTTTAGTCATTTCCTATTTTTTTCTCTTCTCTGGAAGCTAAGGCTATATTCCCCTTTCACCCCCCCAACAATCACGTCCCCCAATTTTTGGATGGGTCTGCTTACTCTGAAAGTTGTTTCTTGCCTTAATTTCCACAGCTTTGGTTTTTGTTCCCTATCACTCGGGATAGTATTCTGTGTGATGTGTGTGTGTCTGACGTGTGTGTCTGTGTGTGTCTGTGTGTGTGTGAGAGAGAGAGAAAGACCTCTCAAGATGATTGAATCAATGGGTTTGAAGTAAAGCAAAGATAAGGAAGCAGTAAAAATAAAAATTTCTATAATCAAGACAAGCACATAAATGTGTGAATAAGATTTTTAACAGAAACCTAACAGAGACCATGCAGGATATAGGGCAAAGCAGAAAAAGTGATAATAAGTAGATTTACCAAGGCAGCACATGTGAGAAATAAAAGTAAGTTCAAGATCAAAGAAAATACTTAGCCTTCCTACTTTAGATACAAATTGGCAATTAGCCTAGATCACCTTTCACAGTGACCAAAGACGGGCTATAGGATCCAAACAGGGAGAATCAGCCTCAGAAATTTTTTAAATTTATTTTTTTATTGAAGTATAGTTGATTTACAATGTTGTGTTAATTTCTGCTGTACAGCAAAGTGATTCAGTTTTACATATATATACATGCTTTTTTATATTATTTTCCATTATGGTTTATCACAGGATATTGAATATAGTTCCCTGTGCTATACAGTAGGACCTTGTTGTTTATCCATTCTATATATAATAGTTTGCATCTGCTAATCCCAAGCTCCCAGTCCATTCCTCCCCCACCCTCCCTCCTCCTTGACAACCACAAGTTTGTTCTGTGAGCCTGTTTCTGTTTTGTAGATAAGTTCATTTGTGTCATATTTTAGATTCCACATATAAGTGATATCATATGGTATTTGTTTTTCTCTTTCTGACTTACTTCACTTAGTATGATAATCTCTAGGTCCATCCATGTTGCTGCAATTGGCATTATTTCATTCATTTTTATGGTTGAGTAGTATTCCATTGTATATACAGAATATTGTACTACATCTTCTTCATCCATTCCTCTGTTGATGGACATTTAGGTTGTTTCCATGTCTTGGCTATTGTGAATGGTGCTGCTATGAACATAGAGGTGCATGTATCTTTTTGAATTAGAGTTTTGTCCCAGCCTCAGAAATCTTAAAAGCCCTGATTCCAGCTTCTATCTTTGATCTGCCCAGTGTCAGTCTCTCATGGGCATGGACCCTTTTCTTTCTGAGAAGCAGGCCACCTGTGTGGCTCTTGAAGGAACTACTTGTCCAAGACAACAACTTACCCTCCAGCCATGTTGATGGAGCCAGAGGTGGACATGTGATCCAAAGCCAGGCAAATTCTAATCCTTCCCTGTGATGTTAAACAGTCTTATGGAGAAAAGAAGGTCTTTCTTCACAGTGCCATGTGCCACCTAAAAAGCAGAACTTCTAAAATATATAAGAAAAAGAAGATGTATATTGGGGGGCAACCAGTTGCTTCTGCCACCATTGCCTACTAAGAAGACAGTGCAGCAGGATGTCCTCATTGGAACTTTCCCTGCCTCATGTCTGACTGAGGCCCTGTCAAGCGGTAAGACACAGACTCTTCCCAGCTATGCTGGTTGCTGCTATTTTTCTTTTTTAAATTTTATATTGGAATATTGTTGATTAACAATGTTGCGTTAGTTTCAGTTGTACAGCAAAGTGATTCAGTTATACATATACATGTATCTATTCTTTTTCAGATTCTTTTCCCATTTGGGTTATTACAGAATATTGAGCAGAGTTCCCTGTCCTATACAGTAGGTCTTTGTTGATTATCTATTTTATATATAGTAGTGTGTATATGTTAATCCCAAACTCCCAATCTATCTCTCTCCACATCCTTCACCCCTGGTAACCATAAGTTTGTTTTCTATGTCTGTGAGTCTGTTTCTGTTTTGTAAATAAGTTCATTTGTATCATTATTTTAGATTCTGCATATAAGCAATATCCTATGATATTTGTCTTTCTCTCCCCGGCTTACTTCACTTAGTATGATCATCTCTAGGTCCATCCATGTTGTTATTTGTTATTTTGTATGCAAATTGTTCCTTCACATGTGTGGAAGACGGAGTAGTCAGAAACAGGCAAAAGCAGAATTTTGGAGAGAAATAAGAGTGGGGAGGAGACAGCTGAGTTTAGCAAGCAGGGAGTCTGCACGTGTTTGTATAAACTGATGAGCTGTCAGCGAGCTAAGAGGTCAGGATGGACATTTTGTACTAGAATAAGCCCAGTAAAGGTATCACAGGAAACAATTTTAATTGTTTATGGGCTCTCCAGAGAACCTTGAGAGTTTAGCTGTGGCGTCTCTGGCTCATGCCTACCTGCCTTTCCCGTACACATCAGCCTCACTGAGGGCAGATCCACGGCATTTTTCACTTTACAATCTCTCAGCACCCATGGGATAGAGTTCAGCTTATGCAGATTTACAAAGGAAATGGATTTGAAAACTCATCCTAAGACCTTTGAATGCCTTAGGTGATTCAAGGATGTGACAAGAGGATGAGAGGGCAGAAAGAGGGAGGATGTGGGTAGGTGGCTAACACAGAAGAGAGCTCTGCTGTGAGCCCTGTGGGCCCCTTCCCACCAGAGGCCTGTGTCAGGGGAGCAGGCCTGTGCTTGCCTCTTGCCCCCAAGTCCAGTGAGGAAGCATCCCTGGAACACTGTGAACAGGACTAAGAGATTTGTTTGGACAGAGCTCTTGTCATCAGGGGCACCCTACTCCACCACCCTTCCTGGGGCAGAGCTGGAGGAGGTTTGCTCTTGTCTAAACAAAGGATCCTGATGGAGTCTTCAGAAACACCCCTTGGAAAACCTTAAGTTGGGAGATAGAGAGCACTGCTGTTTGGCTCACCCCTGAAAAAATCAAAGTAGCCTGTGGACTGGGGTCTGACTGCCATTTAAAAAACCTAGAGTGAGAAAGGCTGCCCGAATGCTTTGCTGGCAGTACTCAGGAGCAGCCTCTAGGCTGGGATTCTGTGGAGCCAGGGAAAGAAGCTTCATGAAGCCAGCTCAGGCTTTTTGAAAGGCCTCTGTAAGAGGTAAGGAGAACCCAAGAGCCTGTTAACACAGAGGCAGGTCACAGTGGAGTCTGTTGGAAATTTCATTCAGGAGCAGGAGGAGACAGACCCACAGGGGGAAAAAAATGTTTTAGGGGATGGAGAAGACAAAGGTGCTGTTTTATGGATGTACCCACTCTTCATGCTCATTGACCTATTGCTTCCTTAAGATGCTAGTAATAACTTGGGGAGAAAGTTTGCCCCTGGGAGGCAATGACCCTGAGTGCGCAGGACAAGGAGAGGGCCTGTCTCAACTTTAGGCACTGCACTGAGCATTAATTTAGTACTGGGAGCACCTTGCTAGGACTGGCCTTCCATAAGGCTCAAAGGAGTCTGGGAAGCGCAGCACTAGCCTTACAGATATCCATTAATATTTTCTACTTCCATGGCACATCTGTCTCTGTGTCCTTTTTGTCGTGGTACCCCAGGCGCTACTACACCAGCCAGAGGCAACCTAATGGTCGCTGGGCCCCAGAGGAAACAGCTTTGCCCAGTAGCATATTTTAAACCTATATGACCAGAAAGGACTAATCAAATCTCCCCTTGGAAAAATCAACATAGAATTCTCAACTCTGGGGCTTCCCTGGTGACGCATGGTTGAGAGTCCGCCTGCCGATTCAGGGGACACATGTTCGTGCCCCGGTCCGGGAAGATCCCACATACCGTGGAGCAGCTGGGCCCGTGAGCCATGGCCGCTGAGCCTGTGCGTCTAGAGCCTGTGCTCCGCAACGGGAGAGGCCACAACAGTGGGAGGCCCACGTACAGAAAAAAAAAAAAAAAAAAAAGAATTCTCAACTCTGGAGAATCTGTGTGTTGGATTCACCTGAGAGCTTTCAAAAATACTGATGCTCAGGTCCTAACCCAGACCAAGTAAACTCTGATCTGTTGAAATGGGGCCCAGGCATACTGAAACGGTCCTGAAGTAATTCCAGCATTCATCGTGGGTGCAAAAGCCACTGGCAACAAAGCAATGCGAAGACAGCGCTCAACTAGTTTGATCGATGGTGAGCACATCCACTGGCTGCTGACGGAATCTGTCTGGGAGGAAGGCTGCTTTCCCAGTCTTTTCAAGAAACACTGGCCCCCAAGGAATATTGAAACAGTTCTTTAAATTATGGTTTCAAAACCATACAGGGTCAGGGCGGCTGCAGACCCCATATGGGGACATCTCACTTTCCTGGTGGTCAGGACAGGGTAGGAGACTTTAAAGGAGGTCCCTGAGCCTTCAGAGTTGCACTGGGGACCTTCCAGTTTCCCTAACATTCACCTTCCTCTCTCCACTTGCTGCTGTCTTTAATGTTTAGCCTTCCTGTGTGTCTGCCCCACCAGCCCTGCCACTCCCATCCTTCCATCTCTGTGCCGTGTGGTTAGGTCCTAACCACGGGGTCCAATGGAGCCTGTGGCTTTTCTCCTCCATCACTTCCTGTTGGTCTGCAGCCGGTAGGGGCTCTGTCTGACCCTAGAGCCTGAAGGTGCTAGAGGGTGGGGTGGGGAAACAGGGTAGGAGAAAGAGGGAAGGAAGGTCTCTCCTTGCGGCTTAGGAAACGATTTCCCTGAAACTAAACCTCACTAAGGGAACTGTCCTTCCGATGGCACTTGTAAGTGTCCTTTTGCTCTTGGTTACCTAGGACCCACGTGCTCTTCCTGACAGCAGCCCTACCTGGTTGGTTACCTGTGATACCTCGTCTCAGTTGTAAACTCCCTGGAGATGCGCGTTCAGGGACCACACCCTCTTGAGCCAGGCCAATCAGACGCTCCCACCTGAAATAGACACAGTGAGAGCAGACTGACCAGGTGCATCACAGTCAGCCCAGCCTGAGTCCTGCTCAGGTGGCTCCGGTCCCAGCTCCCAGCCTCCCGGCTGCCTCTCTGAACTCCCAAGAGCCTCGCAATTTCCTCCTTTGTGGTTCTTTGCTTTGCTTGTGGATTGCTTGATTGAGAATTTTTCATTTGTTTGTTGTGTTTTATTTTTATTGTATTGTATTTTATTTTGTTTTTGCTTAAATTAGTCAGCGTATATTTCTTCAGTTTGTAAGCAAAGAAACCTCTCTTAATCAATTCTTCCTTTAACGTACATGAGAAGAAATCCACATTCCTTTTATGCCCTCTGTTTTTTAAGAATCAACACACGGGTCTTATTAGGCTAAAAAACGTCTACCTGGGCTTCCCTGGTGGCGCAGTGGTTGAGAGTCCGCCTGCCGATGCAGGGGACACGGGTTCGTGCCCCAGTCCGGGAAGATCCCACATGCCGCGGAGCGGCTGGGCCCGTGAGCCATGGCCGCTGAGCCTGCGCGTCCGGAGCCTGTGCTCCGCAACGGGAGAGGCCACAACAGTGAGAGGCCCGCGTACCACAAAAAAACAAAACAAAACAAACAAAAAACGTCTACACCTGCACACCAACCACCCACTTCCCATCCCAGGTAGATTTCAAAGTTCTCTTACATTAGTTGATAATGGATGGTATTCATGACCCAACTCTTCTCCCTAATGTCTAGGGGCAAGTGAGGGGCAAGCAGAGACACTTAAGTCAGCCTTGCACTCATCCAAAGCCTGCTGTGTGCCAGAAATTAGGTTCAGTCTGACATCTCTTTCCACCTTGCATATCAGCCTACATTTCCAAGACTGTAAGGAATCTGTGCTCATTGACCTTGGTAACCTGAGCAGCCCCCACCGGCTGGTCTGCATTACCTGGGCTCTAGTTCTATCATGTGATCTTGAACAAGTCACTTCACCTTTCACACCTCAGTTTCTTTACCTATAAAATGAAAGACGTAGAGAACACGATGCCCAGGTGTCACATTTACTGGTCACAGGAAATAGATATCATAAAGTCTGGTTTTGAGATCACTCAAAACTTGTGATTCCAGATGGGGTGAATCCTGGAGACTGGCTCATCCTCTTCAGCATCTCCTCAGTCTGTCTGCTTCTCTCTGTCTCTGCTGCCACTGTGACCCTCTCTATTGTCAGGACTATTGCAATAGCTTCCTCAAATATCAACCCTGGCCTCATCCAAACGCCTCTGCACAGCAATCAGAGATCTTTCTGAAGGTGAATCTGAACATGTCAATCCATTTCTTTTAGGATAAAGAACAAAACTGTCAATCTGATCTGTCCCTTTCCCACTTCTTCAGTTTCATCTCCTACCACTCTTGCTCTTGCCAACTTTCAGTTCCTCCCAAGACTGAAAACTCTCCTTGCCCCAGGACCTTTGCACAAGCTCTTTTCTCCAAGTGCCCTTGCCCAGTAGATCTTGGCTTAAACATTTAATCCTCAAAGAATTCTTTCCTAACCTCTCAAAAAAGCCAGGTAGCCCTGTCAATTGATCCCTCTACTTCCCTGCAGGGTCCTTATTGCAGTCGTTAATTATAAATTTAATTATATGTTTATTTGAAAGGTGTTATTTCCCCCCACTGTTTTCCTCATCACTACCACCCCAATACATAACACAGTGCCCAGCACACAATGGATGGGCAGTAAATGCACCTCTTAAATGACCAAAGGAGTGTAATTGGGATGTGTCTAAGCATCTCACCTCCCTGAGATGCTGAGTTCCTGCTCTGTGAACTCTGGGTCAGATCCATATCAACTCCCAAGTCAATGTCCACCTACCTCAATCAACTTTTTCCTTATCCTTACAAAACATGCTCTTGGGAAAAGCTAGAATAAATTAAAATGAAACTCACCATCAATAGTGACTGGGGTGTTATATATCTACTGGCTTTTTATTTAATAATGAATAATGCCTAGATTTAGCTTGAATCCAAGGAATATAACTGTGTTAACAGAATTTCAAAGACCAGCCTCTCTTTGTGACATCTGTTTCTTTCTGGTCCCTTGGGCCCTCACATTTTCCACATTAGAGGGTCTTCTGATCTGCTGGACCCATCATTAGAAGGTTACACATGGTATTCTCCCCATCCCATCCTATCTTACTTCACTGATGTAGAATTCCTTCCAGAAACCCTGGAGCCACCTTTCTGCACAGCTTCAGTGCTTCCTTCCCAATAGTTCCTTCCAGCTCAGTACAAATAACGATATGCCTTTCTTCCTTTCTCTAGGTGGCTTTCATAGAACCACAGACTCACACAATATTTGAGCCAGAGGCTTCTGCAACCTATCCCATGGAGCAACAGGCAATCTCCTTGAACTCCATGAGTGATCAGAGGCATCAGAGGACAAACCAGCCCTGGATTTAGTGGAAGGTGAGACTACTTCATGTAGCTTAATGGAATCCATGGTCTTCTCCTAGCTCTGGGATACAGATGCCATAGTGACTGAAGAACCCAGCCTTGGGAGCCAGGCAGACCTGGGGTTAGTTCCTCTTTCTGTCTTTGTGAACTTGAGCAAGTGATGCCTCTGTATGCCTCAAGCTCATCATCCATAAAATAAGAACCATAATGCCTGCCTCATGTACTAAGACACAAAGCGGAGTCCCTGGAGCAAGAGGGGAGGCTTTAAAAGGCTAGAGTTCTCAAGTTTTCTGGCTCTGAGGACATGGAACACTAATATCAAGAAGGAAACTTTTGCCCTCAGTCTGCTATATCCCTATGACAGTACACTATCCTAATATCCACCTTCCATGAGAGAGAGAAGTTTTTGTTTAGGCTTTACTGTTAATTTACTGTGTATTTCCACACAGTTTGCTTTGCTAGTCTGTGTTTTTGTTGGCACCTTCTTTATCTATCCTAACATGTATATAATACTGATAAGGAAGACTTTAGAAAAATAATTCCCCCATTATTTTATCTAATTGTTATTAGGATGATTTTTCTAGATAAGTTCATCCATCATCCCTTAATTTTTCCTTCCTGTCTGAGTTTAAGAGACTGTAATGATCGTAGTCTCATTTATTCATTTAGAGTAGTGGTTCTCAACGTGGGTGATTTTGCCCCCAGGGGACATTTGGAGATATCTGTACACATTTTGATCGTCACCATTGGGGAAAGATATGACTGGCATTTGCCAGGTGGAGACCAGGATGCTGTTACATATCCTACGTTGCACAGGACGGCCCCCGCGACCCAGTCACCCAACCCCACGTGTCAGCAGCGCCAGGCTGAGAAACACTGGTTTGGAATCGGGCCAGTCAGCTTCTCAGCAGCAAGAGAAACTGCCCTTGAGCTTAGCAGTTCAGCAGCTTCAGTTCCAAGAGAAACCCCTCCCATCAGACTTCTTTGATTCCCTCCCTCCTCTCCAGCTCTGACAAATAGCTGCTTCAAAATAGTAACATGCAAAGTCTATCTTAAACACATGGAGTCAAGAGATTTAGAGTTAAGGTTTAAAAATTCAAGGCTAGCACTCTGCTGTTAAAATAGACCAAGCCTGAAGGTAGGTGCCAGTGTGTGAACTGACACACACTTGACTTGACAAAGTGTCAAGCCAAGCTTTTGACTCCAACCCTGCTGCTTTTGGCTTTTGTGGGCTTAGGTCAGACTCTCTCTGCTATCCTGGGGTGGTTGTTCTGTGGTTTCCTTCTTACTTCTGTAGAACTTAAAGAAACAAACATTCACAATATTCAGAGCAGGCCTCAATAGGGAGAGGTGTGAGTTATTTAAGGTTTGTAATCTAAATTTGTAAATCATATCTCTGATGAAATCACTAAGATGTGGCACTTCATGTTTTAGATTCTTCACACTTACAACACACTATTGTTTGTGTCACTTGTCTGTTGAGTAGAGCGATTACTTACTAATTTTGTGAGATGCAGAAGATAAGGCGGCATAGCCCAAAACACAGTATTGAGAGACAGAACAGAACAAACCTCAGCCCAGCCTCTCCTGCTTACATTCTGAAAAAATTACATAACTACTCTGAGTCTTTCCTTCCCCTTCCATTCTATAGAGAAAAGAATCTCTATCTCATGGATAGACACTACACATAAAATACCAATCAAGTTCTAGAACAGAGAGGCCCTTCCTACATATGATCCCCTTATCAAAAGGAGTCTGTCTTCCAGTTGAAAAAGTAAAACTAAAAAATTCTAGGCCATGTAAGACATGGCACCCTGCCTTGAGATTCAAGAGAATGACAAAGAGATCACCCATGACGATTTAGCCCAGTGCCAATAAATACTGGGTCTATGTGTATTGGCAAGAGGACAGAAAGAAGGACCAGGATACTAAAGGTAGAAAAGCCAAGGGCATATTCAGGATGATCAAGTTGTCACGATTAGCTAGACTACAGCATTTTCACAAGACTGTAGTCAGATGTGAAGCTGGCAAAGTAGTTGGTCTATACTAGTCACTATTTCCACAATAATGGGATATAGTAAAGCACCCCGGCATTCAGTGACACACATCACTAAGCACTTGTTCTCATCCTCATGGGTCAGCAGGTCAGTGAGGTTTGGCTGATCTCAGTTGAGCTTGGCTGGGTAGCATTGTTTTTCTCATGGCAGATCCAGAGCATAAGAACCAAGCCAATCCATGAAAAATACATTAAGACCTTTGCTCCTGCAACATCCATTCATATTTCATTGCCAAAGCAAGTCCCATGGGCTAGGGAAGTAGATACCGCCTGCAGTGGGAGAGCAGAGCAAAGTTACAAGGCAAATGTATGGATGTATACCCTATTACAGTGGAGTGGAGAATTGGAACCAATAATCAAATCTACCATAAGACCATACGAGGGCAGATCTTAAAAATAGAAGTAATGAGCTGTTAAAAAAAAAGATTGGTTACAATAGGAAATCTTTGGAAGGAGTGAAGTGTTCAGAGCTGTGGCTGCCAGCATGTGTGGAATAGATTGGAGAAAGGAGAACGTATACCAGAGGCAGTTAGAGAACAGTCTGTGCACAGGAGGAAGGGTGCCGTGTGTTTCAGAGGAGGCACTGGACAAGGAGATGAAGGGCGATGAGAAGGAGTAAATGATTTCATTATTGATTGGCCATTGGGTGGGGATAGTGGCTTTTGCTTTGACTATGAAAAGGAGTCATCAGCGATAAATTTGGAAGTCGAAGGTTTGGACCTTATAGTCTAGGAGAATGGTAAAACTACTCATAATAAGACCATATACATTTTATTGAGCATGTATTGTTTACCAGATACTGTACTAAAAATGTTATTGACATTATTTTATTTAATCTTCACAATAATCCAATGAGATAGGTACAGTTTTTATCTCCATTTTTAGGATGAGGTGAGTGAAGTAACCTGCCTGAGATTACATACCTAGAAAGTGGTGGGATCAGGATGGAGAGATCAGCGGTCACCTCCAGAATCTATCCTCTGTCACCATTCATTCATTTCCTCATTTCTTACCCTACCATATTGCTGAAATGTTCATATTTTATATCATATCTAATGACACACCAAACTATTTCCCAGTGACCAATAAGATAGTCTGAGTGGCAAGTGGAATTCTTTGAGATACCTGGATTTTAGGGTTAAAAGGTGTAAGGTGATGGGGACAGCAGGAATAACGGATGTCCTGGTATCCAGAGTCGTCATGACTGACATCAGTCACATCTACAATTATTTTGTGGAACAGACTTTTATTTGATCTTTCTGGTTTTGTAGTCCTATTTCTCACTCCCCGTAGCCTAATCACTTTCCAGGGACAAGTAAAAAGAAGACGCTGCTGGTAGAAATAAACACCACTTAACTTTAAAATGTGCTTCCCCCGAGTCTCAGAACTGAGCATCCATTCCGTAACTAGGAAATGCTACTTTCCCTGAAACTGGAGGGAGGACGCGGGCTCACTGAGCATGCAGAGTTCACATCTGACTCATCCCCAGGTCCCTGATCTCCTCCCCTTGCAATGTGGGGGATGAAGCCTCCACACTGAAAGGTTCTCTGAGTCTATGGCCAAGTCATCAGCACCACGTGCTTTCAACTCCTCCATTTCTTCCTAAATTTTCAGCCAGTCTTTGAATCATATTGGCTACTTTTGGGGAGCAGTAGACAAAAGTGGAAAAAGATTTTAAAATATCCTCTTTAATGAGTCTCTTTAAATATCCTCTTCAATCAGTAGCTTGATACTTAATTATTCCCTTTTAGAAAAGCCTCTTTCAGTGACTGAGATCCAAGGAGAGCATTCTGGATTTTGATACTGAAGGAGAAGGATCATAGGGTCCTGGGATTGTGTGTTTCAGAAAGAGTGCTAGAAGTGGTTTCTATAGGTTACATTGAAAAGATTTTAATGGAAGATCTTCCTGACTGCTACAGGAAGGAAGAAAAGAATGCCATTTTTCTTTTTCTTCCTAAGAATCTGTAAGCTTCTTATTCTGTCTTCCTTGATGAAAGGGTAAGCCCAGCACTGTCTTGAGGAGACCAGTAGACACCAAAGCCAATATCAACGCCAGCTGTACCAGGTAGCATGGCAGGTAACACCTCTGACACCCCACGTCAATTATTCCCTAAGCAAGTTTTTGTTTTTCTTTTTCTAATACACTGCCAATTTAAAAGGTGTCGATTTTGACAACCTTCTTGCTCTTTTTAAAAGAAGGCTCAGATTGGGAGGGAGGCAAAGATGAAGATTCATCTGTGGCTTGTAGAGATGATCTCATTTTAGTTTCATGGAATTCAATGAACTATTCAATTACAGATGGAAGCAAGTTTGCTTCAGGGTTCACCATAGATGCCTTAGAAAAAGAACTCAGGACAATACGGGAAGGAAGAACAATGATGGGTTAAATTTTTAAAAGTGACAGGAAATGTGTAAGTGTGGCCGAACTATATTTATAAGGATGACTTCTGTGATGGTGCAGAGTTTTGAGATGCAATCTCCTCTAGTGATGAGTGATTTTAGGCAAGTCCTTTAATTTCCTTGCCCTTCAGTTTCCTTCTGTCTCAAGTACAGGCAGTAATAACTTCCCTGTTCATTTCTTTAGGTTATTTAAAATTTGAAAGTGCTTTGAAAATTGTGTAGTGCAGAGTATCATTATTCATATTATGAAAATTACCAAAGTGGGCTTAGCCTATTTTATCTAAGTTTAATTAAAATTCCTTAAAATAATATTTTATCTGAATTTATAAAAATTAATGCAACCTGTTTTATTATGAAAAATTATTACAATAAGCATGATTTGGTAGAAAGAGTAGTGATCTTGGAGTTAGAAGACCTTGGTTTAGGTATTACTCCCTTCAATTTTTAGGGTAGATGGGGAAGCCTTTGAAAAGGATAGAAAGGACAGAGAAAGCTCAGTCCTGGGGAGTTTTAATGATGGGGATCCCTACTAGGTTCACACTAAGACACAGCTAAACTAAAGGTACCATCCCAGAATGTAAATGGGTGAAGCCACTGTGGAGAACAGTGTGGAGGTTCCTCAGAAAATAAAATAGAGCTACCATATGATCTAGTAATCCCACTCCCAGGCATATATCTGGAGAAACTATAAGTCAAAAAGATACATGTACCCCAATCTTCATTGCAGTGCTGTTTACGATAGCCAGGACATGGAAGCAGCCTAAATGTCCATCAACAGATGAATGGATAAAGAAGATGTGGTACATACATACAATGGAATATGAATCAGCCATAAAATAGAACGAAATACTGCCATTTGCAGCAACATGGATGGATCTGGAGATTATCATACTAAGTGAAAGAAGTCAGACAGAGAAAGACAAATATCATATGATATCGCTTATATGAGGAATCTAAACAATAAATGATACAAATGAACTTATTTACAAAACAAAAACAGACTCACAGACTTCAAAAAAAAACTTATGGTTACCAAAGGGGAAAGGTAGGGGTGGGGGGGGTGCCGGATAAATTGGGAGTTTGGGATTGACATATACATACTACTATATTTAAAATCGATAACCAACAAGGACAGGGAAATCTGCTCAGTATTCTGTAATAACATAAATGGGGAAAGAATTTGAAAAAGAATAACTTTGCTGTACACCTGAAACTAACACAACATTGTTAATCAACTATAGCCCAATATAAAATAAAAATTAAGAAAAAAAAAAAGTACCACCCCAGACTCTGGATGCTCTACCCTCAGAAAATCAAGATAAAGTGGATCCTTCTCAAGGACACAGGATTGCTTCCTTCAGAGAGCCCTCTCCTAAACCAAAAAACCTGACTCATTAAAGAGGTCAAGAGAGCCTAAGAGCAAAACTTCAAACTTCAAGTTCCTTTATATGTCTAAGACTTCATTTCATTCCTTAATTTCTTTGAAGCAAAGCCTTGTATTTTACACTCTCTGTTTTACATGCTTTGGAAAGCTAGAACAAAATCTCCACCTGTTCTAGTGAACAAAGCGTGACAGATGACCAAAAGTGTGAAAGCCAAAACCATGTGAAAAACTGCCTACAAGATGAGAAGCCCATTTGGAGGGAAAATATGTTGGCTGCTACTGGGAGTTTCTCACTATTCAGTTTTTTACATAGGCTTTTGCAAAGGGGAAAATGTTATGAGGAGGTGAAGTGTGAAGATCTAGCCAAGATTTCTTTAAAACTTTTTAAAAGTCAGATTGCTATTGATTTATGGAAATATCACTTGCAAATATTTAAGTCCCCCCCCCAAAAATAACCCCCAATTCAATCTGGTTGGAAAACATGATATGCAAGAGCAAATCAATCACATAAAAAAACGATGGCAGACCCCTACATCCCAGAGGGCGACAAGCAAGAGAAGGGTCAACATGATGGTTGGTGGCTGGGAGGAAAAAGCAGAAATGTTGCTTGGAATCTCATTTCTCATCACTAGAACAATAACAATTGTAGTGGGAGCTTTGAAGTACATCCCCAAAGCTTTGAAATCCTTGTTTCTTGGTGGAAGTCTTCACAGATCCTTTCTGGACAAAATGCTGAAATTTATTGTCATCATAAATACAATGTTATTATTATCTTTGAAGATTGATATTGCAAAATAGAAATAGAATTAGTTTAAGATTTATCATGGTGGGATGCAACTAGAGATGATCATAGTAAGTGAAGTAAGTCAGAAAGAGAAAGGCAAATACCATATGATATCACTTATATGTGGAATCTAAAATATGGCACAAATGAACTTATCTACAAAGCAGAAACAGGCTCACAGACATAGAGCACAGACTTGTGATTGCCAAAGGGGAGGCGGGTGGGGAAGGGATGGATTGGGAGTTTGGGATTAGTAGATGCAAACTATTAGATATAGGATTGAAAAACAACAAGGTCCTACTGTTTAGCACAGGGAACTATATTCAATATCCTGGAATAAACCATGATGGAAAAGTATATAAAAAAGAATGTATATATATGTATAACTGAGTCACTTTGCTGTACAGCAGAAATTAACACAACATTGTAAACCAACTATCCTTCAATAAAAATATGTTTAAAAAATTTATCATGGTGAACAAATTCCTACATGGTATTTCTAATTGGTTTCATTTGTTCCATTTTTTGTCAGATTTATCAATGAGTGCATTTATTCACCAAAGGGAATAAGGAACCCACACAATGCAGAATTGGGCAAAAAACTCACTGGATTCCTTCAACCCACTCCTGTACATTTTGCTTTTTTGGTTTTTCTGAAATGGATCCATAATTGAGACTGATGGGCCATGTACTATGCTTCTAAAGGTGACATTTTTTAGAGAAAAACAAGTCATCCTAGGGCTTCCCTGGTGGCGCAGTGGTTAAGAATCCACCTGCCAATGCAGGGGACACGGGTTCGAGCCCTCATCTGGGAAGATCCCACATGCTGCGGAACGACTAAGCCCACGTGTCATAACTATTGAGCCTGCTCTCTAGAGCCCACGAGCCACAGTGACTGAGCCCATATACCACAACTACTGAAACCCACGTGCTTAGAGCCCATGCTCTGCAACAAGAGAAACCACCGCAGTGAGAAGCCCGCTCACCACAATGAAGTGTAGCCCCCCCTCGCCGGAACTAGAGAAAGCCCATGCACAGCAACAAAGATCCAACGCAGCCAAAAAAAGAAAAGAAAAAGAACAAAAGTCAAGATATAATGGCAGAGCAAAGCCAGATCATACACCAGAAATCTAATTAATTGAAAAAATAAAAGGAAAAACAAGGTGTGTATGTATACAATTTGTCTAGGTGTCATGGTAGCATGGTTTTACATATATATAAAAACTTAGACAAAGTACTTCATATCATGCTTTCGAAACAGAGAGCTATACTTCCCAGTGATTTACACGGCCTCCAAAATCTAAGAAAACCCACTTATAACGAAAGCAACATAATTTGAAACATCAAGAAAGAAAATGGACTTAGCCAAAGACAACGTCCCAGTCATAGAGGAAAGTTTTCAAATGATCAAAGATATTGCAGGGAAAAAATGAAAAAGAGGTTAAAAACTATTAAGGAGATGAAAGATAACAGATATGGAAGATAGGTCACAATGATTAAATATACATATAATTTGCTATTTGAAAATAAAACTGATGGAATTGAAAAAAATATTTATAAAAGAAGCTATTCCTCAAACAATGGGAGACCTAAATCTATATATCAATAAGGAACAAGAAAGTTCAGGAAATTTAATACCAAAAAAAACAAAAGACGAGGGGAGCTGCGAGAGGGAGAGAGAAGTATGGACTCATGAAGTCACTGTATTGAAAAGTGCTCCTGCGTGTGCACATGAACATGTGATTGACACGAGAGGAAACCCACTGCCTTCAGAATCCTCCAACACAATGGTGGCATTCAAAATTAAAGAAACAAAACCTCTCAAATGTGCAAAAACTATTTGATGGTATAATTCAGCTAAAAAGGGGATGAGTCAAATTAAGAAAATTAGAAAGAAAAAAACTTGCTTTAAAGAATTTGTCATAATTTTGAACCTGATAAAGCAAGGATAAACCTCATTTTGGGAATGAGAGAGAACAGAATGAACATAACTATGGCACAGCCACCAAACAAAATGAGGAAGAATTTTCATAAGTTGAAATGGAAAAGTGTGCATGATATATTCAGTTAAGAAAGATATGTGAAAATGATTTTATGGTTTGACTAATTTGTAAAGGGAGAGAGAGAGATAGTGTCTGACATATAGTAGATAATATCTGACAAATGATTAAATCTCAAATATGTCTAAAAATTTTAAGAAGGACACAGAAAGACACTCTTCATTTATACTCTTCTGTTTAATTTCTGCTGGATAGTTTCTGAGAAATCAAAATCTTTATGTTCTTTAGGAATTGTACTTAAAATACTAAAGCCATTGTTTATTGAATTGACAGAGGTTGCCACCAGGAGCTCAGCCTCCAAAGCACTGAAGCAAAGAGTAAAAGGGACCCAGGGTGGTCTGGGGGGAGCACTGATGTACCTGCTACAAACTTCACCTTAAACAACAGAAGAATTTAAAATGTCACACTGACGGTCAACGGAACAGAGGAGAAAACCCATTCAGAAGCTCGTTTTTACTAAGAATTTAGGATAAAATAAAAATGGCATTTCAAATCGGTCGGGAATCCAATAGCCAAAAAATAGTGGGTCAATCTGGGGGCAACTAGTTACATACCATGAGAAAAATAAATTTTGCAAAAATTTGCAAAAATAAATTTTAGATGTGTTAGAAATGTTGATGCTTAAGAAACATCAGAACTCTAACAGAAAATTCCACAGGAGAGTTGTGTTTTTTTTAACATCTTTATTGGAGTATAATTGCTTTACAGTGGTGTGTTAGTTTCTGCTGTATAACAAAGTGAATCAGCTATACATATACATATATCCCCATATCACCTCCCTCTTGCATCTCCCTTCCTCCCACCCTCCCTATCCCACCCCTCTAGGTGGTCACAAAGCACTGAGCTGATCTCCCTGTGCTATGAGGCCGCTTCCCACTAGCTATCTATTTTACATTTGTTAGTGTATATATGTCCATGCCACTCTCTCACTTCGTCCCAGCTTACCCTTCCCCCTCCCTGTGTCCTCAAGTCCATTCTCTATGTCTGCATCTTTATTCTTGTCCTGCCCCTAGGTTCTTCAGAACCATTTTTTAAAATTTATTTTTAGATTCCATATATATGTGTTAGCATACAAAACTATGGACTGCTTCACGAATTTGCGTGTCATCCTTGTGCAGGGGCCATGCTAATTTTCTGTTTCGTTCTAACTTTAGTATATGTGCTGCCGAAGCGAGCACCACAGGAGAGTATTTGTATAATCTTTGAGTAGGAAAGATCTTACTTTAATGTGATCCTATGAACAACAAAAACAATTTTTTTTTTTTTTTCGTTACGCGGGCCTCTCACTGGTGTGTTCTCTCCCGTTGCGGAGCACAGGCTCCGGATGCGCAGGCTCAGTGGCCATGGCTCACGGGCCCAGCTGCGCCGCGGCATGTGGGATCTTCCCGGACCGGGGCACGAACCCGTGTCCCCTGCTTCGGCAGGAGGATTCTCAACCACTGAGCCACCAGGGAAGCCCCCAAAACAAATTTTTAAACATCTTTACTGGAGTATAATTGCTTTACAATGTTGTGTTAGTTTCTGTTGTATAACAAAGTGAATCAGCTATACGTATACAATATCTCCATATCCCCGCCCTCTTGCCTCTCCCTCCCACCCTCCCTATCCCACCCTTCTAGGTGGTCACAAAGCACTGAGCTGATCTCCCTGTGCCATGCAGCTGCTTCCCACTAGCTATCTATTTTACATTTGGTAGTGTACATATGTCAATGCTACTCCCTCACTTAGTCCCAGCTTACCCTTCCCCCTCCCATGTCCTCAAGTCCATTCTCTACTTCTGCGTCTTTATTTCTGTTCTGCCCCTAGGTTCATCAGAACCTTTTTTTTTTAAGGTTCCATATATATGTGTTAGCATACAGTATTTGTTATTCTCTTTCTGACTTACTTCACTCTGTATGACAGTCTCTAGGTCCATCCACCTCACTACAAATAACTCAGTTTCCTTTCTTTTTATGGCTGAGTAATATTCCATTGTATATATGTGCCACATCTTCTTTATCCATCACCTGTCAATAGACACTTAGGTTGCTTCCAACTCCTGGCTATTGTAAGTAGAGCTGCAATGAACATTGTGGTACATGACTCTTTTTGAATTATGGTTTTCTCAGGGTATATGCCCAGTAGTGGGATTGCTGGGTCGTATGGTAGTTCTATTTTTAGTTTTTTAAGGAACCTCCATACTGTTCTCCACAGTGGCTGTATCAATTTACATTTCCACCAACAGTGCAAGAGGGTTCCCTTTTCTCCACACTCTCTCCAGCATTTACTGTTTAGATTTTTCGATGATAGTCATTCAGACTGGTATGAGGTGATACCTCATTGTAGTCTTGATTTTCATTTCTCTGATGATTAGTGATGTTGAACATCCTTTCATGTGTTTGTTGGCAATCTGTATATCTTCTTTGGAGAAATGTCTATTTAGGTCTTCTGCCCATTTTTTGATTAGGTTGTTTGGTTTTTTTGACATTGAGCTGCATGAGCTGCTTGTATATTTTGGAGATTAATCCTTTGTCACTTGCTTCATTTACAAATAGTTTCTCCCATTCTGAGGGTTGTCTTCTCATCTTGTTTATGGTTTCCTTTGCTGTGCAAAAGCTTTTAAATTTCATTAGGTCCCATTTGTTTATTTTTGGTTTTATTTCCATTTCTCTAGGAGGTGGGTCAAAAAGGATCTTGCTGTGATTTATGTCATAGAGTTGAACGAAAATTTTAAAAAGGAATTAAAATGACTGCACAGCAAAAGGAGCATTTAATAAAAAACATAATTGACAAATAATTGAATTGCTCACTTACCACAGGTACTAAAATTGGAATCACTGAGAAAGAGATGAGACAAAAGTGTTCAAAACTTCCTCCTGCAGGTAGTGGAAGCAGCGACAGCAGCTGGGTCTCCCACCCCACTCCTACTATGGGAGCCCTGGGGAACAGACTGGGAGGAGACCCAGAAATCCTGAAATCGAAGGGTCTCTTCCACAGAGGAAGACACTGAAGCCCAGAGATGGTGAGTGACCTACTATTGGTCAAACATGAGCCAGACATCACTTTTCAGTTTCTGTTCTCACACATGAGCTCTCATAGGAGTCAAGACAGTCCTAAGGGGCTTCCCTGGTGGCGCAGTGGTTGGGAGTCCGCCTGCCGATGCAGGGGACGCGGGTTCGTGCCCCGGTCCGAGAAGATCCCACATGCCGCGGAGCGGCTGGGCCTGTGAGCCATGGCTGCTGAGCCTGCGCGTCCGGAGCCTGTGCTCCAAAAAAAGACAGTCCTAAGAGCCATTCTTTTCCCTCTGCCACTGGATCACACGGAACAGCGATCAGGAGATTCAGGCTTTTGGTTAAATTTCATAAGGAAATTAGTCACGCCCAGGATCGGAGTATAGCTAATAACTTTCTGTAGACTAGCTTTATGAGCCCCAATCACCCCTAAGGCACACTTGGAATCCCAGGGACCAAGGTGAAGGTAGGTGTCAATTTCCAGTGTGTGTGTTTCGGGGCCAGTTTCTCTCTGACCCCAGTGGGGTGCCTACAATTCATCCCAGTCCTCACAATGGCTACTCAGAGGTGGCATCAGATCCCACAGGGTAAGGGGTTGTCACCTGTTCTTGTGACCCACTAGCTATAGATCAGGGGTTCCAACAAAACCCTCCTTGGATTCAGTTAGTTTGCTAGAGCAGCTCACAGAACTCAGAGAAACACTGTATACTTACTAGATCACTGGTTTATTAGAGAAGGATACAACTTATTAACAGCTGGATGTAAGAGAGGCCAAGGGCCTAAGGGCCTCGTTTGGGGAAAGGGAGTGGAGCTCCTGTGCTCTCCCCCAAACCTCCGCGTGTTCACCAACCAGAGCTCTGGGGTTTTATGGAGGCCTCATCACAGAGGTGCAATTGATTAAATCTTTGGCCATTGGTGATTGAACTCAATCTCCAGCCCCTCTTCCCTCCACAGCCGCTTGTGGGAGGAGGGGGAAACTGAACTCTCCAATCACCCGGGTTGGTTCCAGCCCCACCCCCAGGTAAGGTCCAAAAGTCACTTCATTCACATAACAAAAGACACCTTTGTCACTCTTATTTAGGAAATTCCAAGGGTTTTAGTAGCTCTGTGCCAGAAAAGGGGACGAAAACCAAATATATGTATTTCTTATCCTAAATCACAATATGACAAAGGATATCTCCCAGGGTTCAGAACGACTCCAAAAGTCTCAGATGGCTTGGTTTTCCAGCTTCTCCCAAGCACCTGTACCCAGTCTCTGGGTGCTTTATGACCTGACCAGTTTGCCCGTACTGGTGGAACATCTGCATTCCCCTTTCCCAGCCTACTTTATGTCTTTCCTACAATGATGCAATCACACCGTTCATAAAAAGCAGGTGAGAAGCCAGCCTGTCCCATGTTGGGGTAAGCTGTAAATTACAGCGGTGGTTTGGCAAGAAACCACATCAGTGAGAACATCTTGTCTGTTTTGGTCCCAGCCGGCAGGACTGAGAGAAGGCAGCCACCCCGGGGCCCTGACCCCACTCAGCCAACCCGGGTAGAGCATCTGCTGAGGACTCACTGCTTTCTTCTTCCCTCTCCCTTCCTACCTTGATGTCACTGGCTTTGTTTTGCTTCCCCACCTTCTACATATGTTTATTGACCATGCACAGAGGCACTGGGACTCCAAAGGGATCTCCATTCTACAGAATCAAACGCTGTCAGGCACAAACCCTAGTCCTGAAAAGTCACTATAGAACCAGTTACACTTGTGGGTATGATGGTGGCATACCAGTGGTCTGCCACTGCCCACAGTCACTGCCAAAGTCCCCTGTGGGATCTGATCTCTTTCAGAGACAGTCAACAAAGTGCTAAGATTTAAACGCTGCTTCTGCAGGTACAGACTTTTTTAAAATTAATTTTTACTTTATATTGTAGTATAGTTGATTTACACTGTTGTGTTAGTTTCAGGTGTACAGCAAAGTGGTTCAGTTATACGTATACATATATCCATTCTTTTTCAGATTCTTTTCCCATATAGGTTATTACAGATTACTGAGTAGAGTTCCCTGTGCTATACAGTAGGTCCTTGTTGACTACCTATTTTATATATAGTAGCATGTATCTGTTGACCCAAGTACAGACTTTAACCTTTGCTGATTCTCGAATCCTCAGGATTCTAGCTCTGCCCATGCCTTTGCTTTCCACTTCTCTGTGCACAGGCTTCAGAGATTAGACCAACTGCTCCTCCACAACTAGACATACAGAATCTGCCTGTCCCTTCAAAGGAAGCCAAATTTCTGACCATTCCTGCCAGGTTTGTCTTAATAGACCCTTGCCATCAGCTTGTAAATATCCTTATACTCCAGCTGGCTGCAGGGCTACATCACTGCTCTTGAAAAATACGGGAAGCTCTCCCCACTGGCCCAGGGTGATGTATTACTTCTTCTGCGATTGGTACCACACAGGCGAACACCTAGTGTGTGCTACTTCTCATGGCTTTGTCTTTGATCTTTGCCTCTGTTCCTCCTCGTTGATTTCCACCTTTATTGTTGTCCTGGGTGCCCTTTGGTCTTTGCCTCCATTCCTCCTCAAAATCCCACCTCAAAAATGAAGAATACACAAATATTGTTTGGGTACCATCAACATGGACCACAACAGCGATAGTGGCTGATGGGGCCAGACATTTACCATAGACCAAGTCCTGCTGAGCACCTTACTTGCATCACTTCACTCCATCTTCACAGGAATCCCATATGCACAGCTTTTCTAAGCACCGTAGGTAGGTGTCTTAGTTTGGGTTCCCCCAAAGCAGCCCCTGATGTGAGGATTTGGGTATCAGTAGTTTATTTAGGATTTAGGAGGTGGTCCCAGGAAATAGAGTAAGACAGTGATGACCTGGGAAAGGGAAGGTAAGAAAGCCATGAGGGTACACTATATGTGGGCAACCACTGCCAGCAGCTGGGCTCAGTCCTCTGGGGGCTTCTGAGAGACTGTGCGCTGCACACAGAATTATTCCACCAAGAAGCAAGGAATCTGGAAGCTATCTACCAATTCCCATCTTTTATTGACGGAGGGTCATCCTGGAAGATTTGACTCTTTGGAGAATGTCCAGGACACGAGGACCAAGCCCTCACCTATGGCAGAGCCAAAAGAAGCACGGGAACTCTCTGTAGCTGATTTTGGAGTGGGCTGAGGTCATATGGACGGGCCACTGATGGTGTCTGCTTGATAATATGGGAGAGAAAGAAGAAAAAGGAAAGAGATGACAACAAACAAGATCTGATCTCATCCTAAGTTTATAAGACTATACACCCTTAAAAGAATTTAAAATTCCTCCATTTCACATAGAGAACAGACTGGTGGGAGGGGGTTGGGGGAGGGATGGAGTGGGAGGTTGGAGTTAGCAGATGTTAGTTTTTTATATAGAATGGATAAACAACAAGGTCCTACTGCATAGCACAGGGAATTATATTCAATATCCTGTGATAAACCATAATGGAAAAGAATATTTTAAAAAGGAATGCATATATATGTATATATATATGTATAACTGAATAACTTTGCAGTATAGCAGAAATTAATACAACATTGTAAATCAACTATACTTCAATTTTTTTTAATTACAAAAAAATAAAATTTATCCTTTTAATAACTGTTCATTGAGATACCACCATTGTTCCTACACTGGGGGTATAGAAATAAGCAGAACAGTCATCAGCCTCATGAAGTTTACCTTCTAGAACAATTAAGTGCTAAGCAAGTGTTGCCATCCAGAGGCCCACAAAGTCCAGAGAAGGGAGATGAGTGTGAGCTGAGATGGGCAGGAGGGCTTCCTGGAAAAGGTGGGCTTTCTGCCATCCTTGAAGAGTCCCGGACAGTGAAGGGAGCTCTGGTACTGATTGTTCCCCTAAGTTAGAGCTTAGGACAACGACCACCACATCACCACAAGGAATCTAGCCCCTCGTGTGCCCTGGTTCTCCCTGTGAAGTTTCTGTGTGATACTCTCCACATGAGGTCTCTGGGTCAGGCCCTGGAGACGATCAATGCTGCCCGTAGGGTCCTCAGTCCTGGTCCTTCCAAGTCCTTCCTGCTTGACAGCTCATTGACCTGGTTTGTGAGTAGAGGGCTGGACTTGGGACTTTGAACTCACTTTGCTTAGTTTTTGTGTTCAGAAGTGGCATTTCAGACATGAGAAAAACCTCCAGCTAGTCCCTAACTGGCAAGTGAAACCCACAGCAGCCTGCCAGGCTGCCTCTTACTGTCATGTATAGATGCTCAATACCTCATACGGAGATTAAATATGGAGTGATTTGGTACCCACGATGCATCCGTGTCTGTCACTTCTTTTTTGGGCATTTTGTTGAAGTCTCTGGTGCCTCCACCTTGCTTTTTCTCTAAGTCACCAGCGTGTTCCTGTCAACCTCAAAAGTGTGAGACCCAGGCTTGTCAAACCAGCTTCTGAAGGTGACACCCACTCATCCTGCCTTGTCACTCTTAGGTATTGTGATTGCTTGTCACACAGACCCTTTAGCACCCAGCAAACCTCATAAGACACCCACTCCCTCCGTCCCTGGTCTGGCCTTAGAGGAGAGAGATTGGGCCGTCCTGAGGATGGCAGAGCAGGGCAGGCCTGCTGGGAGAGATGGCTGATATCCCTGTGCAACACTGGCCGCTCAGCCGAACCGTGGCAGTAGCATCATACTAATCTCTCCACCTCCTTTCTGAGCTCCTTCTGAATAAATCTGAGTCCTTCCTGGCCAGGACCTACAAACCTTCACATGACCTGGCCCCTCCACCTCTCTGATCTCACTTTGGACCACTGCCCCCACCCCTCATTCTGCCCTGGCCACTCCTCCATCAACACAGGACATTCCTACCCAGGATCTTTGCACTTTCTGGTCCCTCTACCTGGAACATTCTTCCCCAGATGCCTGCATGGCTCACTCACTCACTACTTCATCTAAGTCTCTACCCAAATATCATCTCATCCAGAGGTCTCCCTTGAGGCCCCTGTAATACCCAGGCCCCGCCTCCACTCCATCACGCTGCAGCCCCCAGACCGTATCGCATGTTCTGCCCTGGTGTTATCACACATTGTTGCTTGTTTGTTTCTCCTCATAGTGTCCGCACCAGGGACTTTGCCACTTGTACTCACTGTTCTGTCACCAGTACCCAGAACAGGGCTTGTCACATAGTAGACCGTCAATAGATATTTGTCAATGATTAAAAATAGGGATTTTGGGCTTCCCTGGTGGCGCAGTGGTTGAGAGTCCGCCTGCCGATGCAGGGGACACGGGTTCGTGCCCTGGTCCGGGAGGATCCCGCATGCCGCGGAGCGGCTGGGCCCGTGAGCCATGGCCGCTGAGCCTGCGCGTCCGGAGCCTGTGCCTCGCAACGGGAGAGGCCACAACAGTGAGAGGCCCGCATATCACAAAAAAAAAAAAAAAAAAAAAAAAAAAAAAATAGGGATTTAGTGAGTGTATGAATGTGAAAGGGACTGAACCTAGAGATATGACAACTTGAATATTAAATATATACAAATTCGCCCATACAGATGTCTCTCCCATTGTTTTACTGTGGTAGAATTTTCAAGCAATCCTGACAAAAGCAATTGTCCAGTGAATCTTTTGGGAAAATGATCAATCTTATTAATAATTATGGAGCTGCCAATTAAAACAGTAATAAGATTTTCCAACTCTTTCAGACACCAATGCTGGGAAAGCTGGAGTAGGGAGGGGATTGTTTACACTTCTGACCAGAGCGTGGGTGCAGTCAACTTCTCTAAGTAGTATTCATGAAAAGCCTCAGAATATGCAGTTTTTGAAATGTTATGTCTGAAGAACATTTATTCGTATGGGATTCGTTATTTACAAGAACAGGGTAAATAAGATATGTAAAGTACAATCCCATTTTTACTTAAGAAATTCTATAAATTTGGATCCCCAAATATTGAGTGCTTATCTCTAGGTAGCAAGATTTCAAGTCACTTTATATTTTTTCCTTTTACTTGCCTGTATTTTCAAAATGTTTTGTAAGGGATTTCCCTGGTGACGCAGTGGTTGAGAGTCCGCCTGCCGATGAAGGGGACACGGGTTCGTGCCCCGGTCTAGGAAGATCCCACATGCCGCGCAGCTGCTGGGCCCGTGAGCCGTGGCTGCTGAGCCTGCGCGTCCGGAGCCTGCGCTCCGCAAAGGGGGAGGCCACGACAGTGAGAGGCCCGCGTACCGCAAAAAAAAAAAAAAAACTGTTTTGTAAGGAATTTGCATGTGTTTTTCACTATTCTATTATGCAAGCATTATATGAGAAATTGAAAAATAAAGCAAAAAAGCAAATAAGAAGAATAAATAAAAATCATCTCTAATAGAGATAAATACTAGTAATAATATAATAACAATATTTTATTTTAAAAACAAAAGGTAATATATTTTGATGCTGGAACACCCCCAGCTCTACAGTCTAGCCTTCCTTATGACAGTATTAAAATAAATCAGACAGTTTCAAACTCTTCCCTCCATTTTGTAAAATGGAGACCTCAAAGGCCAAAAGCACAAAGGAAAATCTGTAAGGAGAATTACTTCTATCATGACAAGGAACATACCTCTACACGGTGGATTTACAAATTTGAATCACAAATTCTTTTGGTGAATGATACAATGAAAGAATGACCCATTTCTATCTTCTTTTTTTTGTGGCTTCTCCCGTTGTGGAGCACAGGCTCTAGACGCGCAGGTTCAGCGGCCATGGCTCATGGGCCCAGCCGCTATGCGGCATGTGGGATCTTCCCGGACCGGGGCACGAACCCGTGTTCCCTGCATCGGCAGGCGGATTCTCAACCACTGCGCCACCAGGGAAGCCCCATTTCTATCTTCTTTCGGGCTTGACTAGACTGTGGAAACCGTGTCACTTGACAATCAAAAGTGAGAAACAAATAATGACCTGGTAATTGAGCAATGTCTTAAATTAATTCTTCCTCAAGACATTTGCTAATGTGAACGGCTACAAAATTAACACACAAGTACCATAGCTTTTCTGTGTAAACCATAACTAGTTAGGAAATACAATTGAAGAAATTATTCCAATTATAGTCTCATCAAATAAGACAACGTAGCAGAGTAATCTACTCTAAAAGTCTTCAATCTCTAGGAGTAAAAAAATCTAAAAATCTACAGAGAGACACAACAGAAGACTTGAATAAATGGAAAATCACCCTATTTTTGGATAGAGTAGCAAACTATACTTTCTAAAATGTCCATAACAGTATTTCCCTTCTCCCATGATCTTGCAGCAATGCTTTAAAACCCCTTCCATTGAGATGTGAGGCCTTTGTTTCTTCACCCTGAATCTGGGGGCACCTGTGACTGTGGTAGCAGTTACACTATGTGACCTCAGAGGTGAGGTCGTAGAGGCAAACCTGCTCTACCTGCCTTCCCCGTTGCACTAGGCAGTGTGAGCATCCCCTCCAGCCATTCGGATGAGACGCTTAGGAGTCTCGCCTAGATTCTTTCCTCCCTCACCCTTACCTCTGCTTCCACTAGCCCAGCCTCAAGTCCTCTGCCTCCAAAATGCAATTCCTGTTCCTCCATTCCCTATATCACCTGCACCGACATCACCCTCATCTGAACGACAACTCCTCACTAAGCTTACTAGCCCCATTTCTCCTCCTGCTGCCTCTAAACCACTGTTAAACATCAGCAAGAATAACCTTCATAAATATAAAGCAGATCAATTCTATCCTGTTTAAATAGCCCAATGACTTTCCACTGCAGTTAGAGTTCCATCGTAGTAATCTTAGAAGCGATCTAGAAGGCCTAGGTGAGCAGGCCTTCCCTGTCTTCCAGCCTGTTGCTCTCTCTCTAACCCATCCTGCTCCACCAGCTGCCGTCCAGCTCCCCAGGCACACCAGGCACCCTCTTAGCACAAGACCTTCTCTCTCACTGTTCCTTTTACACAGACCACCTCTCACTCCTTGACTGTGTTCCAAATTCTGCTCATTTTTCATGTCTCAGCTGAAATGTTGCTTTCTTGAAGCAGCCTTCCCTACTTCCCAAACTAAATCAATATCCTGCACTGGGCCCTTTAGATGGACCCACTCTATGTCCATGCTTGGAGAGGACAGATGTGCTAACTGCATTGCTGACTCCCTTGCAGCTAAGGTTCTGGATCCTGGCCTGGTTCTACCCAGCAATTGCTACTGGTGACATCATGAGAACATGAGTTTTTTTTCCATACCGTCTCAGTTTTCAGATTCCTGACAGTGAAGAGGGAGAGGGTATAGTGACATTAGTGGTCATGGTGCCTTTTGATCTGTCTTCCTAAATTATGGATCATGGCCCTGGGTATCCATTCAGCAGCTCCCCAGGTGTTCAGGGGCAGCTTTGATAAGATACCTATGTGGGTGGTAGTGAGTTATTGACTCTGGTCAAGTTCCACTGTGGTGGCGGCCCTGGTGAGACAGTTCTACAGTATTCTGGGAGACACTCTTGAAACCCAAGATTAAGCTGCTCCTTCATCCCCTCCACTGATTTCTCCAAACACCCAGTTCCTTGTATTAACTTACGTCCAGTTTTAAATACCTAGATTTTTTTCTGGTTCATACACTGGAAACTGGCCGATATAATCTGCCTTTTGAACTCTTTCAGAATCCTTATCACAATTTGTAGTTATATATTTATTTGCGGGGTAGTTTGTTTCTGTCTGGGTCACTGCTGTGTCCATAGCACATAGCACAGACCCTGATGTGCAAGAGTAGATGAATAAATACTGGCCAAACCAATGAGAGAATTTAGCACTTTCAAGTGTATGGGTAATTCACTCATCAGCTGATCACAGAGATAATTAGGCTCATACCCCAGTTACCTCCTACATCTTTAAACAACAATAAAATTGCAAAATGTCTAAAAGGAATACAAATACAGTTCTGTTTTTTATCAAGCACAAAATACTTAGAGCTGCAGCCTACAGCCTCAGTAAGAGAGATGGTCCTAGAGAGCTGATTAAGAAACTCCACAAATTATGGGAGGGTAAAATGGTACAGCTACAATGAAAAACAGTATGGTGATTCTTCAAAAAATTAAAAATAGAATTACCATATGTACCTAAAAGAATTGAAAGCAGAATCTTAAAGAGATATTTGCATACCCATGTTTATAGCAGCATTATTCACAATAGCTAAAATGGGAAGCAACTCAAGGGTCTATCAGTGAATGAACAGATAAGCAAAATGTGATATATACATACAAGGGAATATTATTCAGTCTTAAAAAGGAAGGAAATTCTGACATAGGCTACATACAACATAGATGAACCTTGAGGATATTACGCTAAGTGAAATAAGTCAGTCACAAAAAGACAAATACGGTATGATTCCACTTACACGAGGTACTTAGAGTAGTCAAAATTGGAGATAGAAAGTAGAATGGTGGTCGCCAGGGACTGGGGGCAGAGAGGAATGGGGGGTTATTGTTTAATGGGTATAGAGTTTCAGTTTTGCAAGATGAAAAGAGCTACGGATATGAATAGTGATGATGGTTGCACAATGTTATGAATGTATTCATACCACTGAACTGTATATTTAAAGTGATTAAGAGCATTAATTTTTTTTTTTTTTTTTTGCGGTATGCGGGCCTCTCACTGCTGTGGCCTCTCCCGTTGCGGAGCACAGGCTCCGGACGCGCAGGCCCAGCGGCCATGGCTCACGGGCTTAGCCGTTCCGCGGCATGTGGGATCCTCCCAGACCAGGGCACGAACCCGCGTCTCCTGCATCGGCAGGCGGACTCTCAACCACTGCGCCACCAGGGAAGCCCAAGAGCGTTAATTTTATGTTATGTATATAACATAAAACGAAGAAAGAAATAAATATTAAATAAATAAATAAACAATAAAAATAATAAAGAAAAAATAATAAATTAAGTTTAAAATTTTTTTTTAATTAAAAAAAGGAAACTCCATAAATTAACCCTCATCAAATCTGATCCAACCTAATGCCTACTCATTCAAGAGACTTTGTAGGCTCACTGCAAAAGGACAATCGATGTAGTGACCTGGGCAACTCCAATTATACTATTGTTAAATAAAAAGGCTTGTCTAGGCCAGGTGGTTCTAGGTGTAAGGTCTGCAAGTTCTCGGATCAGAAGGAAACTCTGGTGTTGGACCAAAGAGTCTCCAACCTCAAGTGTGAGATTTGAAAGAAAGAAGGAGTTAATCCACCCTTGAATTCTATCAGTGTTTTGGTTTTTTCATTTGTTTGTTTGTTTGTTTTATTGCGTCTGAACACTGAAAAGGAACGTAACAGCAGATGAGCATTAGTATATGTAGGTCCAACCAAGGTGATGTTCACAAAGCATCAGTTTCAGGCAGGCGCTGCCTCATGGTGGCTACCGCACAGGCTTCAAACCACACCAGCCTGGATGCAAATGTCTCTGCCACTTATGAGCTGAAAAACTTTGAGAAACTCATTCAGTTTCCTCATTTATAAAATAAAAATCCTAGTCATCTGTATGACTAGTCACAGGGTTTGTCTCTGGGATTTACATAAAATCATGTGTGTAAAATACTTAGCATGGAATTCAGAACATGTCCTATGTGTGCTTGACAAATAATTATTATTTTTACTGTTTAATGCATATATTTTCCTCTTCCTCCATTACAGAAGGTGACATCTAAGCCATCTGTTCTAAACTTGGAAAAGGATTCACTGGTTCTATTGTTATATTGTTAGTTCCAAGTACTTCTGTTGGGGTAAAAAGGTCCAAAAATGTACGGTATCGTCAAGAAAAAACACTGCAACCCCAGAAAACATTTTCTCATTTGTGGGACTCTTGTCACTGCCCACATCCTTTTGAAGCCAAACCCACTTCACCTCATCCCAGGTGGTCCCACTGGAGCTGTCCCTTTCCTGGGGTGACCACCCAGCATACTTCAACCACTGGACATAGCCAGCATTCTGGAGGCTAGCATGTGTCCCAATACTGTTAAGAGGACACCTTCTCTGGAATTGATACTGGTGTGGACAAAAGGTCTACGTTCTCAGGCACTGCACGCTATAGGGGCAGTGTGGGCTGGGAGGAGCCTTACAGCCACCATCTTTTCTATCTGAAAATAAGCTCATACATAAGGGAAAACACTGCTGAGAAAGAGAGAGAACAAGTCAATGAGTTCAGCAGATCCAACCATCCTTGAATAGGATTTGTCACCTTCTGACATTGCATTACATAGTCAGTGGACCGACTTTCTTAATTTTAATCTAGGCTAGACTGAGTTGAATTGGATGTGTGCCATTTCTATCCGAAACAATTGTGACTCATACTGACTGAGTTTGGGGTACCCTCAGAAATAGACCCTGAGACAAGAATTCAAGTACAACTGGTTTATTTGGGAGGTAATCCCGGGAAATACAAGTTAGAGAGTGGACTAGTGAGTCAGTAAAGGGAAGGGAGCCAATAAATGATTCAGGAAGACAAAAAAATGGTGTACAGTTTAGCTGGTTATCGCTGTGGGCACCTAGAGCTTAATGACACTAGGAAAGCTCTGGGATCCAGTGTAGTCTATGAGACTCTAAGTGTTCCCCCGCAAAAAAGCAGGTAAACCAGGGTATATACAGATCAGTTTCCATCAGTCATTGGTTGTAGCCCGATCTGAAGGTGTTAATTCTCTGATATTAACCTGTCTTGTGTGTATTTGCCAGGAACTGGCTGCCAGATTAAGCCCTTGGGTGAAAGAGAGGCAAATGCTGCAGTGAAGATGAGCCTGTGGGAGCTACAGTGTGAGGCTCCAGGGGATGTAGATGGACGAGCAGCAGCTACTATAAACACAGGGGTCAGAAAAAAATCCAGTGAAAGATGAGTGATAATAGAAGCTTATGTTTATATTAAGAGGGTTTAAAAGGGGGGTTGCCCTTACTTGCTTGATCCCCCAATGCATTCTACTACTTCACTAACAGGAATCACCATCCCTATTTTACTAAAGAGAAAACCAGACACAGAGAGGTTGTGTAAGTTGGGGAAGCACACACAGCTATTAGGCAATAGAGCCTCAAGCCTGAGTTTTCTAATTCCAAATCCACAACTGTGCAGGACCGGGATAAGTTTGGTTTCAGAGCAACTCTGAAAGAATAAGCCTTTACCAGACAGAAAATTCACCTCATATGCAAACACATAAGATGGCTGGGAATATGACTTTTTTTCCTGTTTTCTCTCTTTTCAAAATTCTCTGTGTTGTCAATATATTAACTTTATATTGAAGAATATATTTATGATTACAAAAAGATCAGGCTAGTCTGAAAAGGTAAAAGCTAAAAAGTCTGCACAATTGAAATCTTTAAAAGTCATCATCGCTATGAGGTTGAAAGAGCCTCTCTGAGCAGCAACCTATGTCAGAAACGCCTGAGTCTGGTTTTCTACTGCGTGAGATTGTAGGGCAAAGGTTAAAGGGAACATGTCTTCAATATTTCATAACTTTGCCACATTTCAAGATGAAAAATATTCCCAAGATGAAGATATAACAAGGTCAAAAGGTGCCACCCATGGCTTTGGTTTTAAAGGAGTTTACAAACCAAATAGTTTGTAAATAGTTTACAAACCAAACTTAAAATGTTTCCAGACACTGGGACAGGCATCTGAGAATGCCCATGGAGCCTCCATTCCTGGAAGACATCAGAATTGTCTTTGGACCTGGACCTCTCCTGAGGAAGATTAAACATGACCTCAGCAGTAAATATAAGGAGAAGTTTTGAGTAGCTATTGATCTCTGACCACCCTTATTTGATCATTTGGAAATAATCAAAGACATACTGTGAGCCTAGGACGACAACAATAACAACAACAGTTGTTAATAGGTAATAACTCATACCTTCAACAGATGTAAATTGAGCTCCTACTGTATACCAAGCAGTGTGCTCAGAGGTGGGAAGTTAGGGGTGACCCATGCCCCCCTGGAGTCATAGCCTTGTGGAGCACAGAGAGGAGGAAGCAAATAGGTGATTGCAAATTGTTGCCAATTCTATAAGGGGTATTATGAAATCTTGGAACAAGGAAACAGTTTCAGTTCAGCTGAGACTTAAAGATTGATTGAAGCAGCCAAGCCAAGAGTCGGTACAGTCGGCCAGAGCTTTGGCTTCCTCTGGGGGGCACAGATGACCAGAGCTTTCCTGATAGAAAACATCTATCTGGGATGACAGTGGAGTGACTCCTGTTGGTGTGAAAGCCCAGGACCACCATGGTCAACCCTGGACGGAGCCCTGGAGCAAATAAAACCCACAGAGTAGCTCCAGCATCATTCAGTCACTATCTTGGGCTGTCCCCAGAAAGAGCACGCTGGTGGGTGGCTCCCTGCAACTGAGGCCAGCTCGGGAGGAGTTGACAGAAGAACAGGAACTGTCATCCGACCACACTCTCCACAGCTGGAAGCAGCTCTTTGCAGGGAGAGCTGGGTAGCACGTTTGTGTCTACCACAAACTCTGCAGTTCTGGACAGTAAATGAGAGCGTGTTCTTAAAAACATCTGGCGCACCAGAGATGTATCATACATGTCAGCTAAATCCTCATCATTATCACCTACTCATCTCAATTCAACAACAGTCAGCGGGTCCCAGCCACCCCCTCCTCAAACATTTTTTATTAAGTATCTGTCCATGGTACATTCTGCAGCCACAGAATAAAATGCTCCCCTCCCCTAAAACATAAAAAATATCCATTTCAAATGCTTTCTTCTCCATGAAATCTTTTCAGATCCTACTTACTACTTTAAGGGATGTCAATGGTTCATGTGACAAATATTTGTTGAACCTATGGTTTCCTAGGGCTGGAAATACAATGGTAAAAAGCCTCAAGTTTACCTTCAAGCTTACCTTCTCTCTTCTGGAACAATCCCCTGCCCACTCCTACCCTACTCTGGCCGAAATACTGCAGCACCCAGCATATGCCACCTCAAACCTGCAATTATAGTTTGGGGTTATATCCTCCCCTATTCCTGCCCCCAAGATATTCTGTGTTCCTAGAAAGCAGAGATAACGCCTTACTGATATTTGAATTACAATCTCCTCTCCAAACCCAGCATGCAATGTATATCCAATAATATGAACTTAATTGAGCTCAGTTTTTTTTATTGAAGTGCAGTTGGTATACAATTTTAAATGTTACAAGTGTACGATATAATGATTCACAATTTTTAAAGATTATCCACCATTTACAGTTAATATAAAATATTGGCTATATTCCCTGTATTATACAATATATCCGTGTAACTTATTTTATACATAATAATTTGTACCTCTTAATTCCCTACCGCTATATTGCCCCTCCCCCCTTCCCCCTTCCCACTGGTAACCACTAGTTTGTTGTCTGTATCTATGAGTCTGTTTCTTTTTTTGTTGTTGTTATATTCACTAGTTTGTTGTACTTTTTTAGATTCCACATATAAGTAATATCATGCAGTATTTGTCTTTCTCTGACTTTTTTCACTTAGCGTAAAACCCTCCAAGTCCAACCATGTTGTTGCAAATGGCAAAATTTCATTCTTTTTTATGGCTGAGTAGTATTCCATTGTGTATATATGTAGTACATATTATTCCTTATCCATACTTCTGTTGATAGACACTTAGGTTGCTTCCATATCTTGGCAGTTGTACATGATGTTGCTATGAACATTGGGGTGCATGTACCTTTTCAAATTACTGTTTTGGGGTTTTTTTTCGATATATTCCCAGGAGTGGGATTGCTGGGTCATAGGATAGCTCTATTTTTAGCCTTATGAGGAATCTCTCTACTGTTTTCCATAGTGGCTACACCAATTTACATTCCCACCAACAGTGTAGGGTTCCCTTTTCTCCTCATTGAGCTGAGGTGAGTTGAATTGAATGAAAGAGAGAAGTATCCTATATCTGGCTCTGGTTTTCCTAAAACAGCTTAGTTTAAAAGGAAATTCTTTCAGTTGAAGTACTGAGCTGATTAAATGTTCTATGAAAGTTCCTACAGATGGAAAGGAAGACCCCTCAAGGAAGGCCTTGAAGTTTCTTCATTCAGTAATTACTGAATGGTATAATTTAGGGGTTAAGGATGCTAGGCTAGGGAACAAATCTACATAGGTTCAAATCCTGTCTTTACTGCTGTGTGACCTTGGGTAAGGGACTTAACTTCTCTGTGGCTCAGTTTCCTTATCTGTAAGGATATTAAATTGGAAACAATAATATTCAACTTCTAGGGTGTTATAAGCATTTAAAGACAATGCAAACAAAATGCTCAGAACATAGTAATCATCTAATAAATGTTAGTTACCATTATCATTGCTATTAACCCAGAAAGCCATGCACATAGAGAGCTGGATTCCCTCCCCATTCACCAGCTACTGTCTTCATGTGGAAGATGAGCTACACGAGACCTGCACAGTTTTTGTTTCAGATATTTTGCTAGATAAGACTGTAGAAGTCTATGCATTTCCTAAAACACAACCAGACTTCTCTTATATTTACTCCGTGAGTTCTAGTGTTTAAATACTGTTTTAAAGAAAGAAACAATGGCATTCTTTCATCTTTTCCCAAGAAAAGCTTAAAAGCCCAGAACTTTTTAAACTCCCCCTTCATTACTTCTGTGAAATATACTGTAAAGCGTTATCATGCATAATTTAAATCAACTCCACCAATTAGTCAAAATAAATTAGCAACCATACCTATATTCCTCAAATAGCAATCTGGACTTTGAACTGGTCTCTGAGGTGTGTGTTGTGTGTGTTCAATAAATGACAGATACTGCCTTTCTCTAAATGTACCAGTGTCCATTTATTTAGTTAACTGAGGATTTCACTTTTGTATATTTCATGAGTGTTTTGTGTTTGGCATCTGGGAAGCCCTTTTCTGAGTCATTTCTTCAACACACTGAACAATGTTGCCATACACAGGCAGATCTCCTTTATGGCATAAGGAGGGCTCATGTATTATGCAAATCGGCTGTTGGGCAAGGCTTGCTGCCAGAACACAGTCACACCTGGATCGTGATCCTATAGGATAAGTAGTAGGTTTCTCTCTTTGGATCCCACGGGTGTCCTGGAACAGGGAATCACAAGGGTTGAGAGGTAACAAACACAGGCACTTGAAAATATACTCAACAGCACTAATTATTAGAGAAATGTAAATCAAAACCACAGTGAGGGATCGTCTCATACCAGTTAGAATGGCCATCATGAAAAAGTCTACAAATAACAAATACTGGAGAGGGAACCCTCTTACACTGTTGGTGGGAATGTAAATTGGTGCAGCCACTATGGAAAACAGTATGGAGATTCCATAAAAAACTAAAAATAGAGGTACCATATGATCCAGTAATCCCACTCCTAAGCATATATCTGAAGAAAAACATAATTCAAAAAGATACATGCACCCAAATGTTCATTGCAGCACTATTTACAATAGCCAAGATATGGAAACAATCCAAGTGCCCCAAAACAGATGATTGGCTTAAGAACTTGTGGCATATCTATATATCTATATCCATATCTATATATCCACACACACAATAATAATACAAATCAGTCTATATACAAAACAGAAACAGACTCACAGACATAGAAAACAAATTTACGGTCACCAAAGGGAGAGGGAGCAGAGGCTGACAAATTAGGGGTATAGGATTAGTAGATATAAACTACTAAACATAAAATACATAAGAACCAAGGATTTACTATATATCACAGGAAACTATACCCAATATCTTGTAATAAGCTATAATGGACTATAATCTGCAAAAAAATCGAATCACTATGCTGTATACCTGAAACTAACACAATATTGTAAATCAGCTATACTTAAATTTTAAACAAAAGAAGCATAGGTGCATTGAGATTGTAAATCAAGCATCTTCTTGGATAAAAATGTGTTTAAAAGTTGGACCTGGAATAGAGTCAAAGCTGGAGGGAGAGGGCTCAGAGGTGAGGCCGGAACAGTGGAGTGGAAGGGGAAGATCCAGAAGGGCTTTGTGGAAGATGGGGCTTAACCCTAAGGACCTTCAAGAAACTATGAAAATTCTCTAAGAAAGGGATACAATCAAAGTTGTATTGGTTTGTTTCCATCAAAAGTGTAATAAGTGTCTTTATCCAGACTGCTGGATGAGCACAACAGGTATATTATTAAGATTGCTAGAGGGGCTTCCCTGGTGGCACAGTGGTTGAGAGTCCGCCTGCCGATGCAGGGGACAGGGGTTCGTGCCCCGGTCCGGGAAGATCCCACATGCCGTGGAGCGGCTGGGCCTGTGAGCCATGGCCGCTGAGCCTGCGGGTCCGGAGCCTGTGCTCCCCAATGGGAGAGGCCACAACAGTGTACAATGGATTATTACTCAGCCATAAAAAAGAATGAAATAATGCCATTTGCAGCAACATGGATGGACCTGGAGATTATCATACTAAGTGAAGTAAGTCAAACAGAGAAAGACAAATATCATATGATATCACTTACATGTGGAATTTAATTTTTTTAAATGACACAAATGAATTTATTTATAAAACAGAAACAGACTTACAGATATCGAAAAAAAAACTTATGGTTACCAAAGGGGAAATGTAGGGGGGAGGGTTAAATCAGAAGTTTGGGATTAATGTACACACACTACTATAAGATATATATATATAAGATAGATGACTGACAGGGACCTACTGCATAGCACAAGGAACTCTACTCAATATTCTGTGATAACCTATATGAGAAAAGAATCTGAAAAAGAATGAATATATGTATATGTATAACTGAATCACTTTTCTGTACACCTGAAACTAACATAACATTGTAAATCAACTATATTCCAATAAAATTTAAGAAACAAACAAACAGTTTGCTAGAAATGTAATCATCAGATTTACTTGTTTGGAATGGCACATTACATTCCATTCCTCTGGAAAAAATACTTTTACCCTTCCTATTTTATAATTTGTTTAAGGCAACTGACCATGTCGTAAGGAGGAATTATGCTAGTATAATTCATGATACATAAAGAAAGAAGTATCTACACTTTTCTGGAAAGAGATCTTTTAAAAATAGATTTCAGAGTATTTTAATCTCCACCACAACTAGGTATGGGAAAAAAAGGCATAGCAACTTAAAAATGCTATCATTAGTTTGTGTATATACAACAATTACTTCACAAACTTTTAAAGACTTATCCAAAACCTTAGAAAGTATCCAGCTGAAAAATTGTCAAATGTCTGGTCTCAAGAGCTCTTACACTCTTAAAAATCATTAATGACCCTGTGGAGCTTTTGCTTATGTGAATTACATCTATTAATATTTATTAGAAATTAAACAGAAGAAATTTTTAAAACATAAGAATGCACGTGTTCCATCAGCCATCAGAGCCACGACGTCATCCTGTGTTGTGTAGAAAACACCCCACAAGATCTTAAGAGAATGACTGTGAACATGTAATAATATCTGGTAATATTATAAAAACAGTTTTACCCTCATGGACACCATGAAAGGATCTTTGGGAATCCTATGGCCCCCTCACTTTGAGAACCACTAATCTACTCCAACTAGAAGATTAAGCCAAAAAACATGCTTCAGATCAGAGCCAGTGAGGGGAAGAGCCAGGGTTCCTGCATTTTTACATTCTCTCAAGGTTCCTTCCATCTTGGGTTCCTATCACCCTCTGGGGCTTTGGGGACTCTGTTTCCGACCAATAGAAGAAGGTATACCCACTTCTTAAAAACTTCGGCCCAGAAGTGACATCCATCCCTTCTGTTCACACTTCATGATGGGAAGTGGATGGGAATGTAGGTGGGTAGCTGGGGCCTTTGAAAGGGACCATACGCATACTGGGTGCACCATTAGCCACCTTGGCAAAAAAAATGATATTATCTAACCGTGTACATATAAGAAGGCTGATAGGAAGGTAAGGCAGGCACTGCAAAGGCTACCCCTTGTTCTCAGGGTTATAATACAAATGAGAAAATAGAGCCCAAGAAATTGTCAGTGCCCTAAGCAAGTGTTGATCTCATTTCCAGCTTAATTCCTACATAGAGGATTTGGTTTAAAACAACCAGAACTCGTTGATGAAAGAGCACATTAATTTCTACAAAAATTATTCTTTAAGAATATTGACCAGGTCAATCATATTCTAAATGAATCAGGAAAATGCCATACTTAAAGAAATCTTCCCAATGCAAAATAAGCTAATAAAAATAATCTAATAAAAATAATCAAATAAAACCAGAAATACTACCTCCATTTGACCTGTGTGTGTGCGCGTGTGTTGTTTCCTTAAAGTGGTAGGACTCTTCTCATTCTCCATTTACTTCTAAAGCTAAACTCTGATTGCTTTGAATTGTAAACGTCTATGCACCAGGTCCCCCAGCAAAGCCACAGCAGAGCTGAATCTCTCACCCTTGCCAGACGTCTTCCCACTGAGTTTGGATGTGAAAACAAGTTCTAAACAGTGATCCATGAATTCAGAAATAAAAGAACATCATTTCACTGGCAGCAAAGGAGGTTGTGCTGAAGAAATCCTTGCAGGCTGAACTCACCTTTTAACAAAGAAACAATGGCATAATTTAAAATTAATAAACATAGAGAACAATATTCAATATCCTATGATAAACCATGATGGACAAGAATATTACAAAAAGAATGTATATGTATAACTGAATCACCTTGCTGTACACCTGAAACTAACACAACATTGTAAATCAACTATACTTCAATTTAAAAAAATAGAATGAAAAAAAAAACCCTCAAGAGATTTCCAAACCCATCGCAAAACAAAAATAAATAAATAAAAATAAATAAAAATAAATAAGTTAAATGAAAGTGAATGGAAAAGAATTTTCACTGTCCATCAAATCTTGCATTTAGCCAATTGAAGATGTTCTTGTTAATAGAAAAAAAAAGGTGGAAGCTACTTGAAAACTGCAAATTGCTATGTACACAGAAGACACTGTTATTGGGAGATGTAGCAACATTAAAAATGGCAAAAGTTAGAAATTTCCTGGAGTGAACAAAGAAAACATATTTGTATAAATTAGTGTAAATTTAAATTCTCTTTTCCCTAAATTTCCAACTTATAAATAAATAACGACATAAATACATCCCAGACCATATAATCCAAGTTACTTGCCTTTGTTTCTCACATTTCTGTTACCTTCAGAGTTTAGCAAGGAAAAGTTTTATTTTACAATAATTGTTTTTCCTTGACCTCATACTTTCCCTCCTTGAATAAGTTATAACTTACCTCCCAAACAAGAGTAAAATCTACAAGTACGTACTGTGAAAATACATTTATCTAAAACTAAGTAAATTTCCCCAATTTATGATCACACCTTTTCTTTTAACTTATTGGTAGCTGCTAAAAGTAGTATTTCGTTCAAAGTGTAGACTTTGAGATTTGGAGGCTTCATCTGAGTCATATAGTTTTATTTTTATGAAAATAAAATATTTTATTTTTACTAAAAATTGATATTCTGGCTCATGTAAATATTAACATACTACTAAGAAAAATAAAAAATTTTGTATTTACATGGTATTTTCTCTAAGTTAGAAGCATAGGGCTTCCCTGGTGGCGCAGTGGTTGAGAATCCGCCTGCCAATGCAGGGAACACGGGTTCGTGCCCCGGTCTGGGAAGATCCCACATGCCGCGGAACGGCTGGGCCCGTGAGCCATGGCCGCTGAGCCTGCGCGTCCGGGGCCTGTGCTCTGCAACGGGAGAGGCCACAACAGTGAGAGACCCGCGTACCACAAAAAAAAAAAAAAAAAGCATAATATTTAACAGTACAGATTCTTAAGAGGTACATTCTTCTTATATCACTGTATAAAATTCTAGGTTGTGTTTTGCTTTTCATGGTACATCATATCTGAAAGAATTAGTTGCTTACAAAAAACTTTTTAAAAAAATTCTTCTTTGGCTCTGAGATGAAGCTCTTTACTTGAAATATAACTTGCCCAAAGCATGTAAATAGAAACAGTGGCAGTTCTTGCCATATGATTTGCCAAAGGGGTGTTAAGAAATTTCTCTGTTTTTTCTATATGTGTGATTTGAAAAGAAGCGCTAAATTGCTAAAGGAAATTAAAATGGAGAGAAAAAATGGAATTCTACACTTTGCAGTCTTTGAGCAATTTCTGAGCCCTACATACCTAGTTAAGCTGAAAACCCCATGTTGATAACAGAAAGACTTGTTGGGAACAGGGAAATGAGGGAAAAGAAACAATTCATTTAAAACTATTGAGTCTGCTATATTCAGCGGAAAAGAAATGTTATTGCTTTCATTCAGGGGAGTGACTGTGAATTTCTTTTATTCTTACCTTGTATAATAATCATAATGGAAGAATATCCCAAAAATATAGAAAACCAGAAAGAAAAAAAAAGCCTTTCCACAGGCCCAGGTCCCAAACAACAACCACTGCTATCATCTTGGTGTATTTCCTCCCAGTTACAAAACACTTCTAATGAGATGGTTTCTTTCAAAAACAAAAAATGTTTTCTAAAGCTGTTTGACGGTCCTGAGACGTGGATAGAGCTTTTGGTCTCTAAGAGCAATTGGTATTCATTTATTTTGTTTTTCAAAATCCGGGAAGAATAATCCCTTTGATATGCAGTCAGAGCAACAGGTAAAAGAAGGAAACGTTAGTTGGCCCGACTGAAGCCTGATAGACCTTTGTCAGCATTTAAATGCCCCCTGGGCAGTCTGCCTTCTAAAGTGGAGATTGCCCAACTCGACGATTGAACCTAGCTTCCTTCTTCCTAATCTTCACCGCAGAGCCTCACCTGAGATCACGGATTCATCCCATTTAGCTTTCCTAATTGGTTTTCTGATCTAGACAGACAGACCTAGCCTCTAATCCTCAAGAGAAAAGAAACCGCAGGCCCTGGCTGAATTCATCACCCGAATCCCCATGATACAGTTTGCAGACGTGTGCCAGGTCCTCCCCAAACCCAGGTGACCCCAGAACTATGTCACTGAGTCATCTAAGTGGCAGGGCTCATCTCAGTGTTGATAAGGGGACACAGAGAGACAAATAGAAAGGAGAGTGTTGTGAGCTGGGATCACAGCCCCACAGGAATGGGAGAACATTAGAAAATAAAATTAACCTCTTAACATATTTTTTAAAGGAATTCAGAACATCATTACATCGGACATCATAGATCATTCCATCATGATAGCCTTAAGAGGATGGAGAATTGATATCTTTCACAAACGAGGTTTGGGGCAGTCTAACAACATTATACTGAATTCGCCAATGAATATTGCTCAGAGTTTTATAGGGCTGGTTGAGCACTGATTGCCAGGTAGATTTTAGAGCATAGGAGGGTTTTGTGAAACTAGGCTTCGTATTTGGGGCTTCTAGAACTCGCAGTTTCCATTTGTATTAACAAAATAGCCCAATCCAGCGTTTACTGAGAGACTGAAAAAGACTAGAAGAAAAAAATGTCCTTCTAAAAGGCCAGCTTTCATAACAGTCTCAAAGTATTTGAAAGGCTGTCATTTGAAAGAAGGATTACATTTATGGTATAAGACTTCCAACCAAAAGGGGAATATTCCAGTGAAAGAAATTGTAGTTCATCTTTGAGCACTCCACCGTGGAGATTGGTCATTGCTTAAAGATCTTTCAGAAAGCATTCGCAAGTTGCGAGGTAGCTTAGAGGAGGTGACCCTACCTTTGCAAAGTTCTCTGAGCCCATATTATCAATACATTTTGCGGTGAAGTGTTCAGAACATCTACAGAGATATAATTATAATGCATGATGCTGATTCTCCACTAGAGAGAAAAAAAGGAAATGCCACACATTTGTGCCATTGGGCAGTACACCCCAAACCTGACTCTGCTGCCTTTTCCTAGGATACATAGAGTGATTTGCAATTTGGCTGTTGAAACCTTCCTTCCTCCTTATGGCGAAGCAAAGAGGCAAAGACCCTCCCTGGCCACCAGGAGGAAAGTAGACGTGAAGGCAGGTTCTGGAAAGACCCAGCCTGACCTCGTACTGCAACAGGTAGCAATTGTATCCAAGGAATTTAAGAGCTTTGTCACATTCTAGAATTAGAGATGCTTTTTCAAGAAGTTATCTAATCTAAGAGCCCTTCTCCAAGGCAACAAAACTGCACAGCTGTTCAGTGGTCCTTTCTAACTCTTCAACAGAGTTTTGTTGAATGTATGGGCTCCATAGATCTTCATCAGTTCATACAACTAGCAAAATGTATAGGACAGGGACTTCACTCCAGACTCTGTGCTATCCCTGGGGATAGAATGGTGAGTAAAAAAGACTGGGCCTCATGAAAATTATAATCAAGTCAGAGAGAGGTACAGACATTCATCAGATAATCACCTAAATGGATATATCCGTAAGGATGGGTTAAAATTCTATTAGGAAAAACCACAGGATACCATGGACATATATTTGGCAAACCTGACCAAATCTAGGATAGTCAAGGAAGACTTCTCAGAAGAGGTGATACACTGTCTAAAAGCTAAAGGGAGGGATTGGCAGAACTGGAGGTGGGCAGAGAAGAAAGATCAGTCTGTGGAAAGACCTGGAGCACAAAGGGATGTACGGGATGCATGGTTGGGACTGGAAGGAACACCCGGTGCTGAGCAAGGATGTTTAGGGGCAGCCGTGACAGGCTAGGTTTCCAAGATCAGTGAGGGGTCACTTGAGCAAGAGAAGAAGCTGCTAAGGATGTGATGGTAGGTTGGGCTGGGAGTATGTAGTCATGACGAGAAGGGGCTGGACTGGAGAATTATTTAGGTTGTAAAATTGAGTCTTTGGTAATGACTGACACTTGGGAGTGACTCCTTCTTTTCTGCTTATGCAGTTGGATGCACGGTGTTGGTGTTCCCTGGGGTGGGAAACTGACCAAATTTGGGGAAAGATCATAGATCTGATTTGGACGAGTTAGTTTGAGGTAGATTTGAGACCTCCAAATTGAGATGTGAGTTCACTGCTGGATCTTGGTGTGATTAGAATTCTTAGGCAAGACATGAATTAAATATTGCTGTCTTAAGCTCTTCAAAGTAGCTCAAATGATTCAGTAAAGAGAACCTCAATGCAATCTCTTCCCCTAAAAAAACAACCAAATAATGTGTAATAAGAGTTTGAAAGACACTGGGAAATCAGACCTCTTTCTACAATTACATTCATTCATTTACTCATATATATTCATTCAAGTATCATAGATTAAATAGATATGTAATCTAATAAATACTATGCAAAAACTCTCTGAAACTTTGGGTGACTTATGTGAGTGTGTGTGTGTAATTCTACTCACTAAAACATGCACTCATGAAGCACCCTAAAATAAAGTATATTTAACATTTATATTTGAATAAATATTTGTGAAAGTCAGAAACCAATGTATTTTACTTGACAGGAAGAATCAATTCCAGAGTTTCAGCTACATCTGCTTTAATCCTGTCTTTTAACTTAGAAGTGAAGACATAATGCTGGGTTGTTCTTTCTTTATGGGCTTTGTTTTAAAGTCCATTTTATCTGATATGAGTGTCGTGACCCCCGCTTTCCTTTCATTTCTGTTTGTATGAAATATCTTTTTCCATCCCCTCACTTTCTTTTTTTTTTTTTTTTTTTTTTTTTTTTGTGGTACGCGGGCCTCTCACTGTTGTGACCTCTCCCATTGCGCAGCGCAGGCTCCGGACGCACAGGCTCAGCGGCCATGGCTCACGGGCCCAACTGCTCCGCGGCATGTGGGATCTTCCCGGACCGGGGCACGACCCCGTGTCCCCTAGCATCGGCAGGCGGATTCTCAACCACTGCGCCACCAGGGAAGCCCCATCCCCTCACTTTCAATCTATGTGTGTCCTTGGCCCTAAAGTGGTTATCTTGTAGGCAGCATATTATAGGCTCTTGTTTTTTTATCCAATCTGCCACTCTGTGTCTTTTGATTGGAGCATTTAGTCCATTGACATTTAAGGTAATTATTGATAGATATGTATTTATTGCCATTTTAAACTTTGTTTTCCTGTTGATTTTATATTTCTTCTTTGTCCCTTTTTCTTTTTTTAAACATCTTTATTGGAGTATAATTGCTTTACAATTGTGTGCTAGTTTCTGCTTTATAAAAAAATGAATCAGTTATACATATACATATGTCCCCATATCTCTTCCCTCTTGCGTCTCCCTCCCTCCCACCCTCCCTATCCCACCCCTCTAAGTGGCTACAAGCACTGAGCTGATCTCCCTGTGCTATGTGGCTGCTTCCTACTAGCTATCTATTTTACGTTTAGTAGTGTATATATGTCCATGCCACTCTCTCACTTTGTCCCAGCTTACCCTTCCCCCTCCCCGTATGCTCAAGTCCATTCTCTAGTAGGTCTGTGTCTTTATTCCCGTCTTGCCCCTAGGTTCTTCATGACCATTTTTTTTTTAGATTCCATATATATGTGTTAGCATACAGTATTTGTTTTTGTTTTTCTCTTGCTGACTTACTTCACTCTGTATGACAGACTCTAGGTCCATCCACCTCACTACAAATAACTCAATTTCGTTTCTTTTTATGGCTGAGTAATATTCCATTGTATATATCCTTTTTCTTTTTGTTTTTCCTTTTGTGTTTTGATGTCTTCCTTTTGTATTATACTTATATTCTTTTCTTTTTGGTTGTGAATCTATTGAATGTTTTTGATTTATGGCTAATTGCTGGGTTGTTCTAAGCTGCCCTCCTCAAATGCAGCATCAAAACAGCCCAGCTCAATATTCATTGGCTTAAAAAAAGAATTCCCATAAGCCTATATCATTCAGGATTAATTTGGGATTTTTATTTGAAAGTTGTCTTAATTTATTCAACCTATGACTTGTGTTGATCTGTAATCAAGCCTCACCTGCCACACCTCAGCCCTGAGAGGAAGGCTAGGTAGTAGTAGTGAGTTTGGTTTTCGTTTTCGTTTCCAGTGCTTTTAACTTTTCACTCTGGCAGCTCCTCTTACTGCTTTCCTGAATTACCCAAAGCATGTCTTCTTGGTTCTGATTTTCTTTCATCTTCTATCTGGTATAATGTTTACCTAGACAGCCTCCCCCATAAACCAGAGAGGCAATGTATTACAGGAAGAGAAGAACCAAGAGAGAACCTGGCTTGGGGATGACTGTAGTGTCGTCTTAAAGGCAGAGAAGGGCCTGGCTCTTAGGATTGTGTCTGATACAGCACAGCTGAAGAGTGGACACCCTTCACCTGCTACTAGTTGCTTTCACTTCCTTTGGCGTTCCCCCTCACGTTATATCGCTGGACGTAACCACATCTGCGCCCCCCCCACCTCATGATGGTCTTGCTGGTCACAGATGAAGATTTTGACTGTGATGGCCTCATACTCATATGGCCTGCTGTTGAGTTGTTTTTAGTAACATCTTTTGTTTGCTATACACCTCATTGCCAGTTAGATGTGGTGCCCTCTTTCATATCCAAACCAGAACACATTTGGGTATTCCTGAGACTTTATAGAGCATGTATTGTTTGTTATACTAACCTAACCTACCTTGTTGTTTTCTCATATTAAGAAATGTAAATCTACTTTGCTTTAGTGGAACTATTTTGGTAATGTTTAAGAAATTTTGGTTCTGTTTAGGGAGTGAGTTCAAGATTTCCATCACTTGATTTGGGCTTTGCTAATTTCATATCAGTAATAAAACCATTTTGGGCTTCCCTGGTGGCGCAGTGGTTGAGAGTCTCCTGCCGATGCAGGGGATGCGGGTTCATGCTCTGGTCCGGGAAGATCCCACATGCCGTGGAGTGGCTGGGCCGGTGAGCCATGGCTGCTGAGCCTGTGCGTCCAGAGCCTGTGCTCCACAACGGGAGAGGCCATAACAGTGAGAGGCCCGCGCACCACCCCCCCAAAAAAAACATTTTAATTTAAATAAAACATTTCTCTTTTTCCTCTCAAAAACAACAACAAAAACAAAACAGCCCAGCTCAGCAAAGCACTTGTGCACCCATTTGTCTCACAAGCCCTGAGTGTTTTCATGGGTAATGGGTTGACATATCACCCTTGACACGTGGCGTGTAGGCAGCATGCTTGACTCAGCCTCGTGGCCCTCTAGGTGGTAGAGGGTCACAGATGACCACAGCCCTGCCTGCTAAGTCACACCGGTGCCCTCTGGAACCAGGGTGATATTATTTGTGGAACTGGATTCCAGGGACCCGAAAGTGGAGTAAATATGAACATTGTTCAAAAGTTTGTAAACTTGTTCATGTACTTTTTGCTCATGTGTACATATGGATGAGCTATAGTTGTGGTTTTTAATGTGGCCTTTGTGGAGGAAAGGTGGGGAAAACATGCAGAAAAGGTTAACCGGGCCTGGGTCCTATAAGGAAACCACCCTTTGAGACTTAGAAGTATGTCTACATCTTAACACCAAACACACTGAAAAGTGAGGCAGTAGATAGACTAGTATCTTGGCATGATGGCTCCAAATATCAGGCTTTTTTTTTTTTTAGTATTTTTAATTCAATATAGTGTATTTTAATTCAATAATTTATGTATACACGGTTTTCAACTTTTAACCCAAGATACATGTGACACAATTGTCACAGTCCTTTGGAGATACCCACATTTGGAGGGAAAAAATACCTTTATTACACAAACAAACATTCTTGCATCTAACTATTCATAGCCTCTCCTCTGGCACAGCCTCCAGGCAGTCCAGGGCCTGGTCACAAGTGGTCACCAGGGACTGGACTTGGTGTGAGGATCAGGGACAGAGTGGGGTTGAGCCTCAGAACTGAGAAGCTGGGAAAACTGGAAGTTTGATTTCTATTTTTTAAAAAGACCATGGAACCATTCCTAGGAGAGAGGCCTGGAAAAACCAGGAAGGACTTGGAGGGAGAAAGAGAGATGGGGGCTCCTCAGGCTGGGGGAACTTCAAGGAGAGAAACACCCCAAGAGAACTTTTAAAATTTTTGCTGTGAGAGTTGGAGGGCAGATTTCTCACTTTGTTACCTCTTCTAGAGAATTCAGGAAACATGTTTTATTTAAGACTCTGGGGATTGGTACTCATGTTAGAATACCAATCCCCAGAGTACCAACATGAGTACCAATATGAGTACCAACATTGGAGAGGGAAAAAAAAGACCTAGAGTCATTCAGGATGTACCTCCCGTCCCCAGGGTTTAAGTACAATAATTCAAGAATGAGAATCACTAACAAATACCATATGATATCACTTATATGTGGAATCTAAAATATGACACAAATGAACCTATCTACAAAACAGAAACAGGATCACAGACATAGAGGACAGAGTGGTGGTTGCCAAGGGGGAGGAGGTTAGGGGAGGAATGGAGTGAGAGGTTGGGATTAGTAGATGTAAATTTTTATATAGAGGATGGATAAACAACAAGGTCCTACTGTATAGCACAGAGAACTATTATATTCAATATCCTATGATAAATTGAATCACGTTACTGTACAGCAATAATTAACACAACATTGTAAATCAACTATACTTCAACTTAAAAAAAACACTGAGAAAGAGATACCCAGAATGTCTCAGGCCATCTTAGATGACCCCCCCAAAAAAAGAATTAGAATCATTTGTACCTTGATAGTGTACAGATGGCACTGGCTACTCAGGACCCTCGGTGGATGGACGGCAGGGGTCCCACACCACCTTCTTCTCTTGCTCAAGAAGGCAAATCAAAGAGTACATGACTGAGAGAGACAGGAATCTAGGAAAATCCCTGACTCTGCTCTCATTTATAATAATAGCATCTTATTTACAGAGGTTAGTATTTTAACCACATTGAGAAACATGTAAAGCTCTGTAGCACCTTGGTTTAGAATTGGTTTTGGAGCCAGATTGACTGAGCCTGAATCTTGACTCCAGCCCTTCCTAGTCAGGTGACATTGGGTGGTTACCTAACCTCTAAAGTCTATATCTCCTCATCTCTGCCAGGGCTGCTGTGCCTGTCAGAGATGAGTTTTTTAATGTTATGTGGATCCATTCCATATAAAATAGCTTATATCTGCTAACCCCAGTCTCCCACTCCACCTCTCCCTCCAACTGCCTCCCCCTTGATAAACAACAAGGTACTACTATATAGCACAGAGAACTGTACTAATATCCTGTGATAAACTATAATGGAAAAGAATATAATAAGAACATATATATATGTATAACTGAATCACTTTGCTGTTCCAGAAATTAACACAACATTGTAAATCAACTATATTTCAATTTTTAAAAAAGAAAAAGTAAATTTTAAAAATAAGCCATACAACCAAGAAAATCACGAAATAAATAAATATCACTGATCCCTAGTGCTATGTGTGTGGCAGTAAAAATTAATAAACGTTTGCTATATTTATTGTTGGCAATAAATTACTTGGGAAATATCTCACAACTGATGATAATGAGCCAGGAAGTCCTAATATGTTCCTGTAGGCAATGCTGTGTTTCTCTAATTTTTTTTTTATATCAGGACTTAATTTTATTATTTTACTCAGGATTTAATTTTAATGTTATTATTTTATCATCAGGACTTAATTTTATTATTTTACTCAGGATTTAATTTTAATGCTATTATTTTATCATCAAGTGAAATTTATTATACATCCACATCCCTTTATCCTGTGGTAAGCACTTTATAGTGTAAGTTGAGCAAATCATATACTTCACCTTAGGAAACCACAGTATGAAATAGGCAGCACAGACCAAGATTAATATTGAGGACATATGTAATTTATGTAGCACTAAGGGAAAAATTTTCAGCAAAAGCAAAAAAGAAGAAAAAGAAAGGAAAGAAGGGAGGGAGGGAGGAAGGAAAGGAAGGAAGGAAGGAGAAAGAAAGAAAGAAAAAGGAAGGAAGGAAGGAAAAAAGGAAGGAAGGAAGGAAGGAAGGAAGGAAGAAATCTGACAGTGAGATTTTCAATAGAAAAAATTTCATATATTTTCTTGCTCTCAGCTGCTGGTTGTCTGTGAGAATCCCTGCGTGCCAGGCATGGTCCAGGCACCTGAGATACAGCAATGAACAAAGCAGAGAAAGAGCTCAGCCTTCATGGAGTTTACATCCTTTGAAGTTGGGATATCGTCACTTTATTTTTAAAAATAAATAAAAAATAAATAAAAAATGGCATCATGAAGGAAGGTGGATCTGGTACCCGCGATCACTTAGGCCCTTTTTCAAGGCTGTTCCTCTAGAGGTTGTTTATTTCTTCCTAGAACCAAGACTTTATGGAGGCAGCTGCCTCCAGGACACAGGAAAGCAAAGGTAATCCTTGTTCCCTGAAACATGTGGCTTTCCCTTAGGCAGGGCAGCTGAATTTAAAATGAACTGTACGTCTTTTCTATTGAAAATATAACTTCCTAATAAAACCATCACTTAAACCAACTGCTGATCTCTAATATAAAATTTAAAGCAAGTTCAATCAAAATGAAAATTCCTATGTACCGTCACATGCTTTTTCACAAATCTTCAATGATTGTCATTCACCTCTTAATGTAACCCTGGTTTTCTGCCTAACTGGCATAAAGAAATATATTCACCTTGAATTCCTTATTTAACGAAAAAGCCTTACGTAACACATCGGATGGGAGCCCTGATTCCTTTTACCAGTTGTCAGGGAATTGCTCCCCAGTGCCTAACCCTGGATATGCTACCAGTCTGTCAAGTCACCATAAGTAGAAGCTGTGGAATCAAGGACTATTAGCTAAAGACACTATGCTTCCTAGAAAAAAAAAAAAAAAATATATATATATATATATATACAAACATTATAAATGTAGGAGAGAGAAAAAAAATAAAGATGATCCTAACAGCTATCTCCCAAGTGTTGTAACTCTGGAAAAAGTGAAGAAACGATACTGTAGCATAAATAGTTTTAATGAGAATAAAATAAATAGGTCTTCTTCCGTTAACTAATCTTTCCCATGGCCTGAGCCAGTAGGTACGAAAGCAGACATTTTACTGATGTATTTTAAAACACTGAGACAAAAAAGGGTTACTAAAGAGAAAACATAAAAGCACAAACATAAATACCAAGCCTTCAGCATACCCCGAGAGGATGTTTAATTGTCAGATGAATAGTTCAGACCTTTTATGATTAATGTCAAATATTTGATACTTATAGAGGAGCAAAGTAATTAGAGGTGGTGCCTGAGCCTTGGATGGGTGTGAGACAGCCAGGGCCCAGGAGCAGGAGGGTTGGGGAGCTCAGAGCCAGAGCTTCTGGTCCACATGACCCTGAGTGGGTCCTTGAATCCCTGCAGGCTGTCACACCCTCTCCCAGGGGACCGACTGGCTTCAACTGCTTCTGCCACCACCACCCCTAGTTTCTGAGTCATCACGAACTGTTTTAAACGGTAGGCAAAACAGATTTCCTTTACGGGACCTGTTCAGGGGCTGAGAACACCCAAGCTCAGTGCCTGACCTTTCAGGGGTCCACACCCAGCCCCAACCAACAGCTCACCTCCTCCAAGAAGCTGCCTTTAACCAACCAGCTCTCACCCTGGTGCCTGTGTCATTTTAGCAACTTTGCATGCTCTTCACATTTTATTTCTTACCCTCTTCTCGCTGGCATCAGTGAATGCTGTGTTTCAGTGCCTGGATTATTGTATGGTCCAGTAGAAAAAGCGTGTGTTAAATAATATTGTTTCTGTATGTTCCGATATTTCATTATTGAATACTCACAATTTTGATAAGCAAAAAATAAGAAAAGAAAAGCATGGACACTGGCGTCAGAGGCTGTGAGTTTGAATCTCAGCTTTTTATCATTCTAGCTGTGTGACCCTGAGTGAGTCACTTAATCTCGCTGATCTGTAATATCTCAGTTGGAAGAAGATGGTGAATAATGCTGACCTCTTAGGAATTTTTGAAGATTCCTTGAAACGTTGGGTATGAAATGCCTGGCACAGAGGAGACACATTATAAAACCCACTTTTCTGCCCTTTCTTGGGAGAAGTATCAATCTTTTGAGGGAAGGGAAGTTATTTAATTTTCCAATAATTTCAAACATTTAGCACAGTTCTATGCACGTGGAATGTGTCCAATTACCACTAATTGAAGTAAATCTTTGAATTGATAAAAATTATGAGAATTAAGGGTAAAACGTAAAGGAAAGGATGCTTGCCCGTGGTTCAGACACCGGACCTCGGCTCTGCACCTGGTTGAGTCAGCTTGTACGCTCTGGGTGAACCATCCTCAAAAGGGTGAAGTTGAACTTGAGTAGAAGTTGCAGACTGGTGGCCCTTGGACTATATCTGGCCTCTAGACATGTTTTGTTGGCCCACAAAATATGTTTTTCTGAAACTTGACTTATTTGCTAACGTTAACTGTTTATAAAATTTCTCCTAGGGCTTCCCTGGTGGCGCAGTGGTTGAGAGTCCGCCTGCCGATGCAGGGGACACGGGTTCGTGCCCCGGTCCGGGAAAATCCCACATGCCGCGGAGCGGCTGGGCCCGTGAGCCATGGCCGCTGAGCCTGCGCGTCCGGAGCCTGTGCTCCGCAACGGGAGAGGCCACAACAGTGAGAGGCCCGCGTACCACAAAAAAAAAAAAAAAAAAAAAAAAATTTCTCCTAAAAAATCCAGATTGCTGAAATTTTATGGAACGATCTGGCAACCTGGGTCCTTGTTGCCACATATCAGCAGTGTGATGGAGCTGAGGCCGGCTCCCTTGTCAACGGGACACATGCTGTCCAGCTCACACTGTCACCTCCTGGCTCACCACACCTGTGTGTGCTGCCCACTCATTCCTGGCATTTGATTCTAGAAACACTAGACTAGACAAACTCTAGAATTGCTGGTTGTTCCAATTTGGGGAGCTGGAGAACCAAAGTTGTGGAAGGTATAACTGCTGGTAGGGCCAGCAGTAGTTTATAGGAAAACCTATAAACCAGCAGTGGTTTATAGTGCTATAGGTTTGTAGCAGTGGTTTACAGTGGTTTACAGGGTTTATACACTGGGCCCCTTGAAGGGCCCCAAAGCCATGAGCCAGCCTCCTCCCATCTGTCACTGCCACACAGTGACAGACTGAACTCAGAGATTTGTAAAGTGGGGAAACCAGACAAAGAAGAACTGTTTCCAGCATATTTAGTAAAACAGCTGAAACTTCATTGCTTTCAGAAAATATTAAGGAGGAGGCCATAGCTTCCCTTCCAGAAGCATCTCCGAATGATTCCTTTGGAAAAGAGCTAAGTGGTGAGTGAGAGGTGAAGGGGAACATGGCTTTAATGGGGCAGCGGTGGGCCCTCTGTTCTGCCTGTCACCCAGGGGGTTCCTTCTGCAGGCTCTCTAAGGCCTCTTCACACAAAACAGGGTCTCACCAGAAAGGGTGAGTATGCAGCTAGGATCTGGAGATGACACATTGGCCTCAGTGCCACAGTGTCCCAAAGCCACCTCTGTGAGCAGCCCGCACAAGGTCTCAGGAAAGGAGCCCCTGCATCCTGAATAGACACATCAAGGTGGCACCTGGGAACCCACCGCCCGTCCTGCCACCTAACCCTCTCTCAAGGACTAGCTCTGCTTGGTTTTCCAGGAGGTCCAGTGGAGTCCTCAAGACACAGCATCCAAGCTCCTCTACAGATGATCACACCAACAACAAAGTAAAAGAACTGGTGTACCTGTGGCTAAAGAAAAGGGAGAGAGAGAGAGAAAAAAAAAAAACACAGATGGAGGAAAGAAGTAATATGCTGCAGTAGTTAAATCATTATCTTCTTTGAATTCTTTTAGGAAAAAAATAAATATAAAAAGACAAGTACTTTTCTCACCTAATTTGCTTGTGGAGCTGATAATTGTGTTGTTGGTTGCATCACCAGAATGAATTTGTGATACTTGCTGTAGTGTTTCTGCATATTTAAAGGCAAAAATGTTCCTTCTGGTGCTCAGTAAAAATATCATTTTTATGAACATTCTCCCCAAGGCAGTTCTGTAGCTTCCATTCCGTGTTTATGGAGCTGCAAGATGCCTTGGCTGAGACATGACAAAGACTCACTTGACAACGAAATGCTCCTGTCAGTCTGCCCATTCCTCAACTCTGAGAAACAGGCCTGGACTGAGAGCTCTAGAGAAATTCCAAATGTTCTTGGTGAAACCTCCTCCCCATGCATCTGTATGTTTCTTGATAATTTCACACCCCCTCCCTGCTTCCAGTTCAATATATGGTAGGGAGGAAAAATGACACGATGGTTAAAAACTCCAGGGCCATTTGCATGAACTTGAGCAAGTAATTAAACACCTTGAGCCTCAGTTCCCACATCCTCAAATGGAAACAATAATAGTAAGTCACAGGGATTATTGCGAAGATAAAATGGGCCACTGCGTGGAAGTATTTAGTACACAGTAGGTGCTCCATGCAGGGTAGATATCATCATCTTTGTCACCATCAGCAACAGCATCTCTGGCTATTCTAGATGACCCCAAAGTAGGTTGCTTGTCACAGTAACCCGAGGAAATTCTTAAAAATACGTATTCACAGATCCCACACGCAAAACCACATTAGAATTTCTGAGAACTTCTAATGCTTTCCTTTAAGTTCCCGAGGTGAATAAATGCTCAGCCAACTGGGAGCCATTGGTCCAGACCTGCCTCCACAGAACCTCAGAGGCTGGGTGTAGGGCTAGTGACGGCTCTAGGGGGACTCAAGGTCAAAGACAGAACAAGGACCCAACTGCTCCTTTGAAACTCACTCCATTTAGTCCTCAGGAAAGGGCATCATCAGAACTGTCAGTTGCGATAAGCTCTTCTCTCAGCTTTCTTTTTAATCTTATTTATTTTTGCCAGAAACTCATCGCTAGCTTACCGAAATATTCCAAAGAGATTGAATTTGCTGCTTCTTTGAGCAGTTGTCACAGCAGAGACACCAGCATAAATATAGATAAAAATTTTTTAAATACTTCCTTTTCATTGGAGTGGGGTGGAGGACACTCAATTTCAGCTTTTCTAACTAACATCCCCAATCTGTTTAGCTCTATAAGGTTAGTTACTAAATATTCTTTGTGTGATACCTTCAGCTGAAATGATCAGCAAAACACCTTCCTCCCATGAGAAATGGCTTTCTTCTGCCAGTTAGGACAAAGGTAGGTGAAGAAGCAGAAAAGACCTCCATTGTAGTTGACAGTGCCAAACTAAGAACTGTTTTGGCTGTGGAATGGTCTTTACTTAACCTTTCTTATTTTTGTTGCTACTCAGGTAATGGATCCACAGGAAAACAATGTGGTTGACCAGTATGGCCAGATCTTGACAAATCTTCAGAATTTGCATTTACTGCATTTACCCATAAACGTCACAACAGTGATGGGTCCCTCTCTGGTAGCGCACTGCAGGCTGGAGCAGAGAAAAGGCATCTCAGCACACATTTATGCCTCACAACTGTTACATCACCACTGTCTCCTCCATTTAAGAAACATCTTGGTCAATAATGACCAGCAACATTTTTAGAGGGATAAACATAAATTTGGTCTAGTTTATAAAATCAGGGTTATTTGCAAATTTTATCACTTTATTAGCATTGACAACATAGCTCCCAACTGATTTTGGGATTGGGAGTCTTGCTGTAGAACAGTGCTTCTTAACTGGGGGTGCTTTTGACCCCCAGAATATGTCTGGAGACATTTTTGTTGAAACAACTGGGGATGCTGCTTATGGGCATCTAGTGGGCAGAATCCAGGGGCGCTGTTAAAAATCTTACAGTTGGGCTTTCCTGGTGACACAGTGGTTGAGAATCCGCCTGCCAATGCAGGGGACACAGGTTTGATCCCTGGTCCGGGAAGATCCCACATGCCGCCGAGCAACTAAGCCTGTGCACCACAACTACTGAGCCTGTGCTCTAGAGCCCGTGAGCCACAACTACTGAGCCCGCGTGCCACAACTACTGAAGCTCGTGCGCCTAGAGCCTGTGCTCTGCAACAAGAGAAGCCACCTCAATGAGAAGCCCTGACATTGCAACGAAGAGTAGCCCCCGCTCACCGCAACTAGAGAAAGCCCAGGAGCAGCAACAAAGACCCAACACAACCTAAAATAAATAAATTTATTAAAAAAAAACAACTGGGGGCTTCCCTGGTGGTGCAGTGGTTGAGAGTCCGTCTGCCGATGCAGGGGATACGGGTTCGTGCCCCGGTCCGGGAAGATCCCACGTGCCGCGGAGCGGCTGGACCCGTGAGCCATGGCCGCTGAGCCTGCGCTCCGCAACAGGAGAGGCCACGGCAGTGAGAGGCCCGCGTACTGCAAAAAGAAAAAAAAAAAAACTGGTTACTCTTATAAAAAAAAAAAAAAATCTTACAATACACAGGACAAGGCCACAGTCAAAGAATTATCTTGCCCAAAACAGTGATAGTGCTGAGCTTGAGAAACCTGGCTGTAGAAGAATCTGCCGGGTCCAGCTCCTGCCCACCTCACTAAACCCTTCAGCCTTTCTCTGCATGGCAGCTGGCCTCTTTTGCATACCATCAGGACACAGGGATCACCTATATTGGTTTTCATTGTTGGTTTGCTGGGCAGCCTATAGGGCAAGAGATATCTGCTTGCAGAAATCTCTTGTCCCCCAACCCCTGCCATGGGTAGCTGGGATAAGTGTGTATTTCAGACTGACCTGAAGGATTACAATGGCACAACTAGCTTGAGGGTGGCTGAGACCCAATTCTATAATAACTAGCTTGAGTGCTTAACAAAATCAAAGAGATGAATAGATATCATCTATGTTGCCCCTCTGTGTTTAGGAAGGTGAAATAATCAGAAATAAATGGAGAAAGTTGTTAAACAGGTGCCTTAACTACAAAAGGAAGTTAAAACCAAATTGTACAGTTAACCTACTGCTTTGTTGTAGCCATTGCTTCTGCTGCTGCTGTTGTAATTGATACCTACCCTAAATTCTGGCACCCTTGGCAAATACATTCTTCATACTCTTGGCTCCAATAAGGTTTTTCGATATATATTTTTGACTATAGAGAAGAATATCTGAAAACTAGGATCATTGATAACATGGATAATATATTATATCCTGGAAAAAATGTGGGTCCAGTTCTGGAAGCCATGTTTTTGTTCTGTTGAGACCTCATTTTCCCCAAATGGTCCATGTTTCTTTTTGTGACCCTGAGAAAGGATAGTCATGACTTTGAATTAGTCATTAGCCAATGGGCACCTGCTCTGAATCAGCAGCAAAAAATGGACACAAAAGAATCATTTGAAATTCCCATCAAGGAAAACGTGTGGGGTAGTTGTGAATTTTGTTCAGTTGAAAAACTTAAAAAGGAAAAATTTTATGGGCTTTGAATGCCCATCCTTTTGGGTTGTGGAGAAATCGATTCTTAGTGTTTACTAGGGCTCACCCTCCCACCCATACCCACCCTCCCCACCACCACCTGTGGAGGAGGCAGCCTGGAGCATTAGCCCCTTGTACTGGTTTCTACAACATGCTCATCATCTGGGCAGTCTCTATGGAGCTGCTATGGTAACAGCTCCAGAGGGTGCCATTCACCATGGACCAGAATATAAACAGTTCCCTTGGAAAGGTTCAGAAGAGACATGGCACCTCCGTTCTGCTTGGCAAAGCTGTGGCATGGGAACTTCTGCCAATTCTGGAAGCTACCGAGATCATGGTCGAGCTGGCCATTTCCCTCTGAAATCCTTCCCTCTCCCTGGAGCACTGGGCTCCACATCACCTCCTTCCCAGTTTGGGGGAAGCTCAGCAGAGCTTGTAAGACCTCTCCTTCATAGCTCCTTGCCTTTCCTCTCATAAAACTCACCCACACACCTACCCACCCAGTGTTCTAATCACCTTCAGTGGATCACCATAAATCTGAATTTAGCCTTTCCTTGGTGGGAGGATGGGAGAGAGGGTTGGGTAGAAAAATGGGATGTTAAAATAAGTCTGTTTTTTTGTGCTGTTTTCTAATTCATCCTGACCTACCTGGGGCTGAGTCAGTCCCAGAGTTTTTTCAAGGAGATTGCAAAGATAACTTTGGCAAATGAGAAGAGGAGGGAACATCCAGAGCATTATCTCATGGACAGGAGCCAGATTGTCACCCCTTCAGCATGAGATAGAGAAAGTAACTGAAGAGTGAAAGGTATGAAGGGGAAAGCAGCAAAGACAAAGCGTAAGTGCATCCATGCAGAGTATAGGCTAGGTGACAAGTCTGTCCATGCAGAATATATGCCAGACAACCAACTCTGGCTCTCAGGTTTCCTTCCTTCATTGTCCCTCGGGCAGTGCTTGCATTCACCCTCTTTTTTTTTTTTTTTTCTGCGGTACGCGGGCCTCCCACTGTTGTGGCCTCTCCCGTTGCGGAGCACAGGCTCCGGACGCGCAGGCTCGGCGGCCATGGCTCACGGGCCCCGCCACTCCGCGGCATGTGGGATCTTCCCGAACCGGGGCACGAACCCATGTCCCCTGCATCGGCAGGCGGATTCTCAACCACTGTGCCACCAGGGAAGTCCCACTCACCCTCTTGTTTTCATCACGCTTCTTTCCTCCTGGCACCACCTAGTCCAGTGGGGCCCTGTTGGGTCCATCTATTGGTGTCAGAGTTGATTCTCAGAGAATGATGTCTCCAAGCTATAAGTATGGAGAAAAACCTTTATAATCAGGAAGAGAATGGAGACTCCAAATGTCTCCAGAATAAGGATTTCACATGAGAAGAAGCACTCTGGCCCCACCTCGACATTTCCCCTTCGAATAACAGCCTTTATCATTCATTTCTTTGCTTAGACATATTGCTCTGCTGTTTAACGGATGCTCACCACCTTGAAGGCTGTTCATTGTTCCCTTTGTGCCCTCATGGTAGTGCTAAGCACATTGCCTTGCACGTGTGAGGCGTTCTGCAATGTACTGTGCAGTGAAAATAAAAGCAGGAAGCAGCCATGAAGATGAAAAAACTAACAAAAAAGTATGGGGACCAAAGCCACTGGTAACCATTTTTTATTAATCTTATATAGCAGCAGGCCTACTCCTGGAAGTTGTCTCACCTTGGAAGTGAGACAGTGTTGTGTGTGTGTTTTAAAGAGGAACTAAGGAACTAGAGGCCGCTGCAGCTGGCTGGTTGCTCAGCCACCCTCCCACCAGGGTGCTGGGAGCCTGAGATTCCCTGATGAGTGTGGCTTTTACTGCTTCCATGAGCCCCGTTAGCTGTCGGGAGAGCGTCTGAGCCTAGGCAGCCCGCGATCCTGGAGCGCTTCCCTTTCATGTGCCCCACTGCTTATCTGCTCTGACAACAATATGGTGAGACTTCCCTCCCTCTGGCTTGGGGCCACAGCGGCCATCAGAGCACACACCGTGCACTAGGAGTGGGCAGAATAGCAAGAAAAGGTCAGAATGAATACTTACTTCTCTTGAAAGAATTATACCTTAGCTCAATTGCTTGTCCACAGAACAGAAAACATCTCAGCAAGGGATTTGTCAAACCAGCAAGTACTCCTGAGGGTCCTGAGGATGGGATGTTGAACTTCTAACCACGACTAGAGTCAGTCACAAGTGACCCTCCTTTATAATGACTAACAACCCTAATAAAAGGGGGTCTTAAGGGGAAAGGTCCATCTCATCTCTGAGGGCTGATAAAGGAGAAAGGCAAAGTGGTAGGTGGTGTATAATACCTGGATCTGCTTATCTTGAGGGAGAAGGAAAGCAGGAATGAATGGGCACCAGAGTGCCACATGATGCCAACTCTCCAGAGGTCTTCCAGGGCAGGGGCCCGTGTCCAGGCCTTATTTGACAAGACGCCGTAAATGCCAATTCTCCTTTGCTACCTTAGAATTTGTATCTTTCATTCTAAGAGGTTTCCACATTGCAAATGGGAGGAAAAGAAAATGAATAAGTAAAAACGTTTAAATTTTAAAAATTAAAATATAAAATGGGAGAGAAAGGACAGCAATTTGCAATGTCAGTGATGAATGAGACATGGCTTCATGGTGGTTGATGTGATGTCTCCATTCACTTTTGATGTGGGATAAACCACCCTAAAACTTAGTGGCTTAAGACACACTAATTTAACCCACAATTTTGTGGGTCAGCACTTTGGCCAGGCTCAGCTGGGAAGGTCTGGTGGAGGCTGGGCTGTGAAGTCCATGGTCAGCTGCTGAACCTACTAGGGAAGGAACAGCTCACCTCTGCTCCACGAGGGCTCTCATCCTCCAACACGCTTGCTGAGGTCACTGATCCAAGGTCGCTGACCCGAGGTCGCTGACCCGATGGCAGGCAGAATTCCAGACACAAAGCTGAACTGCTCAGAGCTTCTGAAGGCCCAGCTCCCAGCTGATACTCCATGGTCTCTGTCTTATTCTACTAGTCAGAGCAGGTCCCAATGTTAAAGCCATTATAAGGAGTCAGGAAGATACGCCACCTCTTGGAAGGAGATGTTGCAAAGTCACACTGCAAAGTGGTGTGACTTCAGAGAGGTGTCAAGAATGGGTAACTCTTTCAAACTGTCTACGCAGTGAGACTTTTCATCACTTGGCCCTGGTCTGTGTCACAGCTTTGCAGGGAGCCACAGAGGCAACAAGGGGCTGATTTGAAAGGAGAGCCCTGGCCTAAAAATCAGGAGGGCTGGATTCTTGTCCTGACTTCCATCATCAGACTGTGAGACCCTGAGACTTTGCTCTCATTTTCTCTGTAAGATGAAGGAGGTGGCCTCAGTCAACTCTAAGGCCCTTTCCGTGACAAACGTCCTGCGGTTCCCGAATAGCAGCATTCCCATCAGTGACTCAATAAGTAAGCATAAGATATGTTTTTGTATTAAAAAATGGATATTGTTATGTTTTCCATTATCTTCTGCTCTGGTCATCACCCACAGCTAGCTTGTTCCTTTTCTTTTTTTCATTTTACTTTTCAATTTTTATTTATTTATTTAAAAACTTTATTTTATATTAGACTACAGTTGATTTACAATGTTGTGTTAGTTTCAGGTGTACAGAAACGTGATTCAGTTATACATATACATGTATCTATTCTTTTTCAAATTCTTTTCCCATCTAGGTTATTACAGAATATTGAGCAGAATTCTCTGTGCTATACAGGTTATCTATTTTAAATATAGTAGTGTGTATATGTCAATCCCAAACTCCCAATTTATCCCTCCCCCCGACCTTTCCCCTTTGGTAACCATAAGTTTATTTTCTATGTCTGTGAGTCTGTTTCTGTTTTGTAAGTAAGTTCATCTGTAACATTTTTTTTAGATTCCACATGTAAGTGATATCATATGATATTTGTCTTTCTTTGTCTGACTTACTTCACTTAGTATGATAATCTCTAGGTCCATCCATGTTGCTGTAAATGGCATTATTTCATTCTTTTTTATGGCTGAATAATATTCCATTATATATATGTACCACATCTTCTTTATCCATTCATCTGTCAATGGTTGTTCCTCTTCTATTCTACTGTCTAAGGTATCTTTTGGGAAATTTGGATCCATTGGGAAGCAAAGAGTATATTACTTAGTCTCTTCTTGAATTTAATTACCTGTTTCATAAATAATATTATGAAAACAGTGTCACAAATAGAAAAACAGTAAAAAATCCTATCACTCAAAGAATACAGACATAATTACACATGTTCTATAAATATTCATATATAACATACATGGTGTTTAAAATTCATAGTCATCATCTTTGAAGTATATATTTTTATTTTAAGGAACACACATACAGAATACAGCACACAAGTATACACCTCAATGAATTTTCAAGATGTAAACGTACCCGCATAACAATCATTCAGGTCAAACAAAACATTACCAAAACCCAAAAGCCCTCCTCACTTCCTCTCTCAATTACTACCCAACTCCCCAAAGTTAGCTAGGTTCCTGACTCCTACTATGGATCAAGTTTGGCCTCCAGGTAGATAGAATCATGCAGTAGGCACGCTTTTCTATCTGGCTTCTCACTCAACATTATGTTTGTGAGATTTATTTGTGCTACTGCATGTAGCAGTAGTTTGTTCATTTTCACTCCCATAAATCATTCCTTTGTATCAACATACCAATAATTTGTTCATCTGTTCCACGGTTGGGCATTTTGGTACTTTCCAGTTTGGGACTATTATGAATAGTAGGTCTATGAATATTCTCATAAATGTTTTTGGTGCACATGTGTACAACTTTTTTAGATATATACCTAGGAGAGAAATCGTTGTCAGAAGTTTTATGTTCAGCTATAGTACCTACTGTTAAACTGTTTTCCAAATCAATTTTACCAAATTACATACCAACAGCAACAAATCAGAGTTCCCATTGATCTACATCTTTGCCAGTACGTGGTGATGTCAGCCTTCTTAAATTTTAGCAAATCTAGTGTGTACCTGTATGTCATTGTGGTTTTGTGAATGCCATTTTCATGAAGTTTATTTTGGTTTTTTTTTACACATTATAGATCATGACTTGAAGTTCCATCTAGTCTTCTGAGTTCTCTGATTCTTCCTTTTCTGGTATGGAATTTTTAAGAAACATGCAAAAGCAACATATGTTATATACATGCAATGGAATAGTATTCAGCTCTTAAAAAGAAGGAAATTATGATCTGTTATTTGAGGACATTATGCTAAGTGAAATAAATCAGTCACAAAAAACAAATACTGTATTATTCCACTTATATAATGTACTTAAAGTAGCCAAAGTCATGGAGACAAAGAGCAGAATGATGGCTGTCAGGGGACAGGGGAAGGTGGGGGCTCTAAGGACAGGGGAAGTTATTGTTTAACAGGTACAGAGTTTCAGTTTTGCAAGACAGAAAGAGTTCTGGAGATGGATGGTGGTGATGGCTGCACAATTTAAATGTACTGAATACCAGTAAACTGCACACTTTAAAATGGTTAAGATAGTAAATTTTATGTTATGTGTATTTTACTAGAATAAAAAAACAGGCAAAAATAAACCAGCCATCAATGCAAAACTTTGTATAAAAGATAGTATCGGGCTTCCCTGGTGGCGCAGTGGTTGAGAATCCGCCTGCCGATGTAGGAGACACAGGTTCGTGCCCTGGTCCGGGAAGATCCCACATGCCGCGGAGCAACTAAGCCCGTGAGCCATGGCCGCTAGGCCTGCGCGTCCGGAGCCTGTGCTCCGCAACGAGAGAGGCCACAACAGTGGGAGGCCCGCATACCGCAAAAAAAAAAAAAAAAAAAAAAAAAAAAAAGATAGTATCTCCTCCTGTCTCAACCTTCAGAGTTCTTTCAGGAGGTGCCAGGTAGGCTCTAGAGAGAAAGGAGAATATAAATAGCAGAATGTTTGCAAGCAGAATATGTTCCTTTGCCAAGCATCAGAGAAGTTACCTACCCCCTCCACCCACAAAAAAATAGAATCACTGGGTATGCAGAAGTCACAAGGAAGCAGATTTCAAGTCAGAGTAAGAAAGTATTTTTTTTTTTTTTTGGCTGCATTGGGTCTTTGTGGCTGCACACGGGCTTTCTCTAGTTGTGGTTAGCAGGGGCTCCTCTTCACTGTGGTGCGCAGGTTTCTCATTGTGGTGGCTTCTCTTGTTGCGGAGCATGGGCTCTAGGCACGTGGGCTTCAGTAGTTGCAACACACAAGCTCAGTAGTTGTGGCTCGTGGGCTCTAGCACACAGGCTCATTAGTTATGGCGCATGGGCTTAGTTGTTCCGTGGCATGTGGGATCTTCCTGGACCAGGGCTCGAACCCATGTCCCCCGCATTGGCAGGATTCTTAACCACTGCACCACTAGGGATGTCCCCAAAGTATCTTTACATGAACTGAATAATAGCAAAATGGCCTTCTGGACACTGACCGTTTTGATTTTTGTTTTTTTTGAAGGATGCTTCAGAGATAGGAAAACTGAACTACCTTTTGAATCTATAATTCTAGTATGTTTTCCTTGACAGTTGATCTTGAACTGAATATGGACATTGATTATCCCTGGACTATTCAAAGTGCCTTTTTGAAAGTGTTTCCCCTTCCATAGGAAGGTCTGGGAGCTAGGTGGTCCTTTCAGATCATTTACAGCCATGATCCAGCAAATAAAAATAGCCTTGAGATGACATATGCCATTGTTAAGAATAAACTCTGATGGAAACAGACCAAATTCATGGATACCTGTTAGCCTGTTTGCTTTCTTAGAGACTTGCTGCTATAGACTGAATGTTTGTGTTACCCCCAAATTCCCATGTTGAAACCTAATCCCTAATGTGATGGTATTTGGAGTCAGGGTCATTGGGAGGGAACTGGGTAGCTAGGATGGAGCTCTCAGTGAACGGGGTTAGTGCCCTTATAACAGAGACTCTGGAGAGCTCCCGCACTCCTTCTCTACGTAAGGACACAGCAAGAAGACAGCTGTCTACGAACTAGGAAACAGGACCTCCTCACACACAGAATCTTCCAACACCTTGACCTTGGACTCCCCGCCTAAGAACTGTGAGAAATGAATGTTGTTTAAGCTACCCAATCTCTGGTATTTTTGTTATAGCAGCATGAATGGACTAAGATACTTGGCTCCCTAACTTCATCTATATTCTATAACCAAGCCCTTAGTCTCTGGTATCTTCCATTTGGACTCCTACTGACCCGCCCCCCCCCAAACTCCTCAGTCTGAATTAGATGCCAGCCTATCTTTTCTCTGGGACCCCTGGCACAGTCCCAAGCCAGCCTTGTAATACCCTATGCAGTGCCAAGTAAAAAGAATATTCCTTACTAAAGCCATTTCCTGTCTGAAATGGAAACCTGGTAAATGACTGGCATAAATATCGTGATCACTTTTTAAGTAGGATATGAATCAGCTTGGTATAAAGGACTCTTCTGTGGTTATTTTTACTTCTATTAGAGCCTTGTCAGGAAACATTATTTTAATAGGCACTAAGTCCAAGCTTATTTTTAACCTGTTTAGGTCTCCAATATTCTTCAACCTGAAATATTCAAGGCAATTTGTACAGTCAGGTCTAGATGCAAAGTGCAGTTGGAAACCTTTTGTTTAGTGTGGAGGAAATTTTATGTCAAAAGATCCTATCTTCCCCCCATCATACACATGAGGAAATGAAGTCGTAGTATGGATGAATAAACTGCTGCGGATATTTCCAGTGCTGGGAATCTAATTCTGGCTACAATGCACAAATGTTCTTAACCATTGCTCTCTGTAAATGGTGCTGGCTTATCATCCTCATTTACCAGTACTTGGTGATGTCATTCAGCCAGACTGAAAGGAAAAAGCATCAGGAATGAGAAGGGATATAAGTTGAATAGAAAAACCCACCATCAGTAAGACTTAACAAGCAGTAAAAATGCTACTGTAATGGAGTTATCACATATTTGCTGCAATATTTAAAGAGATATTGCATACTTCTCTCTAATTATAATCAATCAGGTGAACTTGCCCAATTCAGAGACTACAGGAACAGTAGAAGAATTTTCCATCCTGAAGCTGCATCTAGTGTGGTCCCAAAGAGTCTAACCTGTTTACCTACTGAAAGTGTTACTCAAATATAACTTCTAAAGGAAGAGACTAAGGTACTTCATCACAGTTTTGCCTGGCATGTAGAAGACTAGAAATATTTACTGACTGCCCAGTTGGTTCAATTTGAGCATGTTCCACTGTATTTTGGTGGGCAGATGAGGTGGGCGAGCTATGATTTTATTGAGATGTGGGCTTGATAAATCTCCTTAGATGTGAGATAACTGAATTAGTTAGAAGTAATGGTAAAAGCTATTGGGATAAGACCCCCAAACAGATGACAGGAAGCCATGGTTATAGCCTTTGACCCCAGGAGGAGAGGGGCAGTGTCCTTGAGTTTAATATAATAGTCTTGACTGAGCTTTGGGGAAAGGAATAGTTTACATGCAGAACAGTCCCTTCAACTTGGGTTCTGGATGAGTCTTGGGGGAATTGGGGGACAGGTTTCTGAGAAGAAAGGGACTTCACAGCCTTTTTAACTCACTGATGAAAAAGTGCACCAGTGAGTCTTCAGGAAACTGGAAGCAGCAAGCCATTTGTTTCTGGCTTCATTTCAGAACTTAGCCTGGAAGAGAGGAGACCCTTCATCCCATGACTCATGGGAGATGTTGATGATAAGCCACAAGCCAATGATTGTCAGTCAGAATGGATGAACGAGGTGGAGGACAAAGAAGAAATTTTAAGGACCATTAGAATGGATGATATCATGGAAACGAAAGCCTAAGTAGATTGTCAGGAACAACAGACAGTAGGAGAGGTGGCTCCCTGAGTGTAAGAGGTCTGCAGTGTACTGGCTAGGACAAGTTGGGTCACCTTCAGTACTGCCACCAAATGACTCCATCCCTGGGGCCTGGCAAGAAGAGGACTGGTCAGAGCTGTCTCCTACAACCAGACCTCCTGGGACCAGGCTGGATGTTGAGAAGCTCTCTATGTGTCTTCTGGTGCTTTCAAGAAGCCACACTCCCCATCTTTACTGGTAAAGCATCTCGATAAGTCTGTCATATGGGGACACATGGCATTATCAGAGAACAACAGAAAACAAGGATACTCGTAAATGTTCTCTTTACACACCTCCTGTATTCAAGTTATTACAGGTGATAAGTCTGACAATAGAAATGAACATTTACTTATATTAACACCAACTTTGTTATTTCCTCAAGGGACTCAGAGAAGAAATTTGTCCTATATCTCAGTACCAAGAACAGTTTTGCTTCTTCTAAGAATTTCTTTTGCTTTTATGGTATTTGTGCTGTGAATCATGGGACAAATCTTGTTCTCTGTTACGAATCAGAGCAGATCTAAATTTATGACCATACATCTGTATAGAATACAATTCTTACACAATGCATTTGGGATTCTAACTTTTTAAATCTTACTTTTTCTCTAGCATTTCAATTTACCTACTCTAATTTTCCCTAAATTCAAATGGGAAATCACTTTTACTTCATTGTTGTTGTTGTTGTTGTTGTCATGTGTAAACAGACTCAATGCAATCCTTATCAAATTCAATGGAATTTTTCACAGAACTAGAACAGAAAAGTTTACAGTTTGTATGGAAACACAAAAGACCCCGAATAGCCAAAGCAATCTTGAGAAAGAAAAAAGGAGCTGGAGGAATCAGACTCCCTGACTTCAGACTATACTACAAAGCTACAGCTATCAAAACAGTATAAAACTAGCACAAAAACAGAAATACAGACCAAAGGAACAGGATAGAAAGCCCAGAGATAAACTTATGCACCTATGGTCACCTAATCTATGACAAAGGAGGCAAGAATATACAATGGAGAAAAGACAGCCTCTTCAATAAGTGGTGCTGGGAAAATTGGACAGCTACATGTAAAAGAATGAAGTTAGAACACTCCCTAACACCATACATAAAAATAAACTAAAAATGGATTAAATATCTGAATGTAAGGCCAGACACTATAAAACTCTTAGAGGAAATGTAGGAAAAGTACTCTTTGACATAAATTGCAGCAAGATCCTTTTTGACCCACCTCCTAGAGTAAAGAAAATAAAAACAAATGGGACCTAATTAAACTTAAAAGCTTTTGCACAGCAAAACCATAAACAAGATGAAAAAACAACCTCAGAATGGGAGAAAATATTTGCAAACAAAGCATCTGACAAAGGATTAATCTCCAAAATAAACAAACAGCTCATGAAGCTCAATATCAAAAAACACACAACCTTGGACTTCCCTGGTGACGTAGTGGTTAAGAATCCGCCTGCCAATGCAGGGGGCACAGGTTTGAGCTCTGGTCTGAGAAGATCCCACATGCCATGGAGCAACAAAGCCCATGCACCACAACTACTGAGTCTGCACTCTAGAGCCCACGAGCCACAACTACTGAGCCCATGTGCCACAACTACTGAAGCCCGCGTGCCTAGAGCCCATGCTCCACAACAAGAGAAGCCACTGTAATGAGAAGCCTGCCCACCACAACAAAGAGCAGCCCCCACTCACCACAAATAGAGAAAGCCTGCACGCAGCAATGAAGACCCAGAGCAGTCAAAGATAAATAAATAAAATAGATAAATTTACTTTAAAAAAAACAAAAAACACACAACCCAATCAAAAAATGGCCAGAAGACCTAAACAGACATTTCTCGAAAGAAGACATACAGATGGCCATGAAACACATGAAAAGATGCTCAACATCACTAATTAACAGAGAATTGCAAATCCAAACTACAATGAGGTATCACCTCACACGGGTCAGAATGGCCATCATTAAAAAGTGTATAAAAAAAAGTGTATAAATAACAAATGCTAAAGAGGGTGTGGAGAAAAGGGAAGCCTCTTGCACCATTGGTGCAATTTACATTTCCAATTTACATTGGAAATGTAAATTGATACAGCTGCTATGGAGAACAGTATGGGAGTTCCTTAAAAAACTAAAAATAGAACTAAGATATCATGCAGCAGTCCCACTCCTGTACATATGCCCAGAGAAAACCATAATTCAAAAAGACATGCAGGGCTTCCCTGGTGGCATAGTGGTTGACAGTCCGCCTGCCGATGCAGGGGACACGGGTTCGTGCCTTGGTCTGGGAAGATCCCACATGCCATGGAGCAGCTAGGCCCGTGAGCCATGGCGACCGAGCCAGCGCATCTGGAGCCTGGGCCCTGCAACGGGAGAGGCCACAACAGTGAAAGGCCTGGGTACAGTAAAAAAAAAAAAAAAAAAAAAAAAAAAAAAAAAAGACATGTATGCCAATGTTCACTGCAGCACTATTTACAATAGCCAGGACATGGAAGCAACCTAAATGTCCATCAACAGAGGAATGGATAAAGAGATGTGGTACATATATACAATGGAATATTACTCAGCCATGAAACTGGGTCATTTGCAGAGATGTGGATGGACCTAGAGACAGTCATACGGAGTGAAGAAGTCAGAAAGAGAAAAACAAATATCATAAATTAACGCATATATGTGGAATCTAGAAAATGGTATAAATCATCTTATTGGCAAAGCAGAAATAGAGACACAGACATAGAAAACAAATGTATGGGGCTTCCCTGGTGGCACAGTGGTTGAGAGTCAGCCTGCCAATGCAGGGGATGCGGGTTCATGCCCTGGTCCAGGAGAGGCCACAACAATGAGAGGCCCTGGTACAGCAAAAAAGAAAACAAATGTATGGACACCAAGGGAGGAAGTGGGGGTTGGGATGAATTGGGAGATTGGGATTGACATGTATACATTATTGATACTATATATAAAATAGATAATGAGAACCTACTGTATAGCTCAGGGAACTCAGTGCTCTGTGATGACCTAAATGAGAAGGAAATCCAAAAAAGAGGGGATATATTTATAAGTATAGCTGATTCACTTTGCAGTACAGTAGAAGCTAACACAGCATTGTAAAGCAACTATACTCCAATAAAAATTAATTTTAAAAAAACAACAAAAAATTATCACATTGTACACTTCAAATATCTTACAATTTTATTTATCAGTTATACCTCAATGAAGCTGAAAATAAAAGAAAATGTAGACTGCAAAAATAATAATGAAGGGGCTTCCCTGGTGGCGCAGTGGTTGAGAATCTGCCTGCCGATGCAGGGGACACGGGTTCGTGCCCCCGTCCGGGAAGATCCCACATGCCGCGGAGCAGCTGGGCCCGTGAGCCATGGCCGCTGAGCCTGCTTGTCCAGAGCCTGTGCTCCGCATTGGGAGAGGCCACAACAGTGAGAGGCCCGCGTACTACAAAAAAAAAAATAATAATAATAATAATAATAATAATAATAATGAAACAATATTAAAGTTTCAAAATCTCTAGAGTCCCTCTTCTTTCATTTTTGAAACCAAACACACCACTTCCTATATTTTCCTCCTCCTGTCAAATTGAGTGTCATATTTTGGAGGGTGCTTTTGTGGTACATTGATATCATGGTACCCATAGGGTCTTGGGAAGTTATCATGAGTTTATAAGATATTCACAAAATCCCACTAGCTTGTAAGTTCCATGAGGACAAGAGTGGGCTGTTTTGCTTACCACTGAGTTCTCTACATCTAGCTCAATGGCTTGTGGGCTGGACTACTGCATTTTCATTAAAATGGGTTGGGAAACAAGCAGCAATTTACAGAACAGCAAAGCATGAAAATGCCAACCATAGATTTAGAAATAATTATGCCTTTGAAGTCTGGAATTGTAGTTTGGAAGAATCATTACAGTAAATCAGTAAAAAAGCTTAATAGCTTCAATTCTCCCAAATTGCTACATCCATTTCATTTCAATCATCTTTTTTTTTTTTGCAGTACACCGGCCTCTCACTGTTGGGGAGCACAGGCTCCAGATGCGCAGGCTCAGTGGCCATGGCTCACGGGCCTAGCCACTCCCCTGCATGTGAGATCTTCCCGGACGGGGACACGAACCCGAGTCCCCTGCATCGGTAGGCAGACTCTCAACCACTGTGCCACCAGAGAAGCCCCATTTCAATCATCTTTGACATTCTCTTCCTATTCCCCACTCCAATTTCAAAGAAAGGAAATAATTCCATATGTCCTCTTTTTCTCCAACTCCTTGTTTAAGAATTGGCAGTAAGTGCTAGGAAGCCAAGATTTGGCGTGTCTAAGAGTTAAAGTGGAAAAAAGTATGAAAAAAAAATCAATTTTCCCTAAACTCGTTGATCTTCCTGGGTTCCTACTGTCATCGGATTCTCCTCAACAGGCTTCATCTCAGTCCATTGCCAGCTAGTATGTATGGAGTCAGCATGCACATATAAATCACATTATGCTAGACGCAGAGGATATAAGTAGCTAAAACGTCTCCAAAGCCCAAATGAGATGCTGCAGATTTGTGTCACCAAGTCACTAAAGAAAGCATTCCTGTAAAATGAAGGGGTAAGTTGAAAAAAATGTCAGAGTAGTGAATCTTTTTCTTTTTTTCCCTTTTATTTTTATTGTGCAAAAATTACAAAGGGGATATTAAGATTTTTCTTGTCAGGGGATACTATGCTAAATATGTTGACACAAATACTCCAGTGTTTTGTTGTTTTGTTTTGGTTTAGTTTGGTTTGGGGTTTTTGCTAACATGTTGATGAATCAAAGAATAGAATCATCTCTGAGTGTAAGAGGAACTTTTGAGATCTCACCCTTAATTAATTTATTTATCAACATCAACATGAAGGAACAGAGGGGGAAAAAAAGTATACTTTTAAGAGTAAATAAAATTCTATTGAAGATGAATCTCAAATGCATTCTATTACATGAAAGAAACCACACTCAAAATACTACCTGCTATTTAATTTCATTCATGTAACATCCTGAAAAAAACAATAGGATAGAGAGAAAACAAACCAGTGGTGGACTGGGGGTTGGGGTAGGAGCTACGTAAAGGAGGTGAGAATTTGGGCGGGGTGGGGGGGCAATAGAAATGTTCTATGTCTTGTCCTTGTGCTCACGCAACTGCGTGCATCTATCAAAACTTGCAGAAATGTGCACTAAAAATGGCGAATTTACTCTATTCGAATTATTCCATAATGAAAATAAAATGAGGGGACACAAGCATGCCAGCTTCTCCCTGAGCGGGGTGGGGCGTGAACGGAGCAGGTAGAGGAGGTGGAGGAGGACCCACACCAGCATCGTCATGACCACAGCTCTGACGTGACAAATGTAGCTCATCTAGTTCTCACACCCATTGGCCCCAAGTTACAGACTGAGGAGTCTGCCGGCAAGTGTTTCAAACCCCATTCTGTCTGACTTCAAACTCTCAGAGTTTCACTGCTTCCCCTATTCTGAGACAGGCCCTCACAGTTCAGAAATGCACTGACTTCCCAGGACTTGTGGGGAAGGGCAGGGAACCCCACTCACACACGAGGAAACTACTAGAGAGTCATAACTCACCCAAGAGCCAGAGAGAGCACTCAGACTCAGGTCTATCTGACCCTATAACACGTTTTCCTTGTTTCTGTTCCTTTGGTTTGCTTGTTTATTCTTGTTTTTATTCCTTCCTTTTGTCTATAAATGGTGAAAATTACAAAGGGAATATGTGTCTATCATTTTTCATACTCATGCACACGAGGAACGCAGGTCTTGTTATTAAAGAGTTTGCAAATGTAGCTACTTTGAGCAGTTAATGATAATCCAATGCATTTGAATTAAATAAATAAAAAATAAATTCACTTTATTAAAATTTGAAGATGTTGAGTGAATTAAAAACATGGCTTTTGGAACCAGATGGCCCAGGTTTGAAATGCCATTTAAGGTTTAGGAGCCAAACCTGGACAAATTTCTTAAACTCTCTGTGCCTCAGTTTCTTCAACTGTAAAATAAAGATGATAACAGTACCAAACTCATAGAGTTGTCTTTGGTATTAAATTAGTTAATATGTATACAACACTCAGAACAGTGCATGGGATATATGATAAAGAATTGATACTTTTTATTTTATTTTATTTTATATTTTGGGGGGGTAAAAATGCAAAGATATAGAAGGATAAGGTATAAAAGATGATCAACTCCAACAGCAAAACGTTGCTGCTTTCCTTCCTTCTTTCCTTTTCTGATCTTACTTTCCTTCTTTTTCACACACACACAAAAATGATATAACCTAAAAGTGACCCAAAAAAGAACAACTAAAATCTAAAAAAAAAAAAAAAAATCCCCTGGCTCTTACATGTAGTTCAATAATTCTAGGGGGTGAAAGAAGTATTAAAACTGGGGAAAATATAAAATTTCTTTAAGATAAAATCTTTCTTCGAGCCTACACACCTGTCCTGCTTATCATTAAATACTCAAAGCTAAATACTCTCAATATAGTCTATATTTATCAAAGTGTTATTGATTTCCAATTGTGCCAGATATTACAGGATCCATGCAGATTGGCTTTCAGAGACCTCAGTCACCTACTGGTCAAATCTTGGGAAATATCTAGATAGGTAGCTTTCTTTTTTTCTAAGATTTAATTTTATTTATTTTGGCTGTGTTGGGTCTTTGTTGCTGCGTGTGGGCTTCCTCTAGTTGTGGCGAGCAGAGGCTATGCTTTGTTGTGGTGCATAGGCTTCTCCTAGCAGTGTCTTGTCTTGTTGCAGAGGATGGACTCTAGGCGTGCAGGCTTCAGTAGTTGTGGCACGTGGGCCCAGTAGTTGTAGGATGTGGGGTCTAGAGTGCAGGCTCAGTAGTTGTGGTGCATGAGCTTAGTTGCTCTACAGCATATGGGATGCTCTCATACCAGATACCGAACCCATGTCCCCTGCATTGGCAGGTGGATGCCTATCCACTGCACCACCAAGGAAGTCCAGGAGATGGGTTGTTGTTTTTTTTTAACATCTTTATTGGAGTATAATTGCTTTATAATGTTGTGTTTCTGCTGTATAACAAAGTGAATCAGCTATATGTATACATATATCCCCATATCCCTTCCCTCTTACATCTCCCTCCCACCATCCCTATCCCACCCCTGTAGGTGGTCACAAAACACTGAACTGAACTCCTTGTGCCATGCAGCTGCTTTGCACTAGCTATCTATCTTACATTTGGGAGTGTATGTATATCCATGGCACTCTCTCACTTCATCCCAGCTTACCCTTCCCCCTCCCATGTCTTCAAGTCCATTCTCTATGTCAGTGTCTTTATTCCTGTCCTGCCCCTAGGTTCTTCAGAACCATTTTTTTTTAGATTCCATATATATCTGTTAGCATACAGTATTTGTTTTTCTCTTTCTGACTTACTTCACTCTGTATAACAGACTCTAGGTCCATCCACCTCACTACAAATAACTCAATTTCGTTTCTTTTTATGGCTGAGTAATATTCCATTGTATATATGTGCCACATCTTCTTTATCCATTCATCTGTTGATGGACACTTAGGTTGCTTACATGTCCTGGCTATTGTAAATAGTGCTGCAATGAACATTGTGATACATGACTCTTTTTTTTTTTTTTTTTTTTTGTGGTATGCGGGCCTCTCACTGTCGCGGCCTCTCCCGCTGCGGGGCACAGGCTCCGGATGCGCAGGCTCAGCGGCCATGGCTCACGGGCCCAGCCGCTCCGCGGCACGTGGGATCTTCCCGGACCGGGGCACGAACCCGTATCCCCTGCATCGTCAGGCGGACTCTCAACCACTGCGCCACCAGGGAAGCCCCATGACTCTTTTTGAATTATGATTTTCTCAGGGTATATGCCCAGTAGTGGGATGGCAGGGTCATATGGTAGTTCTATTTTTAGATTTTTAAGGAACCTCCATACTGTTCTCCATAGTGGCTATATCAAGCTACATTCCCACCAACAATGCAAGAGGGTTCCCTTTTCTCTACACCCTCTCCAGCATTTATTGTTTGTAGGTTTTTTGATGATGGGCATTCTGACCAGTGTGAGGTGATACCTCATTGTAGTTTTGATTTGCATTGGTCTCATGATTACTGATGTTGAGCATCCTTTCATGTATTTGTTGGTAATCTATATATCTTCTTTGGAGAGAGGTCTATTTAGGTCTTCTGCCCATTTATGGATTGCATTTTTTTAATATTGAGCTGCATGAGCTGCTTGTAAATTATGGAGGTTAATCCTTTGTCAGTTGCTCCTTTTGAAAATATTTTCTCCCATTCTGAGGGTTGTCTTTTCATCTTGTTTGTAGTTTCCTTTGCTGTGCAAAAGCTTTTAAGTTTCATTAGGTCCCATTTGTTTATTTTTGTTTTTATTTCCGTTTCTCTAGGAGGTGGGTCAAAAGGATCTTGCTGTGATTTATGTAATAAAAGTTTCTGCCTATGTTTTCCTCTAGGAGTTTTATAGTGTCTGGCCTTACATTTAGGTCTTTAATCCATATTGAGTTTATTTTTGTGTATGGTGCTAGGGAGTGTTCTAATTGCATTCTTTTACAGGTAGCTGTCCAATTTTCCCAGCACCACTTATTGAAGAGGCTGCCTTTTCTCCATTATATATCCTTCCCTCCTTTATCAAAGATAAGGTGATCACATGTGTGTGGGTTTATCTCTGGGCTTTCTATCTTGTTCCAGTGGTCTATATTTCTGTTTTTGTGCCAGTACCATACTGTCTTGATGGCTGTAGCTTTGTAGTATATTCTGTAGGAGCAGTTCCACGTGTAGATGCATTTCTGATGTATCTGTGGGGAAGAAGGCGATCTCCGTGTCTTACTCTTCTGCCATCTTTTCCCCTCACTTCTGTAGTATATTCTGAAGTCAGGAGCCTGATTCCTCCAGCTCCGTTTTTCTTTCTCAAGACTGCTTTGGCTATTCAGGGTCTTTTGTGTTTCCATACAAATAGTGAAATTTTCTGTTCTAGTTCTGTGAAAAATGCCATTGGTTGTTTGATAGGGATTGCATTGAATCTGTAGATTGCTTTGGGTAGTATAGTCATTTTCACAATATTGATTCTTCCAATCCAAGATCATGGTATATCTCTCCATCTGTTTGTACCATATTTAATTTCTTTCATCAGTGTCTTATACTTTTCTGCATACAGATCTTTGGTCTCCTTAGGTAGGTTTATTCCTAGGTATTTTATTCTCTTTGTTGCAATGGTAAATGGGAGTGTTTCCTTAATTTCTCTTTCAGATGTTTCTTCATTAGTGTATAGGAATGCAGGAGATTTCTGTGTTAATTTTGTATCCTGCTACTTTACTATATTCATTGATTAGCTCTAATAGTTTTCTGGTAACATCTTTAGGATGCTGTATGTGTAATATCATGTCGTCTGCAAACAGTGATGGTTTTACTTCTTTCCCAATTTGGATTCCTTTTATTTCTTTTTCTTCTCTGATTGCTGTGGCTAGAACTTCCAAAACTATGTTGAATAATAGTGGTGAGAGTGGGCAACCTTGTCTTGTTCCTGATCTTAGTGGAAATGTTTTCAGTTTTTCACTGTTGAGAATAATGTTTGCAGTGGGTTTGTCATATATGGCCTTTATTATGTTGAGGTAAGTTCTCTGTGTGCCTACTTTCTGGAGAGTTTTAATCATAAATGGGTGTTGAATTTTGTTGAAAGTTTTTTCTGCATCTATTGAGATGATATATGGTTTTTATTCCTCAATTTGTTAATATGGTGTATCACACTGATTGATTTGTGTAAATTGAAGAATCCATGCATTCCTGGGATAAACCCCAATTTATCATGGTGTATGATCCTTTTAATGTGCTGCTGGACTCTCTTTGCTAGTATTTTGTTGAGGATTTTCACATCTATGTTCATCAGTGATATTGGCCTGTACTTCTCTTTCTTTGTGACATATTTTTCTGATTTTGGTATCAGGGTGATGGTGGCCTTAGGGAAGGAGTTTGGGAGTGTTCCTCCCTCTGCTATATTTTGGAAAAGTTTGAAAAGGATAGATGTTAGCTCTCCTCTAAATGTTTGATAGAATTCACCTGTGAAGCCATCTGGTCCTGGGCTTCTGTTTGTTGGAAGATTTTTAATCACAGTTTCAATTTCAGTGTTTGTGACTGGTCTGTTTATATTTTCTATTTCTTCCTGGTTCAGTCTTGGGAGATTACACTTTTCTAAGAATTTGTCCATTTCTTCCAGGTTATCCATTTTATTGGCATATAGTTGCTTGTACTAATCTCTCATGATCCTTTGTATTTCTGCAGTGTCTGTTGTTACTTCTCCTTTTTCATTTCTAATTCTATTGATTTGAGTTTTCTCCCTTTTGTTCTTGATGAGTCTGGCTAATGGTTTATCAATTTTTTTAATCTTCTCAAAGAACCAGCTTTTAGTTTTATTGATCTTTGCTATTATTTCTTTTTCATTTATTTCTAATCTGATCTTTATGATTTCTTTCCTTCTGCTAACTTTGCAGTTTTTTTGTTCTTCTTTCTCTAATTGCTTTAGGTGTAATGTTAGGTTGTTTATTTGAGATGTTTCTTGTTTCTTGAGTAGAATTGTATTGCTGTAAACTTCCCTCTGAGAACTGTTTTGCTGCATCTTATACGTTTTGAGTCATTGTGTGTTCATTGTCATTTGCTTCTAGGTATTTTTTGATTTCCTCTTTGATTTCTTCAGTGATCCCTTGGTTATTTAGTAGTATATTGTTTAGCCTCCATTTGTTTGTATTTTTTACAGTTTTTTTCCCTGGAATTGATATCTAGTGTAATAACGTTGTGGTTGGAAAAGATACGTGATACGATTTCAATTTTCTTAAATTTACCAAGGCTTGATTTGTGACCCAAGAAATGATCTACCCTAGAGAATGTTCCATGAGAACTTGAGAAGAAAGTGTATTCTGTTGTTTTTGGATGGAATGTCCTATAATTATCAATTAGGTCCATCGGGTCTAATGTGCCATTTAAAGCTTGTGTTTCCTTATTTATTTTCATTTGGTTGATCTCTCCATAGGTGAAAGTGGGGTGTTAAAGTCCCCTACTATGATTGTGTTACTGTTGATTTACCCTTTTATGCCTGTTAGCATTTGCCCTATGCATTGAGGTGCCCCTGTGTTGGGTGGGTAAATATTTACAATGGTTATATTTTCTTATTGGATTGATCCCTTGATCATTATGTAGTGTCCTTCTTTGTCTCTTATAATAGTCTTTATTTTAAAATCTATTTTGTCTGATATGAGAATTGCTACTCCAGCTTTCTTTTGATTTCCATTTGCATGGAATATCTTTTTCCATCTCCTCACTTTCAGTCTGTATGTGTCCCTAGGTCTGAAGTGGGTCTCTTGTAGACAGCATATATACGGGTCTTGTTTTTGTACCCATTCAGCCAGTGTATGTCTTTTGGTTGGAGCATTTAATCCATTTATATTTAAGGTAATAATCAATATGTTTCTGTTACCATTTTCTTAATTTTGGGGGCTTTGTTATTGTAAGTCTTTTCCTTCTCTTGTGTTTCCTGCCTAGAGAATTTCCTTTAGCATTTGGTTAAGCTGGTTTGGTGGTGCTGAATTCTCTTAACTTTTGTTTGTCTGTAAAGGTTTTAATTTCTCCATCGAATCTGAATATGATCCTTGCTGGGTAGAGTAATCTTGGTTCTAGGTTTTTCCCTTTCATCACTTTAAATATATCCTGCCACTCCCTTTTGACTTGCAGAGTTTCTGCTGAAAGATCAGCCGTTAACCTTATGGGGATTCCCTTGTATGTTATGTGTTACTTTTTCCTTGCTGCTTTTAATGTTTTTTCTTTGTATTTAATTTTTCATAGTTTGATTATTATGTGTCTTGGCATGTTTCTCCTTGGATTTATCCTGTATGGGACTCTCTGTGCTTCCTGGACTTGACTGACTATTTCCTTTCCCATATTAGGGAAGTTTTCAACTATAATCTCTTCAAATATTTTCTCAGTCACTTTTTTTTTCTCTTCTTCTTCTGGGACCCCTGTAATTTGAATGTTGGTGCATTTAATGTTGTCTCAGAGGTCTCTGTGACTGTCCTCAATTCTTTTCATTCTTTTTTCTTTATTCTGCTCTGTGGTAGTTTTTTCCACTATTTTATCTTCCAGGTCACTTATCCATTCTTCTGCCTCAGTTATTCTGCTATTGATTCCTTCTAGAGAATTTTTAATTTCACTTATTGTATTGTACAATGGACAAACATCTTTGTTTGTTTACACTTTAGTTCTTCTAGGTCCTTGTTAAATGTTTCTTATATTTTCTCCATTCTATTTCCAAGATTTTGGATCATCTTTACTATCATTACTCTGAATTCTTTTTTAGGTAGACTGCCTATTTCCTCCTCATTTGTTTGGCCTGGTGGGTTTTTGCCTTACTCCTTCATCTGCTGTTTGTTTCATTGCCTTCTCATTTTGCTTAACTTGCTGTGTTTGGGGTCTCCTTTTTGCAGGCTGCAGGTTTGTAGTTCCCAATGTTTTTGAGGTCTGCCCCCAGTGGGTAAGGTTGGTTCAGTGGGTTGTGTAGGCCTCCTGATAGAGGGGACTGGTTCCTGTGTTCTGGTGTATGCAGCTGGATCTTGTCTTTCTGGTGGGCAGGACTGTGTCCAGTGGTGTGTTTTGGGGTGTCGGTGAACTTTTTGTGATTTTAGGCAGCCTCTTTGCTAATGGGTGGGGTGGGGTTCCTGTTTGGGTAGTTGCTTGGCATGGGGTGTCCAGCACTGGAGCTTGCTGTTCGTTTTGTGGAACTGGGTCTTAGCATTGAGACAGACATCTCTGGGAGAGCTCTTGCCAACTGATATTACATGTGGCTGAGAGGTCTCTGGTGGTCCAGTATCCTGAACTCGGCTCTCCCACCTCAGAGGCTTAGACCTGACACCCGGCCGGAGCACCAAGAGCCTGTCAGCCACACGGCTCAACCCTCAGGGTGAGATATGGGACTATCTCAAGCTTTGGTCACTTTTTGTGCTCCTGCTGTTCATGTAGAGAGCAATGATACTCAAAACCATCATCTGCTCATCTTCAGCTTCCAGAAGGAACTGAACAAGGGAAGTCAAAGTGTCCTAGTCCCAGAGGAAATAGCATGTCCAGCAAGGAATCCAGGAAGGGAAAAGTACCGACAAGTTGCTTTTTAAGGGAGAATTCCAGTTATCTATTGCAGTTTAACAAGCCACGCCAAACCTTAGTGGCTTAAAACAACAATTTATTATTTCCCCCCACAATTCTTTGGATTGATGGCACTCGTTCTGGGCTATTATTGGTTGGGGTCCTTCATAAGGTTATAGTCAGATGGTGGGTGGCACTGGAATCAGATGATGGTTTAACTGGGCTGGACGTCAGGAATGGCTGGCTCATGTAGCTGGCAGTTAGTGCTGGCTGGGTGGAGCTAAAAGCTCAGCTGGGCTTGCCAACCAGGGTACCTGGATGTGGCCTCTCCATGTGGCTGCTCTCTTCACAGTGAGGTGGCTAGTTTCCAAGGAGATTCCCAAGAGGAAGTATTATGAACAAGCATCCCGAGGCCCAGGAAGAAGCCATAGCTTCTTATGACCCAGTCTCAGAAGTTCTAGAAAGTCAGTTCCTTCTCCTATTAGTGAAGTGGGTCATTAAAGCCCAACCGGGATTCAAGGGGAGGAAGAAATTAATGGTGGTCATCCTTGGAGACTATGGCAAAAGAGATATACACAGGAAATAAACATAGGCAAAAAAGCATCTTAGTTACCAATTGGTCTCTTTTCTCCCACCAGGGCCCCATTAAAAGAAATTTGAACTTTGCAAGCTTGGTTTCTCCTTTCCCAGTTCCCTCCCACAGATATAATTATTCCCCTGAAGAATAAGAAGCAAAGTTCCTGGACCATTTGTTGGGGTACTGGGTAATTTTAGAGCCAGAGCTCGTCGACATTATATACTGTCACCAGCAAAGTCCTCAACTGTCCTTGATGATTTGGCTTTGGAATCCCTGCTCCTCTTACATCTTTTTTTGTCCTCCATTGAGCTCATGACTGCTTCTCCTGACAGCAGTGTGGTAAGACTCTACACAAACGGTGAATAAAAGTTAAAAGCTAAAACTAATAGATGTTTTATTTTCCCAAAAATGTGTTTCTGACTTATGTTTTTAACAAATCTTAAAATTTCAGAACAGTTTTAGATTTACAGAATTATTGCAAAGATATTTCAGAGAGTTCCCATGTACACACACTCAGTTTTTATTATTATTAACATCCTATGTTAGTAGGGTATATTTATTATAATTAATGAATCTACCTTGATATATTATTATTAACTAAAGTCCATATTTAACTGAAATTTCCTCAGCTTTTCCTAATGTCCTTTTTCCATTCCAGGAGCCAATGTACATGTACCACATGTACCTTTAGCTCTCTTGTCTCCTTCGGGTCCTCTTGACTGTGACGCTTTCTCAGACTTTCCTTGTTTTTGATGACCTTTGCAGAGTGTTGGTCAGGTATTTGTAGAATGTCCCTGAGTTAGAATTTGCCTGATGTATTTCTTAAGGTTAGACTAGTACAGTGTCTTTTGGGGCTGTTTTATTTTTCATCTTTCTGGCTTGATCTGTTCCTTTTAGTTAGTCCCAATAATATGTTTCATATTTGGAAAGAAAATAAGGCTGTTAGGGAAATAATATTCTGATTTTTCTTAATCGGGAAACAGACTTGGAAGACCTAAAACTGTAGACTAGATGTTGGAAACCAGAGTTCAAAACACATTGGATTCTTGTATAATGTTATCAAATATAAATATCTATAGGCTAATACATGAATACACATAATTTTCTAAAGGTGAAATCACTTTTCTCTGGGGTTTATAAAGCCCTGATGATTCAATCAAAATACCTGCTTGGAGCATAACTGTATTGTGTGTGTTTTCAACCTCACCAAAGAGCAGTCCTTAAAATCTGTCATTTTTCCTTGAATGGGAGAATTTTGACTTCCCATTTGTGTAAGTAAATTTCATGACAACCTCTCCAGGAAAATTCACAGAGTAAACGGGACTGGTTTGCTCTGGCAGATTAACAGCTTCTCCACTCAACATCGCTTCAATGTGTTGTTTGTACTTCTCTCCTTACAGTTTCCTTTCCCATACGGAGTGAACATATTTTCACGCAAACAGAAATATGTTCATATCAATATTTGGTTGAGATTTTGTCACAATGTTCTCCCTTGGCATCTACTTAACTGCTGTTCAATAACAGACTTTCCATATTTACAGTGTCAACGAATGCTTGGGGAATTTTTTTTTTTTTTTTTTTAGCCTTTAACAAAATGGTTTTATTAAATTAAACTGTCAGTAGGGAATACTCTGGAAAGCTCTTCCCCGGTCTCTCTCTCTCCCTCCTTCTCCCCTCCTCAGCACACACACACACACACACTACTTTGTAAATAAAATCTGAAAATGAAAAAAAAATAGCCAATACTAGTAATATTTACATTGATTTAAAAATCCCAGCCCAGGTATGAAATTTGTGTGGAAGCTTATCTGCCAAGAGACTTGTGTTAGCCTTTGTCTTGCCACCAAGTTTCATCCTGAGCAAACTGGGTCCTTCACTCTTACTGGGGTTCATTTCCTATATTTGAATTTAGGAGGTTAGATTAGATGATCCTGATTACTCTCCCAACACTAAAACTGCATAACATTGTATTACTTTATTTATAAACTTCCCATAGTACCAGTGGGGTGCTGATAAAGCTGCTCTTTTGGGGGAGAAGTCCTGATTTACAGCATTTGCTAATTTCTATGGAGTAAATACTGCCATCATAGCCAATATCAAGGTACCAACATTTTAGCAACCTTTTAGCTTTCAAATTTCCAGGATATTTAAGATTCAGTTAGCATGGGATGGTACAAACTGGCTCCAACACAACAATCAAGCAGCTGGTACTAATAACTAGGATTAAATTTCATTTGGGATCAAATTTCTTTTGGAAAAATAAAATATATATATATATAAATATATAATATATATTTAATGTTAACATATTATTATATATATATATTCTTTCTGATTCAACTAACATGATTCCAAGAGTGAAAGTATATTGTGTACACTCTAGAGAACCCCTTTATTTCTATTCTCACTGCCACCATCTTAGTTTAGCCACCCCCAATTCAGGTTATTACAGGAGTCACCCTAGCTGCCTGAATTAGTTTGGAGTCCCCAGAAGCAGAGCCTGAGAAAAGGATTCAAATTCAGGTAGTTTATCTGGGAGGAGCTAGGAATACAGATATGGGAGAAGGAAAGCAAGATTTTATATTGACTGTGTCTTTTATATCTGCATCTGGTGCTTCAATATCTAGGTTCTTGTGACTCTGGAGAGACTGCACTCCCAGGGTTGGTAATTCCTAGAGATTGTTAAGGACTCACTCTTGAGCACCTTTCAAATACAAACCAACCAACCTAGAGTCCACACAGGAACCACCTCCTTTATCGGTCTCTCAAACACCAGGCCATTATTCACTTGCCCTAATCACCCAGGACCAGGTACCAGACAACTAAGGGGCAGCCCCTATGCCTTAGCACCTGATGAAATGATTCAAACTCGCCCACCCTAAACCTCCTTATCCTGTCTTATCTGTTCCTTCCCAAGAAACCACAGTGAGGGCTCTTCCCCACAGATCTCCTCCCCTCCTGCCTCCTGCTCTGTTACTTTCCCCAGCCCCACCCCTTGATGGTACAGTATGTCCCCTCCTCTTGGGAACCATGAGTCACAATCTATTTTACGATGGTGATATGTTGGCCTTCTCTTAATACACTATCTTATAAACAGAGTCGAAAGTGAAGGCAGTCACTAAAGCATATGTTATCAAGCCAATGGGAGCTTAATCCCACTTGGGACCAGGGCAGAACACACACCTCAAAATGACCCCCTTGAGGGGCAAGGGAATTGGGCTATTTATACACCAGATCCTGTTCATCAGTGGGGAAGGCATACTGAGGGAGGGACATTACTATCCTGTCTCTTCTGTGGCAAAGCCAGCTCCAGAGACAAGAGAGAGCCCTTCAGACAAGAAACCAGGGCCTGCAGCTGAAAGTGAGGCTAGCCCTGAGTTGACACAGACAAGGTAATGTGAATGGGCACCCCCGACCACACTCTCCCCTGACAGATCCCCTAGGGATGTCACCGGAAGTTGCCTGAAACATTAGAACCTGTTAATTCCAAAATATGTCACATTCAACCAGTTGCAAAAATCCATGGTGACCAGGTTCTCCTAATGGCAAGTCCTTCTCCAGTGGCTAATGGAACACAGCCAAATCCCTTGCAATCCTCTGGAAACATCATCTACCACCAGCACACTGACTCCTTCCTGAACTGACTACTTTCTTCTACTTCCTTGACAACATGGAAACTTCAGACCCTGCTGGAAATTAGCTCTGCTTTTGTTTTTTTTCTTTTGTAATAATTATTTTTAATTTTTATTGGAGTATAGTTGCTTTACAATGTAGTTTCTGCTGTACAGCAAAGTGATTCAGTTATACATATACATATATCCACTCTTTTTTAGATTCTTTTCCCATATAGGTCATTACAGAGTATTGAGTAGAGTTCCCTGTGCTATACAGTAGGTGCTTATGGTTACCAGTGGGGAAAGGGAGAGGGGATAAATTGGGAGATTAGGGTTGACATGTACACACTACTATATATAAAATAGACAACTAATAAGGAACTTAGCAACTTATATTAGACCCATGTGAAAGCCTGCATGTACCTGCCAGCTGTGCAGCCCAGAGAAGCCCAGGGTCACCTTGTGCCCTCCTTTTCTTGCCTCTGTAACAGCCCTGACCCCACACCCCACACTCTTATGTGTCCCAAGTTTATCTGAATCCCTACCTCAGTCCTTCCCTCTGTCCTTTGAGCAATCTGACTTCCAAATGTTTCCCGCAATCTGAACAAGCAACCTGAAAGGATGCTGCTTCCAGGAACTGTCTATCCATCTATTACCCTGCCTTGTGTCTCCTACATTAAATACTTGCTGGATGAATGAATACACCCACAGCAATGAAAAACCAGAGATCAATGTTTATTCTGACTCCTGGTCATTACTTCCAGCTCTCCACTTCAGCCCTTCCTCCTCTGTGCCATCAGCTTTCCCCCTTTTCTAGACTAATATCTAGTCATTTCTCCACATAACCCTAAAGACTTTGCACAGTCTTTCTCCCTCTCCCCAAGGTTTGGCCAGGAACAAGATCAGTTATCATGGTGGCTTGTCTCCAAGATGACGACCAATGATTTTCATTCCTGTGAAAGCACACTGATTGTCTCATCAAGGGGGGTAGTCTAATTGCCTTCCTCTTGAATCTCAACTTGGCCCAGTGATTTGCTTTCACTAATAGAACACAAGTGATATTCTGGGAGTTCTAGAGCCTTATTCACAAGAGGCCATGTAGCTTCCATTTTTCTTCTCTTGTGATCTGGCCACCATGTAAAAAAGCTTGAGCTAGATCCGTAACTGATGAGACATCACATGGAGAGGGAGAGGTTAGGCGACCTCCAGTCATTCTAGAACCAGACGAGTTTCCAGACATGTGAGTGAAACCATCTTGGATATTTCCAAGCTGATTTGCAACCACAGGAGGATTCCAGTGAACCACTTGGAGCAGAAGAACTGCTCAGGTGATCACAATCAACACACAGAATTATGAGAAATAATAAAATTGTTACTTGTAAGCCACTAAATTTGGGGATTCATTACTCTATAGCAATAGATAACAGTTTCTTTGGTTCCCTCTCTCAACTCCCTACTTTGCCCATCATTTATTTTACTAATAGAAAATAAATCTAATCATTAAAACAAGGAATGACTTACAATAACAGAACTCTGTTAATAGAATCTGGTGACTAGATCACTGGTGAATGTATAGTGACTTCATAACAAGGCACTGCTTTTTAAAAAAGTCATCAGTGCTAACTAGTAGCAATAGCCCAAAATGGAGCCCTCCCAAAAGTTCATCAACAATAGAAAGGTTAATAAATTGTGGTATATTTGAATAATAGTATAATTAAGTAATACAGCAATGAGGACTGACTACATGCAACAATATGAGTGAATTTCACAAAGATATTGTTGAGTGAATGAAGCAAAAAAGAAGAGTGCATACTGTATTATTTAACTCATCTGAGGACAAAAACGGGCAATTCTCGGCTATGCTCATAGAAGTCAGAATTGCATTTACCCCTTAGGAGGACGTAGGTCTGGGAGGGAGCCTGAGGGTAGCTTTTAGGATGATGGTAATTTTTGCTTCTTGATCTGGGCACTGACTGGACAAGTGTGTTTAGCTTGTGAGAATTCATTAAGCTATAGACTTTTCTTAACCTTTCATTTTTTATTGAATTATAGTTGATTCACAATATTATATAAGTTTCAGGTGTACAACATAGTGATTCACAATTTTTTTAAGTTATATGCCATTTAGAGTTGTTACAAAATATTGGCTATATTCCCTGTGCTGTACAATATATCATTGTAGCTTATTTATTCTATACATCGTAGTTTGTACCTCTTAATTCCCTGCCCCTATCTTGTCCCTCTCCTCTTTCCTCTACCCATTGGTAATCACTAGTTTGTTTTCTATATATATGAGTTTGTTTCTTTTTTAATATTCATTAGTTTGTTATATTTTTTAGATTCCACATATAAGTGATATTATACAGTTTGTCTTTCTCCATCTGACTTATTTCACTAAGCATAATACCCTCCAAGTCCATTCATGTTATTGCAAATGGCAAAATTTCATTCTTTTGTATGGCTGAGTAGCATTCTATTGTTGGTGGACATTTAGGTTACTTCTAAATTTTGGCTGTTGTAAATAATGCTGCTATGAACATTGGGGTGCATGTATCTTTTTAGATTAGCATTTTCAATTTTTTCGGATATATACCCAGGAGTGGAATGGCTATCTTATATGGTATTTCTATTTTTAGTTTTTTGAAGAATCTCCACACTGTTTTCCATAGTGGCTGCACCAATTTGGTCCCATTTGTTTATTTTTCTTTTGTTTCCATTGCCTTAGGAGACAGATCAAAACAAAATATTGCTACTACTTATTTCAACGAGTGTTCTGCCTATGTTTTCTTCCAGGAGTTTTATGGTTTCCAGTCTTACATTTAGGTCTTTAATCCATTTTGAATTTATTTTTGCATTTGGTGGGAGAAAATGTTTGAATTTCATTCTTTTAGATATAGCTGTCCTGTCTTCCCAGGTCATCTATTCCTGAAATTGCTCAGCCAGCAGTGTTCATGGAGCAAGTGTGAGGAGTGATGTGGGTGGTGGAGGCAATCTGCACTAAACCAAGGCTGGTGTCGTTGATTCCTAAATAGTCCCAACACCAGAAATCGCCTAACATGGGCCTTGGTTTTGTTAAAAAGTGCACTCTTTAAGGAGAACATTTTTTAAAGTTTTATTGGAGTATATTTGATTTACGTTGTATTTGTTTCAGATGTACAGCAAAGTGATTCAGTTATACATATATCCATTCTTTTTCAGATTCTTTTCTCATATAGGTTATCACAGAATATTGAGCAGAGTTCGCTGTGCTATGCAGTAGGTCCTTGTTGGTTATCTATTTTATACATAGTAGTGTGTATCTGTTAATCCCAACCTCCTAATTTATCCCTCCCCCCCACCTTTCCCCTTTGGTAACCATAATTTTGTTTTTGATGTCTATAAGTCTGTTTCTGTTTTGTAAATAAGTTCATTTGTATCTTTTTTTTTTTTTTTTTTTTTTTTTGCGGTACGTGGGCCTCTCACTGTTGTGGTCTCTCCTGTTGCGGAGCACAGGCTCTGGACGCGCAGGCGCAGTGGCCATGGCTCACGGGCCCAGCCACTCCGCGGCACGTGGGATCTTCCCGGACCAGGGCACGAACCCGCGTCCCCTGCATCGGCAGGCGGACTCTCAACCAGTGCGCCACCAGGGAAGCCCCATTTGTATCATTTTTAAAACTTAGATTCCAGGGCTTCCCTGGTGGCACAGTGGTTAAGAATCTGCCCGACAATGCAGGGGACATGGGTTCGAGCACTAGTCTGGGAAGACCCCACATGCCGCGGAGCAACTAAGCCCGTGCGCTACAACTGCTGAGCCTGAGCTCTAGAGCTTGTGTGCCACAACTACTGAAGCCTGCGTGCCCTAGAGCCTGTGCTCCACAGCAAGAGAGGCCACTAAAATGAGAAGCCCGAGCACTAAGAGTGGCCCCCACTTACCACAACTAGAGAAGGCCCGTGTGCAGCAACAAAGACCCAATGCAACCAAATAAATAAATAAATTTATTAAATAAATTAGATTCCACATATGAGTGATATCTTATGATATTTGTCTTTCTCTGACTTACTTCACTTAGTATGACAATCTCTAGGTCCATCCATGTTGCTGCAAATGGCATTATTTCATTCTTTTTTATGGCTGAGTAGTATTTCATTATATATATGTATGTACCACATCTTTATCCATTCATCTGTTGATGGACATTTAGGTTGTTTCCATGTCTTGGCTATTGTGAATAGTGCTGCAATGAACATTGTAGTGCATGTATGTTTTCCGATTATGGTTCCTTCCAGATACATGTCCAGGAGTGGGATTGCTGGATCATATGGTAGCTCTATTTTTCATCTTCTAAGGAACCTCCATACTGTTCTCCATAGTGGTTGTACCAATTTACATTCCCACCAACAGTGAAGGAGGTAAGGAGAACATTTAAATGATATCATCCACTTGGAATACAACCTATGATTAGGCTGCTCCTTAAAGAAAATTCCTATTCACTCTTTAGTTCACTGTTTGCACCTACTGAAGGCACCAGCAAAGTCATGAATATGCAGGTTTTGCTTGTCAATGTACAAGGTCAGAAAATAGTTGGATTTAATAACAAGGGATTCTAATCCATTGCAGAAAACTCAGCTAAGCTGCCATTGGTGGTGCTTCATTCCCCTTTTTGCACAGGTAGAGCTAAAAGAGCATCCCCTTTTCTCCATCAAGTTTGCCATTGACTGGTCTTTGCGTGGTTCCCCAAATGCAATCTCACATAATATGAAAAGTAAGTTTGATTTTTTTTTAACCAGCATCTGATAGGATAGCTATTAAAAAGTCACTAGACAGGAAATTGAAGCTAAGAATTCTAACAAGTGGCTTGTTAGTGAAGAATGTCCTGGCTGAAGTAAGGAGCACGCTTGTCACTTTTTACTCCCATCCTCTGAGGATAATAAGTAAGGAGGACAAAATGAGTGCAGCCCTCCTGGGTCTCCCCTTAAGAGTTTAAAAGCAAAATATTGATTTTGAGTTACCCTGCTTCAACTCAGCTTTGCTCTCATGATATTTTTATTCCCTTGTAGATTCCTGGGTCCATTTGTCGCAGATTTTAAAAAGTAAATCACTGGTGAATCTGTGCTGTGTCCATGTAGCATTTCTGCACCTAAAAATATGGTCAATTGACACCTTAAAGGTTTCTGAGCAGCTCTAACTCTTAGTGACATCTCCAGTTGCATGCCCAGTACGTTCAAAACAGATAAAGTGGATGAATTGATTTTAGTCGTATAAAACCCTTGACAAAATCTCTTTGTGGCCATCTATGCAGTCTCTTGATGATTTATAAAGAATTTCCTTATGACACGAATGTGATCCTTCCACTCTTTTCCATTTTGTTTTTCAACTGGGTCCATAGTGAATTTCCTGATGCCAAGAGACCAATGCAGAATAGTCTTCAGTACCCAGTGGTAGCCATGGAATCTTTACAATTTTGTATTAAGAGACAACACTAGAATTGTGACTCAGATTATTGTTAGTATTCTCAGTATTATCCATAGAGTATTGAATTGGACCAATCAGGTACATAAATTCTAGCTACTATTTTAAATGAGATCTCTTCTGTTGTATACAAAATTTGTAGACTAAATTCTGACTAGTGGAAGCTGGAGGAAAGCATACCAACATTCATCCTAAATGAAGTTTAGACACACTTCTTAGGGTTTCTTGGAAAGAGTTAAGAAGAGTTTAAATTATAGGATAAATCTAAATTCTTAGAGGATAAGTCTAAAGTTTGGATCTTCATTTAAATTTCTCAGAAAGAATTTCTTAATTTTATTAATAGTTTCATAAGCATCCAAAGGAGTGAATGTCTTTCTTTTCTGGATTCTTCTAACAGAATAGATCTCAGCTTCTTCCTCTGCAAGGGGAGGTTTAGGAAGTCTCCAGAATGCTTTGATTTTAAACCCCAAATGTGGAAGATTGCTCCTGGCTGTGCTATAGGGCTGCTAGGTGGCCTTGATAATTTACTTTCACTCAGGTGTTTTATACCTCTGGATTTCCCTCTATAAAATGAATGTCACCACATTCCTATGAGACAAATATCTCTCCATAGATATGCTGCTAAAGTCACCAAAAAGGTAAAAATCCACTTGTTCAATAACATGTTTCAAGACATTTATGCAGGGAGCTTAATAAAGAGATAAGAAAGATACAGATCATGGTGAGATACAGGCAAGGAAGCAATGGTCAAAATGCAAATATATGAGGAGAGAAACACAAGAGACTCCACTAATCCAGCTGCGGGGGGGGGGGGGGGGCGTATGTCAGAGAAAGCTCCCAAAAGAGGTGACATTTGAGCCAAATATTGAACAATGGGTAAGAGCTCACCAAGGGCCAAAAGGGCACACGAGTCTCCTAGGGCTGCCATGACAAGCAACCACAACCTGGATGGCTTAGAACAATGGAAATGTATTGTCTCCAAGTTCTGAAACCAGATGTCCAAAGCCAAGGTTTCAGCAGCATCGTGCTCCCTCCTAAGGCTCTAGGGGAGGATTTGTTCCGAGTCTCTCTCCTCGCTTCTGGTAGTTCCTTGGCTTGTGGCAGCATCCCTCCAATCTTCACGTGATGTTCTCCCCATGTGCACGTCTCTGTGTCCGAATTTCCTCTTTCTCGAAGGACACGAAGGACACGTTGGATTAGGGGTCCATGTACTTTCGTGTCATCACATCTTAACTAATTACATCTGCAATTAACCTATTTCCAAATAAGGCCACTCCTGCAGGTATGGGGGTTAGGACTTACATATATGAAGGGGGTGACCTGTAAAGGGGGGAAGGGCCAGCTAGGCCAAGTCAGGGCCTGTACAGTCACCAGTCACCAAGGGAGGACTCCAAGTGAGGCTCAAGTACACACGGGGCAGAGTGAGAGGGAACCCGGCAGAGTCAGATCACAGAGGCCTCTGGGGCCTTTTATCCCAAAGATCATGGAAAGCCCAGGAGAATTCAAATGAGAGGAGTGACATCATCAGGTTTTTCTGTTTAGAAAGAGTTCTCCAGCTTTACAATGGAAGAGGGATTGAAAGGGCCAGAGGAGAGGCAGAGAGAGGACTTCGGAGCCCTTAGCAGAAGTTAAGGGAAAAAAATGGTAGCTCATGACTATCTTATGAACTATTTCATTTGTTAAATTATTTAATTAATAACATATTTCCTCATCAGACTAATTCTCCAAAAAGCGGGTTACTCTCATCATCAAGTTAAGGTCTGACTGTGCGTCTGGTGTGGTACTAGGTTATGAGGCTACGGGTCAGAATTTACACTCAGATATTTATGTCACGGATATGTGATATATACCTATGTATAAATTATGAAGCACATAAACATGTTGAGAAAGCACTGTTACCTAAATTAAACAAATACCGAACAAAATACGTTAGAGAGAAAATAAAAGGCAAATACCAAAACAGTAAGTGTTGGTAACAGTGAAAATCACAGGAAAGGCTTCTGGAGGATGTTGGGTCCTAAAAGTTAACTAGAGGGTTTCCCTGGTGGCGCAGTGGTTGAGAATCCGCTTCCCTCCCGATGTAGGGGACACGGGTTCGTGCCCCCAGTCCGGGAAGATCCCACATGCCGCGGAGCGGCTGGGCCCGTGAGCCATGGCCGCTGAGCCTGCGCGTCCAGAGCCTGTGCTCTGCAACGGGAGAGACCACAACAGTGAGAGGCCCGCGTACAACAACAACAACAACAAAAGTTAACTAGAATTTAGATAAAACAGAAAGAAACTGAGCTTATGTTTTGACCTCTCATTTCAAAACAAGTTATTACTTTCTTTACCTTCCAGGGGATGAACTAAGAACTCCTAACAATGGTGAGATTAGGAATGGAAGGGCCATTGTAGCATGCACTCTGAAACTCTTTATTTTATAAACTGCTTTGAATTTCTGTGACACCACATGAGAAGATCTACATGGTGTCAAATGCGTTGACTCCACCTTTAACGCTGTAACTAGCTAGATGGAGAAAAATCAGGGGACGTTTCAGGGCAAGAACAGCATCACCAGACAGAGGTACACTATTCACTAAAGCCATATAAAGTCATATAAAGAAAACCAAATAGTCATACAGCCCTCTGACCAGAGGTCTGGAAAGCTGGGGTCATGTCCTGGCACTGTCCACAGCTTTGTGAAACTGGTTCGCCCATTCATTTAAATGTTGAGAGCTGGAGTTCAAGCTGGTTATGGTCAAAGATGGCCTGAGGCCTAACTTGCTCTGGCTCTGTGTTTGGGGTTGAGTTTAATCTTGAACGTGACTTTTTTTTTAAAGTATACTTTTTAAAAAATAAATTTATTTTATTACTATTTTTTAATTAATTTATTTCTGGCTGCATTGGGTCTTTGTTGCTGCGCACAGGCTTTCTCTATTTGTGGCAAGCAGGGACTACTCTTTGTTGCAAGCAGGGACTATTCTTTGTTGCAGTGTGCAGGCCTCTCATTGCGGTGGCTTCTCTTGATGCGGAGCATGGGCTGTAGGTACACAAGATTCAGCAGTTGTGGCACATGGGCTCAGTAGTTGCGGCTTGCGGGCCCTAGAGTGCAGGGTCAGTGGTTGTGGAGCACGGACTTACTTGCTCTGTGGCATGTGGGATCTTCCCAGACCAGGGATCGACCCCACATCCCCAGCATTGGCAGGCAGATTCTTAACCACTGCGTCACCAGGGAAGTCCCTGAACATGACTTTTTGAAAGGCCTCAGAATCCAGTTTCTTCTGGTTCATTCAGATATGATAGAGTTTGTGTTGCCCTGAGATGAAAAATAAATTCATCTGGGGGTAGGGAGGACAGCCGGGCCTTAGGCAGGATTAGTCCTCCTCTGATTCTCACCCTCAGCAGTCCAGTATTTCCTTAACTGATTGGAGCAAAGAGGGCCGTGAGAACTTGTAGCACCTGCCCCACTCTCCCTCTCGCCTCACATTCTGGAAATAGCTCCTGCCCTTCTGCCCTTTGTGGACTGGTGCCTTTTACTCCTTAGATCCAGTGGCTTACAACCAACCTTGGTGTCTTCCTCCCAAAGAAGCCCTTCCCCCATTCCTGCCAGAAATCAGCAGAGAAGTCAAGGAAAATGGAACTGAGCCAGAAACGTCAATTCTCGTTCTTTGGCCAAATGATGACAAAAAGCCAAGGGCTTTATTCTCAGAAGCTGTTTAATGGAAAGTAGAAAGAGAGGTTTTAAAAGCATGAGGAGGTTATGGGAATTGGGGAGATTTTGCTTGAAGTTTTGACATTACATATTGTTCTTCTAACCCGAGTCCCCCATGACCTTGCAGGGTCCTATGGAGTTTCTCCATGAATTTTGAGGAAATGTTCTAATTATAATCGGTACTCTCCAGAGAGACTTACAGGCAAAGTGAACCATACCTGAGGGAATGTTATGAGTAAAACTTAAGAACTTCAAGTTCCACTTATGCTGAAAACTCAGCGTCTGTGCACCTGTGCCGAATTGAATCTCAGAGTTCTGGGTGAAGTAGAAGAGAATAGATTTATTGCTTTGCTAGGCAAAGAGGGACACAGTGGGCTCCTGCCCTGAAAACAGTAAGTAAGTCCACACAGGAAGATTTGGTGAGGAGTTTTATAGCAAAGGTTCAAGAGTGGGGTTGCTGATAAGATTAGGGTGTGTACACAGCCTGCACTCCTTTAACCTGGCCTCAGGCGATCTTCTGATCAGCTTCTGGGGTTCCTTTAATATGGCCTCGGGTGGTCTTCTCTGGAATGAAGAATGCCAACATCTTCCATTTGTTGGGGGTTTTAGTTCTGTAAAGAGCTCAAAGATATTATTATGTGTATCCCTTGAGGGGGAACCAGGACCCTGCCCCAAGGCTGCACTATTGTTTCTTGACTGCTCCTCCCTTGTCTCTGAATCCCCTCCCTTCCCTGATTAACAGCTGTTTGAACCTGCCCTTTGGGACTCAGGGAAGGTCATGGAGGCTGGAGTCTGTTCCCTACAAACAAGGAACGGGGAACACAGAAAGGCTTCTGTACGCAGGAGCCCCACAGGGTCCTGCTCCGTTTCCTTACCAAGGAAATGTGGGAGGAAAAGGTAAAGGAGACCAAAGACAGTAACCAGAACAATGGGGTATTTTCAAGGGTTTCTTCTTGGAGCTGAAACTCCATTAAATATCACCTTTGTTTGAAATATAATTTCTGGGTCCAAGAAAGCTCCCTTTGAGGGTATTCCCTGGTGGTGCAGTGGTTAGGACGCCAGGCTTCCATTGCAGGAGGTGCGGGTTTGATGCCTGGTCAAGGAAGCTGAGCAGCACAGCAAAAAAAAAAAAAAAAAAAAAAAAAGTTACCTTTGAGATTTTCCTCTCCTTCATAAGCCTTGAACTACATTTAAGTCCACACGAAACCTCTGTGTTTCTGATGGTATTTGGTCTAAGGCTGCCAGCTTGGGAAAACCTTTGTACCTTATTGATGATTTAGGCAACACTGAGACTTAATGTTTCATTGGGTGGACTGTAAATGTTATAAAAGTGATTTTAAATATTCAAATTTGTATTGCTGATTTAAAAAAAAAAATTTGCAATGGTCAAAAAACATGATCTTGCAATTTCAACTATTTTAGAAGCTAAAAAGAAACTTAAGGTTTTCTTTATGAACAATTTTTATAAAATTTCTTCAAACTCTTGAAATGTCCTGCTGCATAACTTTGAAAGTAAATATTAAGTTTCTACCATCTAATTGTTATATTTGGTCCATTGTCTATTGTGAGGCTAAAAACGAAAGTCAAGTATTCAGTCTGTAGTTCTCTCTCTGCGCCTGTGCCAATCAGATCTTTTTTAGAGAGAAAGGAAATAGATGTTTAATAGTTATTCTTAATGAAGAAATAGCTTCCCTCCCCTAGCTGTCATGCAACGTCTGAGAATTTTCAACAGGAAAATAATTGGCTGCTCTCCTCATGTTCAGAAAGGGGAAATCTGAGGGGAATTGCACCATTTTCATTAATCTGGGACACTTATAATTCTTTACCCCACGAGCAGTTGCTGCAGTTCATTTTGTATTACTGCATATCCTATGAACTCCTAACACAGGAGGTTAATTCAAAGTATACTGTTGTCCTCCTAGACGAAGATAATGTACTGATAACAGTGTCACTTCCTGTATTTACATGTTCAGTGAAAGAGATGAAAGTGACACCCATTCCTCTTCTTGGGAATCACAAGTTGAATCGAAGTATTCAGCACTGGTCATGCTAGATCTTTAAAGAGCTAGGCACACAAAAACCAATAAGTTATCATAAATCCATAAATAATCATTCTTTCACTTAATTAAAGTATTCACTCTTTCTAGATAACATCTTCAAAAAAGAATTTTTTCTTTGATATTAAATATTTTTTGTTGTTGTTGACATTGTTTTGTTGGTTTTGGATTACCAGTAACTTTTTTTAACTTCACTTAAAAATAAAAGTAACGGGCTTCCCTGGTGGCGCAGTGGTTGAGAGTCCGCCTGCCGATGCAGGGGACTCGGGTTCGTGCCTTGGTCTGGGAAGATCCCACATGCCGTGGAGCGGCTGGGCCCGTGAGCCACGGCCACTGAGCCTGCACGTCCGGAGCCTGTGCTCCGCAACGGGAGAGGCCACAACAGTGAGAGGCCCGCGTACCACACACACACACACACACAAGGAGGGAATCCCACTTCATCTAAAAAAAAAGTAACAATTTTCCAACTGTAATGACTCTAAACATTTATGCCCTGCTAAATTATTACATTAATAACCTTTTTAAACTATATAAAGGGAATTAATAAGAAGTTGTCTATCTAAAAAAGTTTTTAATTAAAAAAATAAGAGTATGAACAAAAAAAAGAGTAACAATGTTAGAGAACTAATAGATTTAACAATCCTAAAAGACATAACTTTAACCTTATGAATTCAGTGTCCTTAGGGCTAGCACAGAGTCTGGCACCTAGTAAGTCCTTCACAAATTCATGTTAAATGAGCATATGTGGCACTGTCAAAATGATGCAATCCCAGAAAAAGCACTCTGGTGCCGACCAAGACAAATCACATACTTGCTGAGCGGTTAAGATCCCTTGACTTATATGGTCCTCAACCAAAGATTTTCTCTCCATTCTTGGAAGCCCTTTGAATCCAACTCTAGTTCTCTGATGCTAACATTTTCTTTACAATCTACTAAAGAAGGAGGAGTAGGAAAGGGACAAGGGAGAGAGGGGAAAAAAGAGAAAAGAGAAAAGAAAAGGAAACTATATAGATCACGAAACTTCTCCACCTTCTCCCTCTTACTGCTGTTTGCTCACAATGAGCCATCCAAGAAGTGGATCAAAATCCTCCAAAGTCCAGGAGGTTATGGTCTATACAGGTCTATACAGGTGTTCAATCAGGCATCTCATTGTCCACATTCAGCCCACAGATGTGCTTTCTTGGCCTTGGGCAAAACTTTCCCAGATTTTAAGATATTTGGGGACTTCCCAGATGGTCCAGTGGTAAAGACTTCACCTTCCAGTGCAGGGGGTGCAGGTTCGATCCCTGGTCAGGGAGCTAAGATCCCACATGCCTCACCACCAAAAAACCAAAACATAAGACAGAAACAATATTGTAAAAAAATTCAATAAAGACTTTTAAAATGGTCCACATCCGGGGCTTCCCTGGTGGCACAGTGGTTGAAAATCCGCCTGCCGATGCAGGGACGCGGGTTCGTGCCCCGGTCTGGGAAGATCCCACATGCCAAGGAGCGGCTGGGCCCGTGAGCCATGGCCGCTGAGCCTGCGCGTCCGGAGCCTGTGCTCCGCAACGGGAGAGGCCACAACAGTGAGAGGCCCGCGTACCGCCAAAAAAAATAAATAAATAAAAAATAAACAAAATAAAAATGGTCCACATCCGAAGTGAGAGTGGCATGGACTTATATGTACTACCAAATGTAAAATAGATAGCTATTGGGTAGCAGCTGCATAGCACAGGGAGATCAGCTCGGTGTTTTGTGATCACCTAGAGGGGTGGGTTAGGAAGGGTAGGAGGGAGACGCAAGAGGGAGGAGATATGGGGATATATGTATATGTATACCTGATTCACTGTGTTATAAAGCAGAAACTAACACACCATTGTAAAGCAATTATACTACAATAAAGATGTTAAAAAAATGGTCCACATCAAAAAAACTTAAAAAAAATATATTTGGATCATTTCCAATATTTTTAAATCCAGAAATTTTGCATAAATATCTAAATTCTGCCTTCCTTGAAAAATCAGCAGAATTAACAAAGTTAGTGTCCAGATACTCACCAGTGATGGTGGGCTGGGACTGACTAGGGATTTCCCCTTTAGAGGAGGGCATGTTCTCCTCTGTACCAGATACCTCACCTCCAATTCTGTTGGCAGTTTCCAACGTCAGTGGCGTTTGTGATGGATGGATTGCAGACAGGCAGCAAGTGTGGTGGCTGGGGGCATGGACTCTGGACCCAACTACCTGGGTTTGAATCCAGATCCCATGATGTATGACCACTGCTCACCTTGGGGAAGTTACTTAATTGTTCTGTACTTCAATTCCTGATGTGTAAAGTGGGATAATAATTGATACCCACCTTATGATGAGCACTAAATGATTCTTTACGTGAAAGAACTCAGAACAATGCCTTACACATCACAGGTAGCCAGTAAACATCAATTATTACCATCTCCTTGCCTGAGTTGTGTTTTCTTATGGTGAGGTTAAAAAAAAAAGTGAAATAGCACCTACCCTTCTGTCTCAATCAAAAGTGGGAAATATACAATGGACTAGGAAAATACAGACTCTTCCCGCATGTGGGCTATGTCTGTGTCAGGGAAAAGGATGATGCCACTATGAAACTATTCATAGCAAGAGCTTTAACCAGAAATTCAAGATAATGGTGGAAAGGATTATCTAAAGAAAGGATTGGGGGTTACAAAAGTTTTTTTTTCTTTTAATTTAAGCAGTGTTGATGTCCTGATGTTTTGATGTAAAACACAGTAATGTATTAAAAGAAAAGAAAATGGCATTAACCCTGCTTCCCTCATTTACTTTATCTGCCTGGCCCTTAGAACCATTCAATTTGGTCACCCTGAATTTAGGCTTTAATTTCAAAACAAGTCTAAGAACTATCCCCCCACCAAAAGAAGATAGTTTGAGGCAAACTGAACATAATATCCCAGACATTAGAAAATTCAAGCATAGACCTATTTAGTTTTTACATTATTGTAATAACCAACAAGGACCTACCATATAGCACAGGGAACTCTACTCAATATTCTGTAATAAACTAGATGAGAAAAGAATCTGAAAAAGAATGAATATATGTATGTGTATAACTGAATTACTTTGCTGTACACCCAAAACTAACACAACATTGTAAATCAACTATAATCCAATAAAATTTTAAAAAGTAAAAATAAAAAATGAGAATAAAAACATTTTACATTATCATAATAGCAAATTATTTTAAAAACTGTGAAATGAATAATCACATTTCTAAACAATTTAATAATATAGTAAATGTAAGATAGACTTCTGCAGAAGGTGGCCTAAGCTTATAGAACACCCCCTTGTACAAAATGGAACAAAATGAACAAAAGACATAAACTCAAAGAATAAGCCAGCCATGCCAAAACAAAAGGGAAAATAACCCATTATCAACTATGGTAAGAACCATCCAGAGACAGAAAAATCTGCAACATGCTGAAAGAAGACTCCAAGAATCAATACTGCGTTGTTCTAAAACAAGAGCAGTAAGTCCAACTGAAGATGTTGGTTACACATCTGGAAACTCTCTCCAGGCCCAAAAGCACAGCTGGCCCCAGGGGAAGACCAGAGCATCTCAGATGGCACCCTCTTAGGAAGCAACAGGGAGCTAAGGTGTACAAAATGAAGGCTGCAGAGGGTCTAAGGAATAACTGCCTGAGGTATGGGTCAACGTACATCACATTCAACCAGGAGGCTTTCATAAAAAGGCACAACCCCAGAAATTCTGATTCAGTCGGTGCTGAGTAGCAAAGGACACAGCAATGCCAAACGTTATCTATTACAGCACTAACTATAGCAGCAAATGTCTGAAAACAGCCTAAATGATCATCAGTGAGGAAACAGATAAATAACCATGGTGCACTTGTGTAATACTCTTGCAACTGAGCAAAAAAATGAGGAAGCTCTTTATGTACTGCTATGAAATAATTTCCAACATATGCTGTTAAGAGAAAAAGAAAAGCATAATCTAGAAGAGTGCTGTAATATGCTACCACTGGAAAAAATTAAATTATAAATATGCCTCAATTTGAATAAAATATCTCTAGAAGCATTCATAAAGAAACTGATATTATTGGTTGTATCTAGGAAGAGGGACTGAATGGCTGGGAAAAAAAAGAGGAAAGAAGATTTCTCTTTTTGTTGTTGTTGTTTTTGTTTTTAAGATCTTTATTGGAGTATAATTGCTTTACAATGGTGTGCTAGTTTCTGCTTTATAACAAAGTGAATCAGCTATACATATACATATATCCCCATATCACCTCCCTCTTGCATCTCCCTCCCTCCCACCCTCCCTATCCCACCCCTCTAGGTGGTCACAAAGCACTGAGCTGATCTCCCTGTGCTATTCCGCTGCTTCCTACTAGCTATCTATTTTACATTTGGTAGTGTATATATGTCCATGCCACTCTCTCACTTAATCCCAGCTTACCCTTCTCCCTCCCAGTGTCCGCAAGTCCATTCTCTATGTCTTCATCTTTAATCCTGTCCTGCCCCTAGGTTCTTCAGAACCATTTTTTTTTTTTTTTTTTTTTAGAATCCATGTATATGCGTTAGCCTATTGCAGCTCTATTTACAATAGCCAGGACATGGAAGCAACCTAAGTGTCCATTGACAGATGATTTTTATTCTTCAATTTTAAACCATGTGAAGGTATTACTTATTCTAAAAATAAAATAAATAAATGTCTTAGAAAAATAAAAAAGAAAGAGGAAAGAAGGACGGAAGGAAGGAGAGAAGCAAGGAGGGAGGGAAAGAGGAAAGAAGATTAGGTTATAGGAAAATAGCACCTGCAAAGTTTTCCTGAAAAAAAATTCTGTATAATAACAGAATCCAGTCATGCAAAAGAGATTAGATATGTAGAGGGTGGTGCACAAAGGACTGGTAGGAAGCTCAAGATCCATTTAATTATAAACAACGGCAAATCATTACAGCAACTGCAATTATAAAACAAATTTATATGTTCATTTCTAAAGAGAAAACAACATAATGTCAAACTTACAAAAATATAGTATAGGTATAATATAGACATAATGGAGTGGTGGAGTGGTCCCTAAACCTCAAAGCCTGCTGTCAAAAATTCAAAGGTGGGAGCCAATGACTGCTCTAATTCATTCACCCAATCATGCTCTACATATCACCCATCTGCTATGTCAGAGACCACATGCTAGAAACTGTGGAGAAAGCGGGGAATAAACGGCCAAATACCCACTGTGTCCTGATACTTCCATTTTAGCTAGTTTTCCTATTTCACAATAGTTTACAGATGTTGTTTTATTTCTTAGGCTGGGGGGAGAAAAGCCTAGGTATATTATTTAAAGCCATAAAAATAATCATTAAGGACAGGCATTTTCTGAACTACTAATAAAATATGGGGAAGGAGAAAGGAAGACAAAAAATATATATAGTATATATCACACACAGCAAAAGAAGAAAACGAAAAGGGCATCAAGGAAGAAGTAAAATAATAAACTAAGATGGCAGAATCAAGGCCAAACATAAAACATGACTATATTACTATGTAAAATATATTGCTATATTATATAATTATACTATTTGGTATAACTCTCTGCTAAAACATTTGAAATTTTAAGAATTAAATAGACCTATAAAAATAGGAGAAAAAAATGAAAAATCTTGAAAAGAGTATTTCCGAAGTCCTATTCATTTCAGGGATAAATTCTTATTAAACTGACACTTGTAGTTAAGTTGTTTCATAGAGAAAAAAAACCAAGTCCCCCAATTATTTTTACAAAGTTACAATACCATTGCAATCAAAACCTAACACAGACAACACAGACCAGATTTCCTTTTAAGTACTGATGCAAAACTTTCAGATAACAGATTAGCATGAAGAGCCTAGCAATGCACTGTGAGGATAAAATATGACCACAGCCAGTTTACTCCAGGAATGCAAGTGTGTTACCTACTGGAAAATCTCTTAGTAAGATTCACCATGATGGATTACATGGAGGGAAATATACTAATCACCATAGAAACCAGGGTTGCCAGGGACCAAGGGTTGGGAAAGAAAACTGACTACAGAGAAACACTTGGGAACTTTGGGTGGTGAAAATGTTCTAATACATCTTATTGTGGTAAAAAATACAAACACATGGAGGCTAAACAATACACTACTTAATAACGAAGTGATCACTGAAGAAATCAAAGAGGAAATCAAAAAATACTTAGAAACAAATGACAATGGAGACACGACGACCCAAAACCTATGGGATACAGCAAAAGCAGTTCTAAGAGGCAAGTTTATAGCAATACAATAATACATCTTATTGTGGTATTAGTTACACAAGCACGTACATTTGTTATAACTTATCACCTGCATACTGCTAAAATGGGTGAACTTTTACTGTATGTAAAGTAAACCTTAACAAGCTTGATTTTCAAAATAATTCTTTTGAATCAACATGATATTTCAGATTTGAAGAAAAATGGGACATTATCTCAGATAAAATAAGAATCAATGGCAAATTTCTTAACTTGTATATAGCCACAAAATACATGCACAAATATGTACTTTTTTTTTTTTTTTTTTTTTTTTTTTTAGCGGTACACGGGCCTCTCACTGTTGTGGCCTCTCCCATTGCGGAGCACAGGCTCCGGAAGCGCAGGCTCAGTGGCCATGGCTCACGGGCCCAACCGCTCTGCGGCATGTGGAATCTTCCCGGACTGGGGCACAAACCCGTGTCCCCTGCATTGGCAGGCAGACTCTCAACCACTGCACCACCAGGGAAGCCCCACAAATATGTACTTATAAAAACATGTTCAAATGTATCCTAAATTCCTATATTTGTTATATCTATTCAAAATTTAGCATCAGGCTGGATGATTTTGCATAAGAAGCATTCCCGCTAAAGTCAGGTATAACAGACGATTATTCAACTATTTTTTAACTATTTATTTATTATTTAACAATTTATTTATTATTTAACTATGATTTAGCTATTTTAACTATTATTTAACATTTGTTCTGAGTGACAGCTCAATATCCAAGAATTAAACTATTGGAAAAGAGGAGGAAAATAATCATGTCCAAGGGAACAATGCAGAAAAACAAAAGATAATCAAATACAAAGCTACTCAAAGGAATTCAGAAAGTAGTTAATAACATGATTTATTTTTAAAAATCAATAGCTTTACTATAACAAATAAGATCCAGTTAGAAAATGTGACAAAAGATTCCCTTTACAACAGGAATAACAATATAAATACGTAATGATAAATTTATCAAGAAAGATATAGGCCTACGAAACATACAGCTATATGGAGAGAAGTGTTGAGTAATGTTAGAGACCCATATATTAATTTTAGAAAGAAAGTTTATGTTGTAAATATATCACTTCTTTCTTTAAAAGTCTAAATTCAGTGCAATTCTGATCAAAACCCCAGTTCTCAATTTCACCTAGAAGAATAAAATAAGAGAATAGTCAAGAAATTACTTTAAAAGAAAAGTGGAAATCATAAAAATCCTAGAAGAGAACATAGGCAAAACATTCTTTGACAGAAATTGTAGCACTATCTTCTTGGATTGGTCTCCTAAGGCAAAAGAAAAAAAAAAGCAAAAATAAACAAGGGACCTAATTAAACTTAAGAGCTTTTGCACAGCAAAGGAAACCATCAGTAAAATGAAAAGACAGCCTACAGAATGGGAGAAAATATTTGCAAATAATGCAACCAATAAGGGGATAATACCCCAAATATACAAAAAACTCATACAACTCAGTATCTAAATATGAACAACCTGATTAAAAATGCACAGAAGATTTGACTAGATATTTCTCCAAAGAAGACATACAGATGGTTAACAGGCACGTGAAAAGATGCTCAACATCGCTAATTATTAGAGAATGCAACTAAAAACCCAAAATGAGATATCACCTCACACCTGACAGAATGCCTATCATGAAAAAGTCTACAAATAACAAACGTTGGTGAGGATGTGGAGAAAAGGGAGCCCCTGTACACTGTTTGTGGGAATGTAAATTGAAGCAGCCACTGTGGAAATCAGTATGGAAGTTCCTCAAAAAACTATAAATAGAGCTACCATATGATCCAGCAATTCCACTCCTGGGCATATACCCAGAAAAAAAAATACTAATTCAAAAAGATACATGCACCCCAATGTTCATAGCAGTGTTATTTACAATAGCCAAGATACGAAAGCAACCCAAGTGCCCATAAACAGGCAAATATAATCTATATATATAATATATATAATATATATATAATATAATCTGTATATAATATTCCACTATATATAATGGAATATTATATATTATATATATTATATAATAATTATAATATAATATATATAAATATATAATAATATATTTATATATATATTTAGACTTTTAAAGAAAGAAGTGATATATTTACAACATAAACTTTATAATTATATTATATATATTATATATAATGGAATATTACTTAGCCATAAAAAAGAATGAAATACTGCCATTTGCTGCAACATGGATAGACCTAGAAAATATTATGCTCAGTGAAATAAATCAGACAAAGACAAATACTGTATGGTATCACTTATATGTGGAATCTAAAAAAATAATACAAATGAATGTATATGAAAAACAGAAACAGACTCACGGACATAGAAAACAAACTTGTGGTTACCAAATGGGAGAGAGAAAGGGGGAGGGACAAATTAGGGGTATGAAATTAATAGATACAAACTACCATATATAAAACAGATAAGCAATAAGGATATACTGCATAGCACAGGGAATTATACCCAGTATCATAGCACAGGGAATTATACCCAGTATCTTGCATCTTGCAATAACCTATACTGGAGTATAATCTGCAAAAATACTGAATCACTAGGCCGTGCAACTGAAACTAACACAATATTCTAAAGTAACTATACTTCAACTTAAAAAATCATATCAAGGGGGAAAAGGTTTTCCATATATATATATATTTATATATATATGGAAAATTTTTGTATGTGTATATATCAGTGGAAAATCTAGACTTGAGAATTTACTGGTATCAGCTAGAAAATTTCAACCTAGGCAATTGCTAGAAAATCATAAATATATAAGGTGAAAAGTAAGCAAGGGGTTCCTTCTGGCCTTCTGAGTATACCCCAATGCCTGTCTGCTTTGCCAACCCTCTGACCTATGGGTGTTCAACAATTTGCAGAGGAAATGTAAGCATTCATAAACATTCAGTGCTTAAATACTAGAATACAGAACAATCAATGTATGCTAAGGCTCAGCATCTCTTTGTCTCCTTTTCATCTTTCCTCCCTTCTTTAACCTGATATCCCTTCCCTTAATGCTCCTAACCATTGACACAAGTAAGTCCTAAGAGTATAAATTACGTGATTAAATAGCCCAAGATTTTAAAATGTTACTAGCTTTGTTTAAAAATATATAGTCTGATATCTATGAATTGTTCAACAACTTTCATACCAGCAATATCCATAATAACCCAAAACAGTGGAAACAACCCAAATGTCTCCAGCAGTAGAATGAAGAAATTATATATTCACACATTGGAATATTACACTGCTAGGAGAATGCACAAATGCAATTACACATATCAACATGAGCGAATATCCAGAGCAAGTTGAATGAAAGAAACCAGATGCAAAGACCACACTGTAAGATTCCATTTACATAAAACTCAAAACTCAAGAAGGCTAATCGATGGTGATAGAAGTCAAAATGGTGGTCAACTCTTGGGCTTGGAAGGCTTCTGGAGTTCAAGCAACACTGGATTTTTTAGCATGGATGCTAGTTATACAAGTATGTTCACTTTGGAAAAACTTACTGAGCCTGAAAAATGCAGATATCATTTCTTTATAGGTTCTTTTAATGGATGATATGAATGCTCTCAGCCACATAATACTGTTTTATCACGTGATTTTTTTACCCCCCCCAAACAGTTACAAAACTGAGGTCCAACTAAAATGGAGATCTCAGCCTACCACTTAGTTGAGCTCTCCAATCCTTCCTCTCCTCTCTCACCTCAGGCCCTTCATTTTAACCTTTCTGAGAGTTGACTCAACTGGACATTTTCTCAGCTTTATGTGGTGATTGAGCACAAAGTGGGTTTATATCCAACCTCTGCAACTTGGTAATAGTCTGACTTAAAGTAGCTTACCTTAAGGTGCCTCAGTTTTCTCATCTGTAAAATGTTACTAATAAATAATAGTCCCTGCCTCATATGGTTGTTGTGAGGGTTAAGTGAGCTAAAAGGTAAGCTGGTCGGATAGCCCTGGTTGCATCAATTCTATAACATACCTTTTAATTTCTGGAAATCCAGATGCAACAATCAATGAGGCTTTACAATCACTGTTGTCAGGTGACAGTTGTGGCACAGCTGTTACTGCCTGTTCTTACAGCTTTAATTGTGTGTATGAGTGAAATATGGAAATAACACTGTCATAATAAGCCATTCTTTCAATAAGCACAAAATAAAAATTTGAGGATAAGCCGTTGTTTTTTTCTTAGTGGCAAATAAAATAACGGTGGGTGTTAATGGATAGCATCTTCGATTTGATGACATGTCCACATGAGGTACTTCAAGAAGTTGCTGTCAAAGCTTTCCAGCATTATTCTATTTTCAAATTATTTCCATGCATTATTAGACTTTTAAATTATGTTGAAAACGCAATCATTTTAAACTAGATATTTTCCAGTAATCTTTAAAGCTTCCCTAGGTGTTGGGAAATTGAAAGACCTTCCGGGCGGGGCGGGGCGGGGGGAGAGTGGGCAGAGCACTGTGACCAGATGCTCAGCCATCACTTGTCTCCTTGGCTCTTAAAACACCGTTTCTCCTCTCCCCACTGCCAAACCCAGAGCACCAACAAGCACGGGAGCCGGCGCAGAGTGTTCCCGTTCACTTCTGGGCTCAAACGCCAATTCTTCCAAAAAGACTGCCACCAACCCCCAAACCCATAAGCCCAGTAGTTCTCTAACTTTTCTCATATTTGAATCATCCGGAGACCTTTCAGTACTGACCCAGGTACTGATACCTGGGTCTCACTCAGAAATTGATTTAATTGTTCCGTGGTGCCACCTGGGCACGGGGATTTTGAAGAACTCCCCAGGTGATTCTGCCAAGATTGGGGACCGTATTCTCTGATAATCTCTTAACTACTGACTTGGTGCTGTTTGTATCTTCCACCAGCTCCCTGGAACATGGAAGCTTTTTCTTGTCAACCTCGTCCAGTGCCTCACCCAGCGTCCCGCCCCTGCTTTGAGCTGAGCCTCCTAAGAGACCTCGAAGGAGAAGCGCAAGGAGCTTAGGCCTCTTCAAGAGTCGCCATTGAGTCTAAAGGGTATTTAGGAAGTAATTCAGATCGCGTCACTCCTTGGATCTTTGGCAACTCGCATTTCTGGTCCGCATCTGCCCAACTTCATCCGCCCCCGGCAGGCAAGCCAAGTGGGATGTTATTGGGGCTGACTGTCCTCTCCAGGTCCTCCGCTTTGATCAACAACGGCGCCGTCTAACAGATCGCTCTCCCGCACAGGAACCCCCGGAGCACCGGGTCCGAGCACAGGGTCCGGGAGCTTGTTTACCCGCTTCTGGGGTCTCAGGTGACAAATAGTGGGAGTGTCTCAAAGAAAGGAAAACTCCCACAGCGAGGCCGGGGCGGGGTTCCGCGCACGTGGAGCGAGGGGGCGCTGCGCCTCCCGCGGCGCAAACCTCCCATCCCGCGGCGCGCTTCCGGGGGCGCAGACCCGCGGGCGGCCTCCCAGGGGACCGCGACTGCCAGGAGAGGCCCCCACCCCCACCCAGCACCCGGGGCATTTAGCTACGCGTTTCCCGCCAATTGTGCCCCCGGGCTGTGCTGAGCTAGCAAAACCCCGACTTCTCCAGGAACTAAGTTAAAGATGTATTTTAAGTGAAAAAAGCAAAGTGTTGAATAGTGTATATAAAAGAGTGCGGATGGGTAGGGGACAGACAAGGGGAATTTCAGGTACATATCTATTGGCTGGTGCAAACACATAATAAGCCCCGGAAATACACACAAGAAATTAACCGTGGTTGCCAGCAGGCCGAGGCGCCAGACGTTGCAATCTAGCGGCTTTTTGAGTTTTTTTCAGCCTCCTGCAGATCTGTTTTAAAATATACATTGATTTTATATATTATATATTGTAGGGTGTTGTACACAACATATTCTATTGTTGTCAAAGATATTATATTTTATTATATATAACACACTACATTATATGATACACATACACATTTATCTCTGGTTGGTGGAGTCAAAGAAGTCCAACTTAGCCTCTGCCTTCGAGGTTGACCTAACACACAGGGAGAAAGGTTCGTGGCGTGAAAAGGCAAAGAGGGAGGACGGGGAAATTATGTGGGACCCACCCCCAATATCTTTTTATTCCAGTCAAAGGGACCAAGGGGAACTGAGGCGCTCTACCTCCCGAGTGCAACCCGGAGTGCCTTTGGAGTTCGAAGCCGGTCGCGGGGCAAAAACCGGGAACCCACGCTCGGGGAGGCCCCTCCTGTCCCGGGAGCAGACGCCTGGGTTCCAACCCCTGCCTGGAATCGGCATTTTTTGCTCAGGATGTGCCGGGCCGCGGGTGGGGGCGACCGTGGACGGTGATGCTGGCCTTCGCCGGGAGCGCGGAGCCCTTGGAGACTCCCTGGAGGCGGAGTTGGCTGCTCCGCGGGCGCCGCGCGTCCCCGAGCTGCGCACCGCGGGGTTCGGGCGGCCGCAGAAGCCCCGCTCGCAGCGGAGGGCCTGACCCACCGGGCAGTCTCTCTTCCCGACCCGGGCGCGATTCAGAAGCTTCGAGCGTATGCCGGGGAGAGGAGAAGATCCCCGACGTCCCCCAAATCCCAGCCCGGGCCCAGGTGGGACCAGCGGCCCGCACAGCTGGGGATGCGAAGAGAAGAGGAAATGGGCGGGCAGGGGGTCGAGAACTGGCCGTTGCTTCCGCGCCGCCCCTTCAGCCCATTGCCCTTCGATAAAAGCTCGAGGCCGGGAGACGCCAGTTTTCTATTCAAGGTTTCAGAGTTCCAGGGAAACAGTGCGATCTCTCCAGCTTCCCGGTCCGCCCGGACCTTATGTTCACAAGTTGCACACCCTCGGGCAAGTTTACTTTGCCTTTCCCAGCCTCGGTTTTCTTATCTGTAAAATGGGGATGATAGAAGTACCTACGTCTGTGAGGTGGTAGTGGGGGTTTACATGGGGTATTATTGTGTGCCCAGGGCTTGAACGAGCCCTAGCTTGCAGAGAGCGGTGCACCCCTGCTATGTTTACCCCAAACAAGAAGGACCGACTCGAACCCAGAAGACCGGGATTTAGGCTGGAGCTATGGGGCCCAGTTTTCTCCAAAGAGATTCATTCTTAAGGTCCAGCGGCCATAGATGGGCGCCGAACGCCGTCCACTCGCTTCCTCCGAAGCCACGCGGGGTGTCCATTCTAACATCCACCTCGGAGCCTTCCCCCTCAAAGAAACCCCGCCCCCCGCCCCATTTACACGTACTTAACCCCTCCACTGGGAGCCCCGCAGCTCAGACCTCCTGGATTCAAATTCCCGGGCTACCATTTTTAGCTGTGTGCATTTAGACAAGGGCCTTCACCTCTCCAAGCATCAACTTTACTCTCCTGTAAAATGGGATGATAACATTCTAGGGTGCTAAGTTTAAAAGGGTAAAGCAGAGAGTCTGGCCTATAGTCAGCCACTGCTTCTTTCATTGTTTTCCTCCTTTGGCTGTGGATTGGAAGATCAGCTCTATGCTTGAAAATTCAGCCCCAACTGGGTGGAGAAATGATCCCAGCTGCTCTCTGCTCCCCCTAGAGACTCCTTTCCTGCGAACCATCAGAATGTGTAGGAAAAGGCGCTTCCAAGGGCCCCCCGGACCTGCCAAGCGGTTAAGCCTCCCAGGTCGACCTGGGCTTGGGAGCTTCCTCCATGCCGCCCCCCTCGGTTGATCTTGCCCAGCCCGGTCCTCTCAACTTGAGGTCGCAGACGGCGTCCTCTTCGGGGACTCCCAGTTCGGGGTGCCCCGCGGGAGGCTTCCGACTATTAACTTAACTCCTTCCTCCTCGGGCGTTTAACCAAGTAGGTGGAGAACAAAACCTGAGCTAAATACCCTATTTTCTTTCTCTGCCTAGTAATCGGCCGGAACGGCAAAATCCCGGCGGGGGGCGGGAGGGCGGGAAGCCTGGGAAAAACAGATGCTAATGGGGGCCCCGGGCGGGCGGAAGACGCACCGGGGTCGGGCGCCCGCCGCCTCCTTTTGAAGTGCGCCTCCCGGCCGCGCTCCCGGGCCTCGCTGGGCTTCCCCCGCTTTGGGGGAAACTGAGAGGAGCTGCTGGAACGAGTGGGGACTCTCCTCTCAGGTTCTGAGTCACTCCAGCTTTCTACCTCTGGTTCACTTTGCCCTTGACTGGTTTGCTCCTGGCCTGCTCCCCCATTAGACTGGGAATTTCTGGAGGAGAAAGACTAAGGTTCCTGAGCCCTCATTTAGTCCAGTGTCCAGGGCAAAAAAGTGAGCTCAGCCTAAGTGTGATTGGAGTGATAGGAAAGACTGCAGACTTTCCTGTGTGCTGGATGCTGTGCTAACTGCTTTCCATTCTGTATGTGGTCACGACACGTGGAAACTGGGGACAGACACGTTAAGGAACTTGCTGAGACCCACCAAGCTAGTGAAAGGTGCAGCCACAAACCCAGACGATTCTGCATACAACTTTCGGCTTTTCTCTTAGGGATCTGAAAAGACAGGTTTAAGGAATGATCTTGGTTTCTGTTTCCTGTCGACGTTCCTTCCCTCCTCCTTCCCTCTCACTCTCCTTCCTTGGTTATCTTAAGGGCTTAACACGTTCTTCTGAGAACTCCCCAACCCAGACTTCCCCTCTCCCCCTTTCTCACCTCGGGCCTGGATGGGAGATTCCAGCTGCCCATGTCACCTGAAGCTCTGGTCAACAGGATTTGATTCTGCCCACCTGTTGTGTAGACATCCTGCCACACCTGCATCATAGAGGTGCCTTCTGTTGAAACATTAATTTCCATTGATTCTGCTGATCCTGTTAGTGGTGTGCAAGTGATTTCAGGATAATATTTCTCAGTGGCTACATGGTGGTTGTTCCCATCAACAGCTGTCCTGCAATTCTGGCATTCACTTTTCTGTTTTCCTGTGGAAGAATGTCCACATTAACATGCATACAGAAAGTCTTGCGATAATGTAAGAGCTCTGGATTAAGAAAGGTCTAAAGAAAAAGATTTAAAACATCTTCTAAGAATCTAAAAAAGGTGAAAATGCCGGGTCCATTAGTTTAGGAAGATCTGTGTTTTCTTTTTCTTTTAGAAAAAAAAAACACCTTTCACTTTCATCTCCATGGTTATAAAGCCTGAGCCCTGACACTGTCCTTGGGCTATTTTGTCTGTTCTAGTCTGCAGATTTAGTAACACCTTTCTTTCAATTAAGAGATGAACACCTACTAAGAGTCAGGCCTTTCGAGGTACGAAAGTAAGCAAGACAGGGAGAGCCCTATATAACTCATATTTTAATGTAGCAGTGATTAGCCAAACATTCCCCTACTTTATTTTTTAGAGTATTTCACTTTATTTTGCCTCATGTAACCTTTCTTGTTATTTATGTGGATCTGTAACTTCCATAAATATGATGTTGATGATGATGATAGAACAGTAGTTAAATCCAGGAATTCATTTGTAGTTTACAAAATACTTTCATAAAGAAGATTCTTGATCCAGTGTTTAAGATCACTTATTTTTTGTAATAAGCAACTTTTGGTATGTTTATTAACTTTCATTCCCCAATCCCCACCTCCTCATATTTTAACAGTGAACTACACCTGCACTTAGCAATAAAAATACATAAATTGATAGCTGAAGATAATAGTTTAAACTGGTTGTTTTGTTTGAAAAATACAGTGGGTTTAATATAACCCTTTGCCTCACTAATTTGTGGACACATTTGTGGATTTCTTTTAAAGCAAGTGATCAGTCTATTTCAGGGTCACGGTGAATTCAAATTCTTATAAAAAGTGAAACTGTTGGTGGGACTATCTTGCTGTTCTCAGCAAAATCAACACTACTTGTCCTTGCCAATGGACATTTTCTTTAAAAATGTTATCTTACAGGACATTTTCTTTAAAAAAAAATCTGAACATGAACAACCTCCATGAAGCCCCCCTCCCCCTTCAGAAAGCCTAGTGGAGGTGGGAATCTGGCCATCAGAGAACAAAGGGCCAAAGAGTAAACCCGCGATGGCGAAATAAAATGTAACATCAACAAAGAAAAGGCTATAGATAAATAGTAAAAGGACCAACTCACCACAAAATACCCACTGACGTTTGCCCAGAGTCCAGGTGAAGCGCTGGTGACCGGTTAATGCTGGAATGTTTTCCTAGGGTTAAAAGGAGAACCGGCAGCAAGTCTGCTCAGAATTTACAAAGTGTTTGAATAACATGGACAGTGTTTTGATTAACACATTTTTAGTGGGGGTGAAAATAATAGAATTTATTGGGACATTTATATTGGTCCCCTTGGTTGTGGCGGGGAGAGGAGGTAAACCATTTCTCACTGCACTCATTTATAACTCACCCCTGTAATTCATTCATACGTTTGTATGTATCTGTTGTGTAATACCGTCTTACAGCCAAATGCTTCTCAGTTTTGCCTCTAAAAGCTGAATGCACTGATATTGGTTACCTTTAAGGGGGAGAAAGGGGTGAAGAGGTGCCCTGGCCAGGTTGGCAATAACTTTGTGCTATCAGTTTAAGACAGTAGCATGAAGCTGGTATTATTGCTCAAGACAATACAGCATAAGACCTTTAATAGGCTCACACACAGGCGTAACCTTGGCTCCCTTGTAGTTTTCAAAGGGTCCTGCTCCCTCCAGTCTCAGGCTGAAAGGTGCAAGATTTGAGTTAATCCAGCCAGCACTTGGGTCTGGGGTTCCAAGGGTTCTCCACGTTTCCTCCCTAGTGTTGATGTTTTTGTTCAATGTATTCCCATACACTGTCAGTTGAGCCACATAAAACCAGGCACCTTTCAATAAATGTCTCATTTGGATTTCATGAAGCTTGGGGTGTAATTGAAATCAAACAGCAGAGAGGCTGCAAGCCTGTGCTATTTGCCCACCCAATCTAAGGAGGGTGCTGCCTGACTTGCTCACTGAAGCCACTACTTTAGCTTTCTTTTCTGTTCCTGTTTCTGGAAAAGAGTGATTACATTTTAAAATGCGACTAGGACGTGTGAAAATAATTTTTATGCCTCTTTCCCTGGTTATCAGTGAAACTGAGCCAGAAAAAGGAAAGCCCATTTCAAGTAGGAAATCAGTCACAGATTTGCTCATCTATAACTCTCCAGGCATTTAGACTAATATATTCCATATGTAATAATAATGTAATTAATACATAAGAACCATTAAAGGAGATTTCTTTATCTCTATGCAGTCAGGAAAAAATCTTCTTTAGTTGAAACAGTGCTTTTCATTATGCTTAAAAGGAATTTGTAATATATATCTATAAATGTAATATAAATTATGGGTATATTTTCCATGTTCCAAAAATCCGGGCCCCAGAGCGGTTTTGCAGAGCCCGAATTTTTATTCTCTTTGAACTTTTCTTTGTTTCTCCGCCTGTAAAATGTGTTCAAGTTTGGGCAAAAGGATAGCTATATTGGGGAGGTGGGGAGATATAAACTGCAATTTCCTGCCTCAAGAATCAACACTAATCCTAATCACACATACCGTGTATATATTTCATAATTAGGTAGCACTCAAACGAACCCACGCGTTTTCAAGAGCTTGCTCTGCGGCTGGAATAAAATCAAGCCTTTCTGATGTGGCGCGGGGGACAGCTGGCTCGCGTTATTTGCGCCAGAGTGGGTCGGAGCGATGCCTGTTGCCTGCAGTGGCGCTTTGCCACGCGCAGAGTTTCCCTGGCCTCCTCGGAAGCAATTCGGGACATCGAGGCCCGCTGTCTCGCTGAGATCAGGCACAAAACTGCGATCTAACCCCAGCCACTCTGTCTCCAAAAACGTGAGATCTGATCTCCTCCCTACTTTTTCCTCAAACATCCTGCAGCTCAGGTCAAGGCTAATGTGGAAGAGCCTTGAGTGGTAACAAGATCCCCTAGCCCGGGCTCCCCCGCCAAGCTGCCCTTTCTTAACTTGCTCTTGATCTTGTGAGTCCCGCTCACAGAACCTCCACGTTGAATATCTTGAAGTCTTGAAAAGCACAAAGTACTTGAAAAATGCAATTCTCCAAGACTGCCCTGAGTCAAAAGAAAACTAAAGCCGACGAGGTGGGAGTGGACGGTGGGGTGATCAGAGCAGGAGAGCCAAGCCGAACCCGAACTAAACTGGTGGGACGACACGGGAGAAGTGCTGGGCTGAGCGCGCTCCGGGCCAGCGTTCCAGGAATCTGCTCCTGGGCTGCTGTGCCTGGACCTGCGAGGCCCCCACCCGGGCCACTCACCTAACTTGCTCTTTCCCCCGCCCTGTCTGGGCCTTGACCCTGAAAACCTTCGCTTGCTCCCTGTTTCCACTACGGCGAAGACCTGGTAACCGCGTCCGAGTGCATTAAGAGCCGCCTCACTCTCTAACTCAGACGTGCCAGTATCCATGCTGCTGTGGTTTGAACCTAGGTTGGAAAGCTTCGAGCCGTTCTGCACCGGCGTGTGCGCGGTCAACGAATCCCGCCACCGCCTCGTGTTGCGGGTGAAGAGTTTCCCGTGTGATCGCGTTCGGTTGGAGAAGCAGAGTCCCGACCTCTCAGCCGTAAAACGCGCTCCCGGAGCGATTACAAACCGCGTCTGTAATTGCTTATTAACAGCAAATATTCAGACTTCTCCTTACCCGCAACGAAACGTGCGGGTATTAATAAACAATACAATAGGACGGCATCATCTTGCTCTGCTGTCTGCAAAAACGCAGTGGAGAAACAGGCAGCTGGGGCAAAAGGGCTTAATTCCATATCAAACTGATTATTTCACTAATTATTCCACCTTCTGTGTTGCGCTGCAGAGGAGAGGCGCAGGGAATCTTAACCGCGAGGCTGCTTTGTTTCTCGGTGTCAGGCCCAACTGAAGATGGGAGGGTGTGGGATCCGAGATTCAGGGAAACTGAGCGTGGATTTTAAATTGTGGGGAGTAAAAGTGATTGCCTCCTGAAAGCAGGCGTGATGGCGTGGGGATGAGGGTGTTCCCAGTATCCCACCCCACCGGGGCTTCTGATTCATAAGCTGATGGCTTCTGTCCTCAAGGACTGCAGTGTGCTCTCGCCGCCCCTGGAATCCCAAAAGCCCAAAGCCGGGTTCCTCTCCACAAACACTTCCCACTGAGTAAAAGGGTGGGGCCGAACAAAAAGTGGTTCCTGCTTGTTGAAGGCCAGAGAGTCCTCTCCAATCGGGAAGAAAGTGTGCCTGAAGTTACAGCCCCCGACGAGGGAAGAGACTTCCTTGGGCCTCTCTCCAGCTCGTCCCAGATCCCCAGCCTCAGAGACCGGTGCCTCACTGCAGGCCATCAGCTTGCAGAACATTTCTACCTCCGGCCTCTAGAACGTGCTCCCGCCCCCGCATCCCCCGGCTCAGAGCGCTGTGATGACCCTGCTACGGAGACCTCAAACCCTGTTCCACTAAATTCCAGCGAAATACACCAGGATTGATTCTCACAGCAGGACTGAGTCTCAAAAAAAAAAAAAGAAAGAAAGAAAGAAAGAAGAAAGAAAAGAAAAACAGAAATAAAATCAATCTAAAGGAAAAGAAAGTCGCGGGCTACTTGATCCAATTAGTAAATGCCTAATTGAATTAGTATCACCCCCACCAGCCAATAGGAGGGTCCCGAGGCTGTGGGGCCGCGAAGCCCCTCCCTGGCCTCACATATATAAAGCAGCCAATGACAGCCTGCAAGTTTTCCAAGTGGTCAACTTGACCGATAGTTTTTCAGTCGAGAAAGGCAGAAAGGCTAGCGCTGGTGGGTGGATGGGGAGAGAGATCTAAGACCTCTTCTTCCCGTGTGTGCGGGGGAGGAGGGTGGAGGTCCAGAGAGGCAAACGGGACGCGGAAGGAAAAGGAGGGGGCTTCTCGGTCAGTTTTCGCCTCCTGTCTGAAAATTCAGTGCCCTTTCATTGTGGAAAGGGCACTGGGTTTGGGACGCGCGAGTGCGCGCCTTAGCGGTCCGCGTGTCGCCAGGTGGGTAACCGGCACAGGAGGAAGGGGAAGTTACCTTCCCCTCGGAAGAGGGCGCTGGCTCCCTCATCCTGCCTTTATAATCAGGCCGCGGCCGGAGAGGAAGCAGCCAGCTGCCGTCTGCGCTCTGCAAAGCATGCAGTTAGGGGAGCAGCTCTTGGTGAGCTCGGTGAACCTGCCCGGCGCGCACTTCTACCCGCTGGAGGGGGCGCGGGGCGGTGGCGGTGGGAGCGCCGGCCACCTCTCGGGAGCGGCCCCCTCGCCTCAGCGGCTGGACTTAGACAAAGCGCCCAAGAAGTTCTCGGGCAGCCTCTCGTGCGAGGCAGGGAGTGGGGAGCCCGCAGCCGCGGGTGCGGGGGCCCCCGCGGCCATGCTCAGTGACGCCGACGCCGGGGACGCCTTTGCCCGCACCGCGGCCGTGGCCAAGCCGGGGCCCCCGGACGGCCGCAAGGGCTCCCCCTGCGGGGAGGAGGAGCTGCCCTCCGCCGCCGCCGCAGCCGCCGCCGCCGCCGCCGCCGCCAGCGCGCGCTACTCCATGGACAGCCTGAGCTCGGAGCGTTACTACCTCCAGTCCCCTGGGCCTCAGGGCTCCGAGCTGGCCGCGCCCTGCTCGCTGTTCCCGTACCAGGCGGCGGCCGGGGCGCCCCACGGATCTGTGTACCCGGCTCCCAACGGGGCGCGCTACCCCTACGGCTCCATGCTGCCCCCCGGCGGCTTCCCCGCGGCCGTGTGCCCACCCGGCAGGGCGCAGTTCGGCCCGGGAGCAGGCGCGAGCGGCGGAGCGGGCGGCAGCGGCGGGGGAGGCGGCCCGGGCGCCTATCAGTACGGTCAGGGGGCTCCGCTGTACGGACCGTACTCCGGGGCAGCAGCCGCGGGTTCCTGCGGAGGACTGGGGGGTCTGGGGGTTCCCGGCTCCGGCTTCCGCGCCCACGTCTACCTGTGCAACCGGCCTCTGTGGCTCAAATTCCACCGCCACCAAACCGAGATGATCATTACGAAACAGGGCAGGTGAGCGCAGCGCGGAGGGGCCCCGAAGCGCGGGGGCAGAGAGGACCTGTGTGGTCCTGAGGGTGGCCGGGAATGGGGGACCGCCGCCCGCCCTCTCTGCTCTTGGCTGGGAGAGTGAGTTTCCGTGCGCAGCCAGTGGAGACGCCGCATCTCCAGTCCGATGTCCCTCCCGTCCGCGCACCGGCGGTTTGTGCAGGGCGCTAAGGCTACGGCTGCTTCCCCCTTTCCCTCTCGTCACCCTCACCTGGACTGACGAGGAGGAGGCGGAAATGGAAACTGGGGCTTGTCCACAAAGCTGGATTTCCTAGGTACGCCCGGCCGGTGGTACGCCGGTCCCTGAAGGCGGGCGAGGAGCCGCGGATGCGGGAAGGCTCCAGGGGTGGCTACCCTCTCTGAGCACAGGACATGGGCTCCCTCAGTTTTAGGCGCCAGGGTCTCCGCGGGGCGCATCCGGGGGACGAGCACGAGGACCAGAGAGCCGGCAACAGGGGCTGGTCCGGGTAGTGGGTTAGGCCGGACCTGGAGTCAGACAGGGCTGGGGTCCCAGGCCTGAGAAAGTTCGGATACACATCCCACTGCGGGCAGTGGTTACTTCTGGGGAAGGTGAGGGGTGGGTGCTAGGAGAGGGACGTCCAAAGGGGACTTTTAGCCTTACTAGTAGAACTAATTTTTTTTTTTTTTTACGAGAACAGCTTAATGTTCTCTGGCACTTGTACATGTAAAAAATAATGATTTTTAAACATCGAGGAAGAAAATAAATGAGCATCTGAAAGGGTCAAGAACTTGAGTGAGTGGTGCAGAAGGGCGGGGATTGGGGCAAATTATTTCAGAAAAGAGATGTTCTGAGAGTTGCCAACTCAAGAATATTTTACGTAGTGAGGGCCACTTTATCTACCGGTATTCTGTTCGTCTGTAGACTTCTAAATGTCGTCCTTAAGCGTGGGCCTGTGCCCGGGCGTTCCGATGTAAATCTCCTGGTTCTATTCCCTTGCACAGACGCATGTTTCCTTTCTTGAGTTTCAACATAAACGGACTTAATCCAACCGCCCACTACAACGTGTTCGTAGAAGTGGTGCTGGCGGACCCCAACCACTGGCGCTTCCAGGGGGGCAAATGGGTGACCTGCGGAAAAGCCGACAATAACATGCAGGGTGAGGAGAGAAAGGGCCTGGGCAGGGTGCATCGGCGGGAGCCCCCGACTCAAGACACCACACATTTAAATCTCACATCCCTCCCTCCACATCCGGGACCTGGAAGTGTTAGGAGTTTCTTTGTGTTGATTGTTTGATTAAGGGAGAGAATTGCTAAGTCAGACTTCTTGCCTACTAGTATATAGAATTTTAACCATGACCCTTCCCTCCACATCCCTACCTTTGAGAAAGGAATTGCTGTAAACTCTCCAGGTGACAAGGGCTCCTGACATTCTAATCTTCACTTGAGAAAAGGCCTCTCCAAGGTTGAGTTCACCATAAAAATCCAACCACCTTCCATCAGATCTTGCCTGTCTAGCTTCAGAAGCCCCCAAGTTAACCTTCAAGAGGCATCGCCTACTGGCTCCATTTTTGCCTTGTCCAAGGAAGGCTGGAAGCACAAGGGCCCTGGGAGGGGAATCAGTAGAGTCTAGTTGGTCTCCACTGGCCTTCTTAAACTGCTAATGATGGGAGACGTGTTCTAAGTCTAGCTGTTAAATCTTGCCCATAGGTAGTAAATAACCCTCCCCTACCTCCATTTGCAAACAGCCCTTTATGCTTGGGTTTTGTGTTTTGTTTCATTTTCTCTTAGGCAACAAAATGTATGTTCACCCAGAATCTCCTAATACTGGTTCCCACTGGATGAGACAGGAGATTTCCTTTGGGAAATTAAAACTCACCAATAACAAAGGCGCAAATAACAACAACACCCAGGTAGGGTGACAGAGGAGGTGGTGTCTTCTGGATGTGAACCTCTTTTCTAATGAGTTTCCGTACTCTTCATTGTATTTGTAATATTTGCAGGTACCTGTTGCTTGCCTCTTTCTAGTCTTTTTTTTTTTCTTTTGACCTTTCTCATTTTTTTTAATTTTTTTTTTTTTCCTACTGGATTTCAATAACAGTGAGTTAACTGTTAGGAGCAGAAATACTGAAATCTTTTGTCGACTTAGGAAACCAAGAGGCAAGAGTGTTTATTCAAACACACATACCCAGCTATGTTTTAAGTTTCAAAAATGGCAATAGAAAAGTTAGCTGTTGCTGGGGAGCAAGCAGGAGTCGCATTCCAAAATACAGAATTTGTCAAAATCTACTTTACTTTTTCAATTTGGCAGCTCTTTTCTCTGTACCATTTGCAGATGATAGTCTTACAGTCTTTACACAAGTACCAACCACGACTGCACATCGTTGAAGTCACAGAGGATGGCGTGGAGGACTTGAACGAGCCCTCCAAGACTCAGACCTTCATCTTCTCAGAAACGCAGTTCATTGCAGTGACTGCCTACCAAAACACCGATGTGAGTGCCCCATGGTCCCCAAGAATCCCTGAAGCTCAGTCCAACGTGAGAGAGAAAACACTCAATGACTGTTTTTTCTCCCTTGTCTAGATAACTCAACTAAAGATTGATCACAACCCGTTTGCAAAAGGCTTCAGGGACAACTATGACTCGTAAGTGCACCTTTATTTTTCCTCGCCTGGTCATCTTTGAACACGACATATCGAATCAGACACTTTCTTGAGACCATATTCTAGGAAGAGCTTCCACCGTTGGGATTTTTGCCTATTTTTATTTTTGCATATTTTTGGCCTTGACTAATCTTGCTTTAGAATTTTCACAGAAGGGTTTTGTTCATTTCTAAAGAAATGTTAAGGGCTTAAAAATGAGGAGTTTTTTTTTTTTAACATTTGAGTGGAGATTTGAAATTTTCATAATCTGCATTTATATGCCTTCCTTTCCATTTGATCCCAGTTTTTTTTATTCTCTCAGGAGCAGGGATTATTATTCCCTCTCATTTTTTTACATAAGAAAAACCTGACACTAAGAGGATGTCATTTTCACAACATCAAACAGCAAGGCCCCACAAATGCCTTTTAAATCTGGGATTTCTACCCACCAAGGCCAGCATTCCTTCCCTACCACTGAAGGGAGAGTTGCTCCAAGTTCTTCCAAGTTCTAGGACTTGCAAAGATGGATTTTCTACAGTTTAAATGCTTAATGCCTGGGAGGAAGCTTTTTCTTTCGTGGTGGGAAATTTGGCCGCAATGAGCCAAGTCCAGTTAAAATGGGCCAGTGCATTCCCTACTACCTCTACCCCTCCACTTCATAGACCAGCACTCCTGCTCTAGAGCCTTCTTCATTTCTGGGAGGTAGATTGTATGGGGACAACATTAGGGTTTTTTTTTTTAAGTGTTTCTCTTTATATTGTAGCATGTACACCGCTTCCGAAAATGACAGGTTAACTCCATCTCCCACGGATTCTCCTAGATCCCATCAGATTGTCCCTGGAGGTCGGTACGGCATTCAGTCCTTCTTCCCGGAGCCCTTTGTCAACACTTTACCTCAAGCCCGATATTATAATGGCGAGAGAACCGTGCCACAGACCAACGGCCTCCTTTCACCCCAACAGAGCGAAGAGGTAGCCAACCCTCCCCAGAGATGGCTTGTCACACCCGTCCAGCAACCTGGGACCAACAAACTAGACATCGGTTCCTATGAGTCTGAATATACTTCCAGCACCTTGCTCCCATATGGTATTAAATCCTTGCCCCTCCAGACATCCCATGCCCTGGGGTATTACCCCGACCCCACCTTCCCTACAATGGCAGGGTGGGGAGGTAGAGGTTCTTATCAAAGGAAGATGGCAGCTGGACTCCCATGGACCTCCAGAACAAGCCCCCCTGTGTTCTCTGAAGATCAGCTTTCCAAGGAGAAAGTCAAAGAAGAAATTAGCTCTTCTTGGATAGAGACACCCCCATCCATCAAGTCTCTTGACTCCAATGATTCAGGGGTGTACACCAGTGCTTGTAAGCGAAGGCGGCTGTCTCCTAGCTCCTCTAGCAATGAAAATTCTCCCTCCATAAAGTGCGAGGACATCAATGCTGAAGAGTACAGTAAAGACACCTCAAAAGGCATGGGGGGGTATTATGCTTTTTACACGACTCCTTAAATAGTTATTTTAACCTCGTCAAAATGAGCTAACTTTTTGCCAATGGACTTGGTGGTGTTTTTTGTTGTCTTCTTTGTCTAGGTTGCCAAAAAGACGTTTGCCTTCCACCCTGATGCATCCCGTTTTGTGCAATTCTCTAAAAGAAGGTGCCAAAGCTTTTTGATTGCTTCAGGTAACTGAAACAAGCGTAGCATTTTTTCTTCTTTTTTAATAAAATTAATGGAGGACTTTCAAGTGTTTTTAAATTTGAAGGTGATTCAAAGTTATGGATTTATTTATTGGAGACACTAGACATTCAGAGAACTGGGCTGTGAAGATTGAGTGCCTAGCACCATCAAAGGTGTTGAAAGCTTTGGTTCTCATTTTTATTTGTAAATCTGTAAGCAAATAGAAGCCCAGAGTGGTAAGATGTTTTGCTTCTGGAATAGAAGGGTGGGCCTTAACCTTCAACAAGGGACTTTTGCTGTTAACTTTCTGCTAGGGATAAAAGATGTTAGGCCTGGGAGGCAAGAACTTTGTGAAGGTGCTGGTTTGACCTGACTTTGATTCTTCCCAGGCTTTTGAAACAAGCCATGTTTGCCCTAGTCCAGGATCGCCTCATGTACTAGGCCTCTGCTGTGTGCCTGGGTGGCTTGTAGGACTTAGGAGACAGCAAGGGAGGGGGGAACCAGAAAACAAACAAAAACGGAGAATTTTAAAGCGTACAGTTGTGTGCTTAGATACACTGTAGAATAATGTGGAAAATATTGTACAAATAGTCTACGTAGGTATATGAGATTATGTAAAATTGGTGCTTTGGCTTTGTAAAGAATTTGCAATTCACCGGACCACAGCTGCAGGAGCAGGGGAAGTTTCGTCATCCCCACAACATATGGGAATATTCTGTTTACTTCTTAGTTAAGAATGTATTCAGCTACTGTACTAACTTGAAACGTGCTAAGGAAAACCCCCATGTCATCCTCTTCCTTCGCCACCCCCACTTCCCAACTTGGTAATGTGAGGAAACAGAAACCTGACGCCCCAGCTCCTATAGGCTTTCTAGAGACCTTGGATTTTTATGTACAGTCGTAGTCATTTTTAATAAATGTGGTTCATTAAGGGAACAGGCATAGCCCTGTCTTCTGTACAATGGGTTTTCATCTTTGTTTCAAAAATCTTAGTTTGCTTCCTCCTCCACCCTCCTCCAGCAGGAACCCTGTCCCACCAACCCACTCCCGCCCCCCCACGTAAGCCTCTAGAATCTAAGTGGACAGTGTCTTCATTGAGGGGGTGGGGATGCTCTTGTTTATCTTTTTTCCTTGAAGATGAATGGGGTTATTTCCTCACCACACTGGGAAGTCTGGACAATGGAGATTGGAGCTGGGGAGGGGAGGAGGGTTGCCGCCGAGATGCAAGATTGCCCACAGCAGGCTTGATATGAGCCTAGGAAACCTCCACCCCCAGCCCTTGGCGTCCGGGCCTCTCCTAGACCTCCTTGGGGTCTCCCATCCCCGGACCCACATGGGCTCCCCGGGCACCCTCGCGGCCCCCTGGGCGCCCACGAGTTCCGACACCCCTGTTCCCGCTGCCACCTGCGGCTTCCTTCTTCCCGGAGCCCCGGGCGCCGCCGCGGGGGCAGCTGCGGTCCGCGGCGCTAGGGAGGCGGCGGGAGCGCAACGCAGCTCTGCGAGCAGCGGCCGGGGAGCCGGTTGCCTAGCTTTTAGCTCCGCTTTTTCGGCTCTCAATCCGCCGGAGGGGCCTGGGCCAGCGGAAGAGTTAAACCAAGGAGTGCAGCGAAGGGCCCTTTGTCCTCCTGCCAGACATCCCGCCGCGCTTATCTGCAGACGGCTTCTGGCCCGGCTTGCAATCCTTTCCAGCCCCCTCCCGACGCTCCCGGGGTAAAGGTCTGGCCGGGAGTGTCATTCTGCTAACTGCGTGGCGCGGAAATGCAGCTGCTAAGAGGATTAGTTCTGGGAGGCGAGCGATCGGCCCGGCCCTCCTCCCCGTCTGCCCCCAATTAAGGCCGCCGGGAGCTCGCACATCGCTTCTCCGCGGTTTCCAGTTCCCACCGCCCTTCCCGGTTCGGAGCCCTTCTCGTGCCGCCTGTGACCTTGGGGTCTTGGACTGCAGCCCCGCGTCTCCGACGATGCCTGTTGAAACGCTTTGCCCAAACCGCCCCGAATTTTACTGGAGCTGGAAGCGAAAGCCTTGAAATTTGGTTTATGTGTGTTTATTATGGATGACAGACTCAGACTGGGGGCAGGAGGACTAGGAGCCCCCTAACCCGGTCTGCGCGCCCCCCGCCCCAACCCCAAGGAACCCGAGCGATGGAATTTCGAAACGGTGTTCTCCTCTTCTGCCCTCTAGAAAGACTGCAAATGCTAATCACCTCCGAGATAAAGCAGACACTGGCCCCAGTCTATTTCCAGTCCTGTATATTTTTGCACCGTACAGTAAAAAGAACCTGGTACTTGTGAAAAGTCCCTCACAGTGTTTAATAGAAACGTAAGTGGCTGAGTGGCCCCAATTAACACCTTGTGATAAGGCATTCCTAAGATGGAGTGTCAGACACCAAATTGTGAAGAGATGTATCTAATTAATCCTCCTAGGATGACACCGATAAACAAGCCTCTATTTAAATAAAGATCAAGGACTCGGCGCCCCGTTTGTTTACATTCTCCGCCGGAGTCCCAGCGTTTGCGCCCTCGCAGGCGGCGTTCCCTGCGCTGGGGCGCGAGTGCGGGGGCTGTCTGGGGGGCGGAGCACCGGCTTGGGGGGTCGCTGGTTCGCCTCCGTTCTAGCCCCAAACAGAAATATGCAATTAGACAAGTTGCAACGAAAGAGGAAAAAGAAGTGCAAGAATGACACGACTCTGACTTGGAAATACTATTGTTTGTCATTTTCTACGCGTGTCCTTTACATCTCCAAACACTTTTTGGTTGTTCGAGTTTTTAAAAGGAAGGCAAACAAGCCATCCACTCGTAGCCCCAGGAAGTCTTTTCTGCTTTGGGGAGAACTCGGAGAGGGACGTTCCCCGCCCCCCACTCCGCCTCGGCACGAGTTCGCTCCTCGCTGCCCCGGGATTCCTCCTCCAGGGTGCTGAAGCCCAGAAGAGCTGGGGTGCAGTGTAGCTATCCTGGGGGGCGGGGTGGGGAGCCACCCACTGGGAAAAGCAAGAAGAATCTGGAGAGAAATAGGGGAAGAGGGGAAGGTGCAGCCAAACTCTCATTCTGTAAACCAGGGCCGTGTCTTGGAGCCCGCTCGGAGTCTGCGACAACGCACATCCCCACTCCTCAAAGTGGAGTTTCAAGGCTCCAGATCAGCTTTTGGTCCAGGCTCCTTCCTTTCCAGCCGTCTCTGATTAACTTTCAACCTGGGGGTAAAGGCAGACTCACGATCCTCCCTTTCCTCTGCAGGCTCTTACTTCTTTCTGAACCAAACAAGGGGGGCGGGGTACGATGCCCGGGTTTTTTGTTTGTTTATTCTTTTGTTCTTGTTGTTTTTAATTCTGCAGGTGTTATGGAAACGCTCCGAAATAAAAAATTCCCTCCTGCCCCTAATCGAAATTGAGCCTCCAGTGGGGACAAAAATTAAAATCACTCATTCTCCACTGGCCTGGACGCTTCCCCTTCCCCGCTTGCACCACGATGTCCCCCCCGCCCAGCTGCCAGCCGGCTCCTAGAGTTTGGCTTTTCACCGAGCGTAGATTTCGGCATCATCGGGAGGCACTTTTAAAAGGCAATTTGCAAAACTCTGTTGGTGGGCCTAATCGAGTCCCCTTTTGTGAACTCCCCCATCCCTCGGGTTTAAGCTTTCGAGTGCACGAATTCCGCCGGTCTAGCCCCCGGGATACTCGAACCCGCGGAATCCGTCCACCTGCGGCGGTCTTCGTCGGGGGTCGGAGTCCCTCCTGCGCTTCGGACGCCTGGGCGCAGCGCCTGCACTTGGCGTTCTCATGGGTTCCGCCAGCCCGAACCCGCAGGAGCTGGATTTCCTTCCCCGCCCGTGAGCTGAGCGGCAGCCTGAAGCTACGACATTTTATTTTTTAATATGATGGGGACTCTGACATTGGTGGTCACTGAATTTCTCCTTATTACAGCTTAGAAGAAGTAAACTTCTGGAGACCCCTCCACACTCTCCCCCTTTCTCCTTCGGCCCTAGGACAGGGAGGCCCTCCTTCGGTCCTTTGCGTGTCGCCGAGGACGCATCGAGTCACCGAGGGAAGGATGTTGCTGCGCCAGACACGGAGCAGGCCCTCGGAGGTGGTCCCCAAAGTGCCCGACTTCTGATGGACCTCTGGCCGACCCCGAAGCGCCGGATCTCTGCTTATTTGGGGCAGCAGAATGTGAACATCCACCCCCACCCCCGGCCATTTAAAATTTCCCCGTCTCCCTAAAAAGTCCTTAGCGTCCTTCTAGAAGTTCTCGTGAAGATAGGAGGGCGCTCACAGGAACTTCTGTAACCCCAGGCTGGACCAGATTTCCTCGCACTGTTGGCGCCGCGCTCTTGACGGTGGCTCCTGCAGCGGTTCCGAGGAGGCTGAGGGGTCCGGGCAGCGGGCAGCCTTCGCCATCTGGCGGCCGCGGCAAGTAAAGCTCTCCCAGCCGAGCAGGGCCTCGTTTCAGGCGCCGCCGCTTCTGCATCCCACATCCCGCTTCGCCTCCTCCTTCGTAAAGCTCCTCGGTTTGGGGGGGAGGAGCCCGGAATTTGGGGTTGGAGGACTTTAAAGTCTAGGCCTGGGCCACTGCTAACTAGCTGCCTTGGCTCATCTGTGAAGTGAGGATTCGAACGACGCCTGCCTCGCTGAATATCATCCGGGCCGAGGGAGGAGAGAATGAACTTAACTGCTTTGCAAACGGTTCAGTAGCTCCGAGTATTAGTAGGCATAATTAATTACTAATTTTATAACATGATATGTAGTGATAAACACAAGTGCATTGAAAATGAAAGATTTTTTTCTGTAGGATTTTAAAATTTTTATTTAATTTTTATTGAACTATAGTTGATTTGCAGTGTGATGCTAATTTCTGCTGTACAGCAAATTGACTCAGCTATACACATATATACATTCTTTTAAAATATTTTTTTCCATTATGGTTTGTCCCAGGAGATTGGATGTAGTTCGCTGTGCTATACAGGACCTTGTTGTTTGAAAGATTTTTAAAATTAACTCAAAAATAATTACGGACAATTGCAAACATACACGAAAGTAGAGAGCAGTGAACCCCCATGTATCTGTCTTCCAGCTACACCAAACATCAATTCACGCTGCTCCTGTTTCATCCTATAAATCCCTACCCATCCTCTCTACCACAATTCCCAGAAATCCCGTCATCTAATCAACAATTATTTCCATACATAGCCCTAAAAGATAAGGAATATATATATATATATATATATATATATATATCTCACACCTATAGAATCAACAGTAATCTCTTCATAATATGAAATATCCAGACTTGTTTCCCTGATTGGCTCATAAAGTTTTTGTTGTTCCTCTTGTTTGTTTTTTACAGTTGGTTTGTTTGAATCAGGGTCCAAAAAAGTCTCACACATCTAGTTGATTATCTTAATTCTCTTAATTTAGAAGTCTTCCCTCTTTTATTTTTCCTCGCCATTTATTGAAGGAGTCTGAGCATTTATTCTGTCTAGTTTTCCAGGTTCTGGATTTTTCTGATTGCATTCCTGTGGTGATAACATCATCCTCTGACCCTTGTATTTCCAACAAAATGGTAACTAGATATGAAAACTTCATCTGATTAAAATTCTATTTTTTGGCAGCAATATCTCATCAGTCATCTCTTCTACCAGGAGACCCTTCACATCTGGATTGTTTCTCCTTGGGCCTGCTATTGTCCACTGATGATGTTCACCAGGTCCATTTTTTCATTGAAGATTGGACAAAGGAGGTAAATTTCAGTACAGCTATTATTACATATGCAGGAGAAAGTTTTACTCAATGGCACTTCGGTTTTTTCTAACATGTATTTTTTCCCCCAGTTTTACTGAGACATAATTGACATATAACACTGTGTACGTTTAAGTTGTACAGCCTGATGATTTGGTCCATGAATATATTGCAAGATGATTACCACAATAAAGTTAGTTAGCATGTCTATCACTTCATATAATTACTACTTTTGTGTGTGTGGTGAGAACATTTAAGATCTACTGTTTAGTAAGTTTCAAATATATAATAGAGTATTATTAGCTATAGTCACTATGCCATACATTGAATCCCCAGAGCTTATTCATCTTATAACTGAAGCCTTTATAATCTTGTACCCTTTGACCATTTCCCTCACCCCCCAGCCCTTGGCAAACATCATTCTTTTCTTTATTTCTGTGAGTTTTTCTTTTTAGATCCACATATAAGTAAGATCATACAGTATTGGTCCTTCTCTGTCTGACTTAAGATATGCCTGCCATATATCTGGAGAAAAACATGGTTCAAAATAGCAGCACTATTCACAAAAGCCAAGACATGGAAACAATCTAAATGTCCATCAAGAGAGGAATGGATAAAGAAGATGTGGTGCATATATACAATGGAATATTACTCAGCCATTACAAAGAATGAAATAATGCCATTTGCAGCAACATGGATGGACCTGGAGAGGATCATACTAAGTGAAGTAAGTCAGACAGAGAAAGACAAATATATGATATCACTTACATGTGGAATCTAAAAAAAATGATACAAAGGAACTTATTTATAAAACAGAAACAGACTCACAGACTTACAGAACGAACTTCTGGTTACCAGGGGGGAGAGGGGGAGGGATGAATTGGGAGTTTGGGATTGACATGTACACACTGCTATATTTATAATAGATAACCAACAAGTACCTACTGTAATGCACAGGGAACTCTGCTCAATAATCTGTAATAACCTAAATGGGAAAATAATTTGAAAAAGAATAGATACATGTATATGTATAACTGATTCATTTTGCCGTACACCTGAAACTAACACAACATTGTTAATCAACTATACTTCAATATAAAATAAATTTTAAAAAAATGTATAATGCCCACAAGGTCCATTCATGTTGCTGCAAAAGGAGAAATTTCCTTCTTTTTTATGGCTAAATTGTATATATGCCAATTTTCATGTATCCATTCCCCCATGGATGCGTACTTAGGCTGGTGGTTTTCATGTTTTGGCTGGTGTGAATGATGCCACAATGAAAGTGGGGGCGCAGATATCTCTTCAAGCTAGTGAGTCACAATGACACTTTGACTGTGACATTAAACAGTGAACCAAAAATCCGAGGTCTCTTCTCTTTATCTATTACCACAGGAAAGTAGCTGTAGCCCTCTGGGGAACATGGGTCATAGAAAAGCAAGTAAGAAGATGGACAAAGTACACCAATTGATAAGATTTAGCAGATGATCCACGTTTATTGAAACAGTTTGCTACACACAGATTGCTAAGAAATCACATTAAACCAGTGCATAACAAAGTGATAAAGTGTGTTTCTATTTGTTTTTCTACTCCCAGGGCAAATTATCAATCTCCTAATCTTCTTAAAAATATATTTCCAGAATTGATAAGCATCATTTTGAAATCATAAGTGGTGAAAAGGACTACCAAATAGTTTGGTGGTTCCTTTGGGGAGATGATTTCGTCCATGATAAGTAAGGAGAATTGGTTTCTTATCACGGAGTTTGGAGTGGAAGGAACATCTGGGGAGGGGATCTGGGGAAGAGGATAGGTGGGGGAGAGTCCATGGAACTGCGGGTTACTATCCACAATTTGCAGCCCAGAACCCCTGGAATTGAGATGGAATTGGTGACTGAGAATATCATGGTAATTCTATGAATAACAAGGATAGATTTAACCTGTAGATGCATTACTATGCTACTGTCCCCTTCCCCATCCACAGGCCACCAGGCAGTCAGAATGTTGGCTGAAACAGTTTGTCTTTGGTGGTCACCATTTCTTCATGGAACGTCCCAATTTTAGTGTCCTGGGAATCTGGCCCTCTCCTCAGCCTTTGGGTCCCTGAATGGGAGTCTGGGAAATAGCTCAGTGGGGTGCAGCTCTGTGCACACCACGACACAGAGGCAGAGCCTTTGTTGGCTGCCATGACCCCTGAGGAGTCTGTTGGCTCTGTAGCATACCACGGGGTGGACCCTATACTTTAAAAGGTGGATGATTTATATGATCTGAAGAGACACCAGAGTGCAGACCGTATACTTTGAACATAAAATGTTTCAGAGGCAAGTGAAATATTTAGTCATGAAAACATTAAATTCTAGAGCATAGTTTTTAATTAATTTTTCTGTTCTTTTTCAGAACAATATTTGAAATGAACAATATTTGAGACCTAAATGAATCAATGATTAATCTTTCTTCTTTATTTTTTTCTAAAATATAAGCCTGTCATGGAGTTGTATCTATTTCCTCTTGCACTTTGACCTATACTCAACTCTGGGGTAGTGAATTTACCCTACATATCTGTTGCTTTTCTTAATCTTGGTAGGCAGGTTTTATCTTTATATTATAAATCTAAAATCCAAGAATGTTCTTTGACATTTTACTTCTTCCAGGATTCCAGTTTTTTTCCTGTGCACCACCTTTTCAACAAAGTGATTGTTGATCTAATTAACCAACTAAGTGGACTATGCTCATCACTAAATATTTAGAAGGCTGCAGGTAGAGACCACATAGCTGTTGCAGAAAAGCACAGAGAAACGCAGGTTGAGCTGGTGTGCAAAAATGCACATACATGCATATATGCAGGAATGTGTATTTGTGCTCCAGGGCTGAATACTATTAAACTGAGATCAGAGAGAGTGAAAAATATGATTAGAATAAAATGATATGGTGGTATCTAATATTTCCTTTAGGGAGCCTTCTGCTCAGAGCTGTCAAAACAGTTTGTGTAAATAGACCAGATCGAGGGCCGTGCTCCTAAGCATACTGATGAAATACTCTTCTGAAAGACAGGATGCAAACAGAAGAAAATCTCTAAGAATACAATTACACCTTAATCTGGGGGCGGTGCCTCAAAAATGATTCCCTCCCATCCCTCTTTCCCTTTCAGAAAAACAAAAACAAGCAAAAACTCATTGGGAAAGGGCAAAGCAAGTATTCCAGAGTTCTATCACGCCCTCTTTCTCACTGGAGTTTTAGGAAACAACTTGTCACATCTTAGCCTGGTACTGAGGAATTACGGTTCTTGCTGGAGTCTCTGTAGTTGGGGCAATAATGTCTACCAAGTATTCCACTGGTTTCTCTATGTTTCCCAGCCCCTTGCACTTAGACAGAGTCACTGGAACCCAGAGAGAGAACAGTATAGATAAGGATGGATAAGTATGGATAAGCATTTGCCAAAAGCTACAGCCTTTTGAAGAAGGATTTGGCCAACCTGTAGTCAGCCAGAAAATAGGAAGCCAGACTTTCCTTCCACCTTCTACTTCCCTTCCAATGCCTCTGATTGGCTGAACTCAACAGGAAGCCAGAGGGCCAGGAAGTCTGTGGATGCAGTCATAGAAGTCAGCATCATAGGACCAGGGCAGGATGGAGAAGAATGGAGCATGGAACTGGGGGCAATGAAGAAGATACCCAGCCCTACTCTCACCCCCCATGCAAAGCCTTGATTACTAAATGTTAGCCTTCTAAATACCTCTCTGTTGTTTTGAGATATCCCCAGGAAATATGTTTCAAGAATAGCTGGAAATCTGCATTCTTATATGAAAATTCCATTATTTTTCATTTCTATTTCTATGACTCTATATGGGAAAAGAATCTGAAAAAGAAAAGATACATGTATATGTATAACTGAATCACTTTGCTGTACACCTGAATCTCACACAACATTGTTAATCAACTGTACTCCAATATAAAATAAAAATTTTAAAAAAGGAAACATGGAGAAAATTACACCAAGGCTTATATTAATCAAATTACTTAAAACCAGTGATAAAGAGCAAAACAAAAAAAGCAGCCAGGGGAAATAAAAGACACATTATGTACAAAGAAACAAATATCAGAAAGACAGCAGAACATAAGTAGGCTAGGTGACAAAGAAACATCTTTAAAATACTGAAAGAATAAAACCATCAACGTAGACTTCTATACCTAAGGAAAATATCTTTCAAAAACAAAGGTGACATAAAAACTTTTTCAGATGTATGAAAACTGAGAGAATTTATAACCAGCAGAACTGCACTACAAGAAATGTTAAAAGAAATGCTTCAGATATAAAGAAAATGATACCAGATGGAAATTTGGGATCTACATAAGGAATGAAGAGCTATGGAAATGGTAACTACATGAGTAAATATAAAAGACTTGTTTTCTTATTTTCAAAATCTCTAAAAGAAAATTAACTGTTTAAAGTGAAAATAACAAGATATATGGTGTTTATAATACATATAGAAATAAAATATATGGCAATTGCACAAAGGCTGGGAGTAGAGAAATGGAGATATATTATGATACATCAAGTGATATAGTATCACTTGAGATAAACTGTGGTATGTAAAAGATGTTTACTAAAAATCCTAAAGCAGTCATCAAAAAAACAAAATAATTACAACTAATAAACCAACAAAGGAGATAAAATGGAATAAAAATTATTCAGTTAACCCAAAGAAGACACAAAGAGAAGGAAAAGGAAACAAAGAACAGATGAAATAAACAGAAAACAAATAACAAGCTGGTAGATTTTAACCCAACAATATTAATAATAACATTAAATGGTTAGCCACCCCAATTAAAATTTTCAGAGATTGTCAAATTGGATTTAAAAGTGAGGCCTTAGGGAGGGTGGGAGAGAGGGTGATGCAAGAGGGAAGAGATATGGGAACATATGTATATGTATAACTGATTCAGTTTGTTGTAAAGGAAAAACTAACACACTATTGTAAAACAATTATACTCCAATAAAGATGTTAAAAATAAATAAATAAATAAATAAATAAATAAATAAATAAAAGTGAGGCCTTTCCATATGCTGCCTATAAGAACAAATTTTAAATATAAAGACATTACATAGGTTAAAATTTAAAAGATTAAAAAGATATAGCATGCTAACACTAATCAAAAGAAAGCTAGAGTGGATATACGAATATCAAAATAGATTTTAGAGTCAAGGAAAACAGATCATTTAAAAATGATAATGGAATAAATTTATGAATAGGTCATAATAATCCTAAGTTTTTATGTATCTAATAACAAAGAGTTATCTGAGGTTCATGTAAAGTTAAAAATCAATGTAATTCACCATGTTTATAGACTAAAAGTGAAAAACTATGTCTCTATAGATGCAGAAAAAGCATTTGACAAAATCCAACATTTATTCTTAGCAAAATCTCTTAGCAATGTTGAAATAGAAGAGAATTTCCTCAAGGACCCTCTTACTAACATCATACTTAATAGTGAAAAGTGGAATGCTTTCTCCTCCAGACGAGGAACAAAGCAACAATGTCTGCTGTCACTGTTGCTACTCAACATTATACTGAAGGTTCTAGCCAGTGCAGTCAGGCAAGAAAAAGCATCAAAGTCTTCCAGATTAGGAAGGCTGAAGTAAAACTGTCTTTATTTGCCAATAACATGATCATCTACAGAGAAAAGTCTATAAGAAAGCCATTAGAACTAATAAATTATTTTAGTAGGACTGTAGGTTAAAAGATTACTATATACAAGTCAATTGTATTTTTATATACTAGCAAGAATCAGAAATTTTATTTAAAATATTATTTAAAGATAGCATCAAAAATATGAAATGCAAGGGTCTTCCCTGGTGGTCCAGTGGTAAGGAATCCTCCTTCCAATGCAGGGGATGTGGGTTCGATCCCTGGTCAGGGAACTAAGATCTCACGTGCTGCTGGGAAACTAAGTCCACAGGCTGCAACTACTGAGCTCGGACGCCTCAACGAGAGGGCCTGCATGCTGCAAACTACAGAGCCCATGTGCCCTGGAGCCTGCGTGACACAACCAGGGAGAGAAAACCCACACATCACAACTAGAGAGAAGCCCACATGCCACAACTAGAGAAAAGCCTGCATGCTGCAATGAAAGATCCCTCACTTTACAACTAAGATCCGACACAGCCCTCCCTCCCAAAAATAAAGAAATTAAATTTTAAAATATGAAACACAAGACCTATGTGCTGAAAACTATAAAACATCACTGAGAGAAATTAAAGACCTAAATAACTAGGGAGATACATTGTGTCCATAGGTCAAAAGACTCAATATTTTTAAGAAGTTAATTCTTCCCAAATTGATATATAAATTCAGCAGGCTTTTCTTTGGTTGGCATTGACAAGCTGATTCTAAAATTCCTTTGGAAATGGGAAAGACTCAGAACAGCCAAAAAACTTTGAAAAAGAAGAACACTGTCTGTCTTTAAGATTTATTATAAAGCTTCAGTAATCGAGACAGTATGAGATTGGCATAAAGATACACAAAATAGACTGATGGAACTGAACAGAGTGTGTAGGTGTAGACCCTCACAACTGATTTTCAACAAAAGTGCAAAAGCAATTCAGTGGAGAAAGAATAGTCTTCTTAACAAAAGGTGCTAGAGCAATTGAACAATCATATGCAATCTATAATTTGCAAGATATTCAAATATCAGTTTAGAATGGATCAGCTGTAAAACCTAATACTATGGCATTTATAGAAGAAAATATTGGAGAAAAGCTTTATGATTTTTGGTCCAGCCAAGCCTTCTAAGTTCTGGCACCAAATGTACTATTCATAAAAAAAAATGTTGACAAATTGGACTTTATCAAAAGTAAGAACTTCTGCTCTTTAAAAAACATTGTTAAAAGAATGAAAAGACAAGCCATAAACTAGGAGAAAATATTTGCAAATCATGTATTTGATAAAAGCCTTGAAACCAGAAAATATAAATAATACTTAAAACTCAAGAAAATAAATTACGCAGTAAAATATGGGCAAAAGATTTAAATAGATATTTCACCAAAAAAGATATATGGATGGCGAATAAACACATTAAAAGAGTCAGCATCATTAATTATTAAGGAAATGCAAATTAAAGCCACTGAGAGATACAAGAGATACTACTACAGACCTTTCAGAATGTCTGAAATTAAACAGACTGACAATATCAAGTGTTGACAAGGATGTGAAGGAAGTGAAATGCTCTACGTGGCTGGTGAGAATGTGAAATGGTGCAACCACTTTAGAAAATGGTGTGACAGGGCTTCCCTGGAGATGCATTGGTTGAGAGTCCACCTGCCGATGCAGGGGACACAGGTTCATGCCCCGGTCCGGGAAGATCCCACATGCCACGGGGCGGCTGGGCCCATGAGCCATGGCCACTGAGCCTGCACGTCCGGAGCCTGTGCTCCACAACGGGAGAGGCCACAACAGTGAGAGGCCCGCGTAGCACAAAAAAAAAAAGAAAATGGTTTGACAGATATATACCTACTGTATGACCCAGACATTCAACTCCTAAGTATTGCAAATATATGTCCATGAAAACACTTATAAAATATTCATAGCAATTTTATTTGTAATAATTCAAAACTGAAAATTACCCAAGTGACCATCAATCTGTGATTGGATAGATAAATAGGTATATCAATATGATGCTTGCTAATAAAAATGAACTATGATACAAACCACAACATGAATGAATCTCAAAATAATCATGCTGAGTGAGAGAAATCAGACAAATAAGAGTATGTACTACATGATTCTATTTGTATAAAATTCTAGAGGATACAAACCAATCTATGGTGATAGAAAGCAGATCACAGGTTGCTTGGGGTTTGGGAAAGAGTACAGGGAAAGGTGAGCAGGAGGAATTACAAAGTGAGGTGATGGTAATCAATCAAGTACTTAGAAAGTTACAATGCAATAAGGTAAGTGCTATGATGTGGGAAGGTCAGGGCATTATGGGAGCACCAGAAAGAGTGAGAGGTGGGATAGGGCAGGAGTGATTTAAGGAAGGGATCACAAAAGGTTTTCTGGATGAAAAGACATCTAAATTAAGCCCCAGACAAAGAAATCAGGTGAGGAGCAGTTAGGAGTGCTAGTAACTGATCCTTTCATGAAAAGAAACAGCATGCCCCCAAAGCCTGGGGATGTCAGATCACAGGGCACAGCAGAGGAAGTGAAAGAAACACAATACAACCAGTCATCCAGGATGAGAGGTTTAGCTGGAGAAGGAGGCAAAGCCTTCTGTGCTGTTACGGTTTAGACTGAACCCAGAAGCAGTGGGAAAGCATGAGCAGATTTTTCTTTCTTTCCCCTAACATTCCTAACCACATTTTCTAAGTTTCTTTTTATGAATATTTCAACATTGGTGTGCTTTAATCTTTTCTTTTAATGTTAATTTCCCTCCCAAATTAGCGAAATAATTAACATTCATTTATTCTTATAACATTTGTTTCTAACATGGAATTGTTAGGTCAAAAGCTTGAATATTTTTAACTGTAATTGTAATACATATAGTCACTTTTTCAAGTGAGGTAGCAGTTCTCACTTCTACTAGACACAAGTGAACGTCTATTTCCACACACTCTGCATGTCATCAGTCTTTTAAATTTGTGCCAATCTAATAGATAAAAATTGGTGCTACTTGTAGATTTCTTTTTTCCTCTTTAATACTGGTGGTATTACTATTGCTCCTATATCCACTCCTCTTCCTCCTCCTACTAATGTTACTGCTCTTTACTGAGCGCTTACTATGTAACAGAAAAAATTCTGCAAACTTTATCTTTTATCAGTTAACCTTCATAAACCTACAAGGTAAGTACCACCATTAGCTCCATTTTACAAAAGAGGAAACTGAAGTTAAATAATTTTCCCCCAGTCATATGGCCAAGTTTTTAAAACTAAGTTATATTTGACATATAAACTGTGTAAGCTTAAGATGTATTCCTTATTGATTTGATCCATTTATATTGCAATATGATTGCCATTATAGTATTTGCTAACACCTCTGTCACATCACATAATCATTTCTTTTAGTGTTGGGAACAGTTAAGACCTAGTCTCAGCAATTGTACTGTTTATATATTTTTGTTGTCTATAATCACTGTATTGTGTGTTAGATCTCCAGGACTTATTTGTCTACTAGTTGCAAGTGTGTACCTTTAAACAACATCTTTCCCATTCCCCCACTCCCAGCCCCTGTTACCCACCATTTTCCTCTCCGCTTTTATGAGTTTAAGGTTTTGTTTTGTTTTGTTTTTAGCTACCGCCTAAAAGAAATCATATAGCATTTGTCTTTCTCTGTCTGACTTATCACACTTAGCATAATATTTTCAAGTTCCATCCTTGTGGTTGCAAATGGCAGAATTTTCTTTTTTTCTCATGGCTGAAGAGTATTCCACTGTATGTGTGTGTGTGTGTGTGTGTGTGTGTGTGTGTGTGTATATATATATATATATATATATATATATATATATATAAAACATTCATCCATTGATGGGCATTAAGTTGTTTCCACAGCTTGGCTATTGTGAATGGTGCATAAACATAGGAGTGAAGATATCTCTTCAATAACCTGTTTTCATTCCCTTTGGATATGCAGCCAGAAGTGGGATTGCTGAATCTAATAGCTTCCACCTTTATTGGTAGCTTCCAGTTTGGAGCTATTACAAGTAGAGCTGCTATGTTCAATCTGGTACATGCCTTTTGATAAACATGTGTATGTATTTCTTCTGAGAATATACCAGAGTAGAAGTCCTACATCAGGTATTTATCTTTAATAGATATTACCAAACAGTTTTCCAGTCTAGCTGAAGCAAGTTTTAATCCCACAAGCAGTGCATGAAAGTTGTACTCGATCCACTTTCACTTGACATTCTATTTAATTTCTGCCATTCTGGTAGGCATGTAGTGGTATCCCAATGTTTCTGTAAGTTTGTGGAGATATTCTTTTTCAGATTAATTAAATACTCAGTCCAATTTTATCATGAATGGGAATAGTCTATTACTTTTATTTTATGATATATTTTTAAGATATCTGTATAGAAATACTTAACTTTTATCTACTAGAAGATGTCCATCATTTTCTCTTTGGACTTTTGTGTTTCCTGCATTGTTTTAAAAGGTGTTATCACTCCAAAGGTGTCTTAAATTCTTTTCCAACATTTTTATTGTTTGTACATTTGTATTTAAGTCTTTACCTGGAATAAATGTTTTAATCTCTATGAATTTCTGATATTTTAATATCTTCCTTCCCCACTCTACCCCCAAACAATATTTTGCCAGATCTGGGGGAAGATGTTGATCTTTAAATACTTTTACACCTTTCTCCTTACTCCACCTCAGAAGGAAAAAAAACCCACAAGAACCAGGTTGTGATTTTTAATTTTATTAATTTGGATTAAATTGATCTTTTTGTGATATTAACCCTTTCCAGGATGGAAAGGTATTTATATCTTTTAATAATAGTATCTTTTAAAAACATTTTATGCTTTTCTTTTTATTGTTGCTAAATTTATTTCTATGTATTATATAGATTTATTATGTGTATGGAGACTTTGTATTTTTCATTTTAAAATTTATTGCTGATATTTTAAAAGCAGCTCTCTTACCACATTCTCTAGTTTGCACTCAAATTTTAATAAAATTTCTTAAGGTTTCTAGATAGTCGATCATGCATGCCATCAACAAATAAAGTATATCTTGTGTCTTTATTTCTACTATATGTAACGTTTATTTTGTTTCCTCTCCTTACTGCTTCAGTTAGGATCTCTAAAACAATGTCTCCTTAAACCACAGGGAGAATTTATTGGAAGGGTGTTGACAAAGGCTGAAGAACCGGGAATGGCACTAGGGCACTACTGGGTATTTTCTTCCATTTATACATCAGTTTTTTCAAGATTCAAAGTTGTTAAAGGGCAGTTCCAACTTGCTGAACTTCAGTCTTTCACCCACACTTGGTAATGTTAGGACAATGAGAGGCTATAGCTCTACTTCAACTTCCCAATAGGGAGGCCAAGTAATCCAGGTACAATACAATAGGGGAGAGACGATACACCTGGGAAAGTCTGGATGCTGTTACAAAGGGTGAGTGAACACCAGGTTTCATAGTGAAAAATTTATCCTCGAATGGGCATTTAATGGGAGAGTTTTGGTGTGAAATCAACATCCTAATCCTATTAATCTAATGCCCTCTCAGTCTGTTCATGCTACCATAATGAAAGACTACAGACTTTTAGCTTATACAGCAGAAATTTATTTTCTCACAGCTCTGGAGGCTGGGACTTCTAAGACCAAGGGGCTGGCAGGGTGGATTGCACCCTGAGGCCTCTTCCCTTGGTTTGTAGGGAACTGTGAACTCACATGGCCTTCCCTCCCTGCCTGTGAGCAGGGAGAGAGAGCAGGCTGACATCTCTGGTCTCTTCTTCCAAGGGCACTAATCCCCCCATGAGGGACCCATCCTCACGACCTCGTCTGATCCTAATCACTTCCTAAAGTCTCTGTCTCCAAATACCATCATACTGGAGGTTAAGTCTTCCCAAACATATGAATTTGGTGAGGGACACAATTCAGTTCATAGCACCCCTTTTACTATTCTAAAATGAAATTCATAGATTAAAACACTGCCTACATTCACAATTTTATAAAGTAAATATGATCAACTGAAATACAAAGGAGACATTTGAAAAAGTAATTCATAATAAAATGCTATGAATTTTGATAAGAAAGTACTTGGGCACAACTGTACTAGAAAACATGAATAGTCAAATACTTGACTGTAGGTAGAAATATCATGAATGTGACTGTAACAAATGTTAACTGATACATGTGGGCTGGTGATTCAAATACCACTAGGCTGAAATGCAAAACAACTCTAACATTTTGATCCAAACAAAATATAATCTTCCATTTATTTAAATGGTAGTTGCATTTATAAAAATCAGTTATTATTTAAACCATGCTACTTTTGTGTTTATATTTAAAATGGAATTAGGTTCTAGGCTCAGATTGTTATAAAGAGGGCAATCTCCTAAGGCTGGTGTGATATGGTAAGATAGGCTCTGACCAACCAAATAGACTCTAGCTTTAGAGCTGGTGGCCTGCCATTGTGCTAGGCATTAACCCTATGACTGATGGGCTGTTGCTGGGAGGGGGGTTGCAAGGGGTCCCTAGTGGAGAGGCTGTGACAAGTGGGGTCACCTGGGAGGCACTGGCTGTTTATCAACAAGCATGTTAGTATATTATTCTTTTAACAATTGCTTCAAAATGTCTACCTCTCTTTGGGTTCTTTTTTAAAATTTTCATTTTTTAAAAAGATGATTTTGATGTGGACCATTTTTAAAGTGTTATTGAATTTGTTACAATATTGCTTCTGTTTTATGTTTTGGGTTTTTTTTTTTTGGCCACGAGGCATGTGGGATCTTAGCTCCCTAGCCAGGGATTGAACCCACACCCCCTGCATTGGAAGGTAAAGTCTTAACCAGTGGACAGCCAGCAAAGTCCCTCTTTGGGTTAATTCTAGTGATGTTTTACTAGAAATCATCCATTTCTTTCAGTATTCTTTTATAACCATTTTATAGTCAGATATACATGTGTTCGTAGCTTTTAGAAAATAATTTCTAATGTTGTATATTTAAGATTTTTCTTTGTTTTCCCAAGGTTTTCAGAGTTTTATATACTTATTGTTCTTGTTTTAATCTGGTTTTGGTTTTTCTTTGTTTAAGTTCTAATTTTATTTTTATTAAATTCTCCTAACTGCAGTTCATATTACCCTTTTTATAGTTTCTTACACCTACTTAATTCATTTATTTTCATTTTTTAATTTTACAGGTGAAATCTTTTAAGGTTGCATATTTTGTTGTATCTGATTGTCTTAAATATTTTTTTAACCTTTGCTCTCTAATCTATACCCAACTAAATTCCATACATTTCAATTTATTGATATGTTTCTCAAGTTTTTTTAAATCAACTTTACTGAAGTAAAACTTACATAAAGTGAACACACTTTAAGTATGTAGTTCAATGAGGCTTAACAAATGTATACACATTTACGATCAAGATGGAGAACACTTCTGTGACCTCAGAAGACTTATTTGTGTCTTTTACCAGTCAAATCCCTGTCCCCACACACTGACCTAAGGCATTCACTGATTTGTGTTCTATCATTTTAAGTTTTTTTAAGTCTTTTTCAGGTTTCATGTAAATGATTTCTACAGTGTGTGTCTGTAGTATCTAGCTGCTGTTTAGTATTGATAGTAAACAGAGAAATACATAGAAAATGCTTCTAAGCATGGCAGTTTGCAAGTGCTTAACAAATCTTAGGTATTTTTACTATTATTCCCTGGCTAGGTTATAGAGTTTTGTGCTTCTAACCCTGTGCTGTGCATGTAACACATGCTCAAGTTACACTTTTTAGTTTGACTGTGGACTATGATGTATTTTTTTAACAAATATTTTCAGTGTGTTAGATATGATTCCAACCACTTTGCAAACATTGGTTCACTTCAAAATGACCCTACGAGGCAGATATATTATCCTTGGGTAACACATGAGGACAGTGAGGAAAAGAGTTGGAAAACACACTCCAGGTCATATATCTAGTAAATGGCAGAGCTGAATTTCCACCCAGGCAGTTGGGCTGCTGAATCGAGATGTCTGAACACCGAGCCCTGATGCTTAGTCCATGAAGTGCAATTGTAAGACAAATAATGTGTCCCCAGATGTCCTTAATTTTCATCACACTCATGCTGTAGGTACTACTGTCCTAATTTGATATAGCTGAGGATTGAGCAACTGAAAGTCACATGACTTCGGGACCATGTACAGCTGATTTCAAACCCAGTGATTTCCCACTTCTGGATGTTACTTCTTTACTCTCCCACAAGCCATTACATTTATTGAGTAACAAGTCAACTTTTGGTAGACACTTCTGCATACTCAGTCTGAGCAGTACTGGCAAAATCTAAATCTGTTGTTCAGCTTTGGGAAAAGCAGTCAAGTCTCCATCATCCCTTTTCTCGGGAGTTCGGTTCTTTTTCTCACGCCTTAAATTCTTCTCATTGCCAGTAGAGGGCAGGTTTGTGTCACCACTTTCTTCTCTGAGAGAGAAAATGAGGATGCCTGAGCCGTCAGGGAGAGCCACAGGCTGGGGGCAAACACGTCCTTGAAAATGAGAATGTGGACGGTCTTATTCCTGGTAGGCAAGTGATTAGACGGAAGGACAGAAAAAACCCTCGACCACTATGATCACTGTCTCATTTCTGCACAAAATGAAGGAAACGATGATTCAGGAAAACCTGTTCCTCTATTCCCTTTCCTCTTTCTGAGATCTCCAGCCACGCAGGTGAAGGACCAGGAGACACGTGAGTCAGGAGCCGGTAACAAAGGCCTGGGAATGGGATGCGCTGCTCAAGTGGCCTGGAGTTCTCAAGCTTGGTGCTGAGGATAACGAGACTGTCACTGTGCCACTGCCCACGTCCCTACCGGCAGGCGCGTCCCACCGGGATAGCTCGCCCGCGTGTGCCTGACCAGCGCTATGGGCAGGCAGCTCCCCTTCCTGCCTCCTGTCCATCTCAGCCCCGATTCCCATCATCAGCTCCTTGGATGCGGTGGGGGAGGGGAGGGGGAGAGATGACCCGGCTACGCTGAACATGCTAGAAGCCTGGAGCTTCTGGCTCCCATGCCTTTTTTAAGTGGCTTTTAGCTAAACCCATGGCAAGATAGAGTGTGGGGCCGTATGCAACGTGTGTCACGTGGAGCCGCTGCTGCACACACTTGGGAAAGGTTGGCTTTTCCATCCTTGTCTGTGAACTTCCACCAGGAGGAGGCCCTCGGGTGGTGTCTGCAGGGCAGGAGCTGCTGAAACCCCGCCTTCTCAGTGACCCCTAGGCCCTGCGTGTTCCCACTTGTCGACTGTTTCCTTTAAAACTTTGTTTTAATCCATCTTTTTCTTTGGTAGAAATTGCCTTATATAACTTTTCATGTCACTCAAGCAGAGAAGAAAGAGAAGGAAATTAAGCCTGGCTCCCCGGAGCCTTTCCCCGCCGGATGATGAAACCCAGGTCAAGAGAGTTTCAATGCCCGAAGGGAGACAGCCTGAGTCACACTTCGGGTTGCTATTAAAATTCTCACCCACACAGATCCAGATCCTGCTCCTTACAACTCCTGTGTAATTTAGTTCAGGGCCCGGGCCAGGGTGAGTCTGTGTGTTTGCTCTAACAAGTATTTATAGTGCAGCAAGAATTCATTTCACGCTTTCCACTCTGGAGCTGGTGAGCAAAACAGGCCCTCACAGGGGTGGGCTGTTCCTCATTCAGACTCCTTTCTCCTCAAGGGGGCTCTCTCCCTCCTCTTGCCTTTCATTTCATCTGGGATGTGGGTGGAGGAACCAGACAGTTCTATCAATATAGTCCAACCATTACTGAATTATAAGGAACTCAGCGGCTAGAATCATCCACTCCCAAATAGGGTCTTCAAGGCAACACACAAGAAGCAGATCATCCTGCATCAGTGAATTGAGTATACATGTATATGTGGGTATCTGTGCACATGGTATATGTGTTTGGTTGAAAGTTCATGTATATGGTGTGTCCATGTATGTTTTGGATATATGTACATGTGTGTACATGTGCCAGGGGTCTGTGTACATGGTATATGCATGTTTGGCTGTGGGTTTGTGTACATGGTTATGCATGTTTGGCTAGGGGTATGTGTACATGGTATATACATGCTTGGTTGGGGGTCTGTGTATATGCTGGGCATGTGTTGAGGGTAGTTGAGATGGAATAACAAAGCTGGATCACAGATGCTGTGGCCCTTTATATGTGTCATCCACAAACATTTATTGAGACCCTAATCTGCATAGAGCACTGAGATAAAAAGGTGCATTACATGTGGTTCCTAAGCTTGAGATCCATTATAGTCAATATGGAGAGAGGATATGTAAATATATTAGAAAAAACAAACAGGGATCGATCGTAATTGACCATTACAATCTCTGCTTACTCTTAAATAAACAAAAAATCCAAACAAAAAAAAACTTATTTAAAAAAAAAGTGCTCAGGAATTCAAATAAGAAAGTTTCACCATGGTCTGGTGAGGTCTAGAAGACTGTAAGGATAAGATAATATTTTCACTGAACGTTGAAACAAAGAATTAGTGCTCAAGTAAGCAGAGCAGAAGGGCAACCTCTGGACAGGCTTGCCCATCAATACATGAAACACACTATATTCCTGGTGTTATCAGTCAAAATTCTTTTGGTTGCCAGTGGCCAAAATATCACTCAAATTACAAACAAAACCAAAATGACCCATATAACTGAAAGGTTCAAGGCAGAGTTCTGACTTCAGGTCTCAAAGATGCCATCAGGACATTGCCCCATGTCTTGGCTCTGTTTCTCTCAGTGCTGGCTTTATTTGTAGGCAGGCACCCTCTGTAGACAGGTGACCTAGAACCCTGGAAATAACTCTACAAGCACAATGCATGTACCTTTTCCCCAGCAGTGCCAGCAAAGTATCCTGGTTTCTCATTAGCCTGACTTGGGTCAAGTGCCCATCTCTGAATCAATTCCCAGGACCAGTGGCATACAATTCTCTGATGGCCAGATCCAATCACATGCTCACTCCCAGAGCCAGGTGGTGGGCAGAGTCCAACCCTAACCTCTAACTGAGAGTGGGAGAGGGCTGTTTCCACAAAGGAAATGAAACTGAGCAGGACCCTGTGGGACTCCTGGGCACCAAAGCCTTCCTGTGTCCCCCATTTCTTGATTACAGGAAATAGGCTTCATTCAACCTCCATGACCTTCCCTGAGTTCCAAGGGCAGGTCCAAACAATTGTTAATCACGGAAGGGAGAGGATGTGAAGACAAGAGGGGAGAAGTCAAGAAACAATAGTGCAGCCTTGTGGCAGGGTCCTGGTTCCCCCTCAAGGGATACACATAACAATATCTTTGGGCTGTTTTGCACATACTGAAACCCCCACCAGGTGGGAGAAGTTAACTGTATGCTGCCCACAAGCACATAGACCCCAGACCAGTTGGAACCAGAAGGTTGATGATGCTGACTCCTGATTACCTCACCACCAACCAGTAAGAAGAGTGTCCATGAGCTGATCACACCATCTTTGAACCATTACTATAAAACTCCTCACTACCCCCTCCACATCAGGACACACAGTTTTGAGGGAATTAGCCTGCTGTGGCCCCCTTTGTCTGGCAAAGCAATAAAGCTATTCTTTTGTACTTCACCAAAGCTCTGTCTCTGAGAGTTAATTCTATGTCGGGGTACAGAGGCCAGATTTGGCTTCACAAATCAGGAACCTAGACTAGAAGAAAGGAACAGAGCCTGGGCAGGCAGAACAACAGCTGTCCCAGGCATCCCATCCATCAGCAATCTGTTGACGATGATTCATGTCAATTCTTTTACTGAGTTCCATCATTTCTTTGTATGAACATCAGAGCTTCCTGAACACACCATATCCTCAATATTTAAATCTCAGACAGTAGGTATCTACGTTACTTTTTATTCATCTTCACCATCATTATTCTAAATTCTCTTTCAGGTAGATTGGCTATTACCTCTTCATCTGTTAGGTCTGGTGTGTTTTTATCTTGCTCCTTCATCTGTTGTGTGTTTTTCTGTCTTCTCATTTCGCTTATCTTACTGTGTTTGGGGTCTCCTTTTTGCATGCTGCAGGTTCGTAGTTCCTGTTGTTTTTGGTGGCTGTCCCCAGTGGCTAAGGTTGGTTCAGTGGGTTGAGTAGATTCCCTGGTTGGGGGGACTAGTGCCTCTGTTCTGGTGGATGAAGCTGGATCTTGTCTTTCTGATGGGCAGGTCCTCGTCTGGTGGTGTGTTTTGTGGTGTCTGTAGCCTTATTATGATTTTAGGCAGCCTCTCTGCTAATGGATGGGGCTGTAGACCTGTCTTGCTCTTTGTTGGGGATAGGATGTCCAGCACTGTTCTTTGCTGGTCCTTGATTGAAGCTGGGTCTTGGTGTTGAGATGGAGATCTCTGAGAGATTTTCGCCATCTGATATTACGTGGAGCTGGGAGGTCTCTTGTGGACTAGTGTCTTGAGGTTGGTTCTCCCACCTCAGGGACACCGCCCTGGTGCCTGGCTGGGGCGCCAAGAACCTTTAATCCACACGGCTCAAAATAAAAGGTAGAATAAATAGAAAGGAAAGAAAAGGAAGGAAGGAGGGAGGGAGGGAAGGAAGGAAGAAATGAAGGAAGGAAGCAAGAAAGGAAGGAAGGTGCAGAGGAAGAAAGGGAGGAAGGAAGAGAGGAAGGGAGGAAAGAAGGGGGAAGGAGGGGAGAAAGGAGGGAAGGAGGGAAGAAAGGAAGGAAGAAAGGAAGAAAGAAAGGGAGAAGACAGAGTAGTATAAAGTATAGTTATTAAAATAAAAAATAATTATTAAGAAGAAAAATTTCCTTTTAAAAAAAAAAAAAACAGAAAAATGGGTCGGTCTAACCCTAGGACAAATGGTGAAAGCAAAGCTATACAGACAAAATCTCACACAGCAGCACACTCATACACACTCACAAAAAGAAAAAAAAAAGGGAAAATAATAGTATATCTTGCTCCCAAAGTCCACCTCCTCAACTTGGGATGATTCGTTGTCTATTCAGGTTTTCAACAGCTGCAGGGCACTTAAAGTTGATTGTGGAGCTTTAATCCGCCGCTTCTGAGGCTGCTGGGAGAGACCTCCCCCTCTCCTCTCTGTTCGCACAGCTCCTGGGGTTCAGCTTTGGACTTGGTCCCGCCTCTGCGTGTAGGTTGTCCGAGTGCGACTGCCCTTCGCTCAGACAGGACGATGTTAAAGGAGCAGTTGATTCGGGGGCTCCAGCTCACTCAGGCTGGGGGGAGGGAGCAGCACGGGGGCGGGGCGAGTCCGCAGCGGCAGAGGCCGGCGTGACGCTGCACAGGCCCAAGGCGCGCCGTGCGTTCTCCCAGGGAAGCTGTCCCTGGATCCCGGGACCCCGGCAGTGGCGGGCCGCACGGGCTCCCGGGAGGGCCGGTGTGGAGAGCGACCTGCGCTCGCACACAGGCCTCTTGGTGGTGGCAGCAGCAACCCTAGCGTCCGACACCCGTCTCTACTGTCCGTGCCGACAGACGCGGCTCGCGCCCGTTTCTGGAGTTCTACGCTACTTTTTATTGATAGGAGATCCATTGGATGATTACTTCAAGCCCTCAGGGAAATGAGCACTAGAAAGTCCTCATTCATGAAATCAGGACTGATGCTTATCTGACAAAATTATTGAGATAGAATAGCACTTTGGCATTCATGGCTTATTCCGGTGAGGAAACCCTGTCTTTCAGAATGAACCTCCTAAGAGGTCACCAGAAGAGTGTTCAATCCAATTTAAATATATTTCTGGATATTTTTGTTATTAATAATGATAGTGACCAAAGTCATAGCTCCCTCCGACCAAGGAACAATATCATTGTTCTATTCTTTCTTAATAGAGCAGCCCTCAGGATCAAGATAGAAGTGCAAATGAACTGAATTGTGCTTGCAAATTGGGACTTGGCAGATATATCTGGCAATGAGCCATGTTCTTTTTCATTCTGAAGGCTTGGCATTGATGAAAGATGCCTCAAGCTACATGCAGCCTCTGTATCATTAGGGTCGTAGAAGCTAGGCAAATGCTCTTGTCTGTTATTCTAAACTACAAGCCATCTTATAGATTCAAAAATATTTCAGGGTTGAAAGGAAGCTTACGTTTGTTTTGCATTTATTTTTTGTTTTTAATCTTTGTTTTAAATATAAAGTTATTTCAAAGTCTTTATCATTTTTTAGTGATAGATATAATGTCACTGTAGACAAATATAGAAAAAAAAGGACTAATGCTCATTTTAATCTAAGGCCATACCTACATAAAGGCACCAAATTTGTAACTTCCTAAATGAATCAAAGATTCTGACAGCATCTAATAAGCTATGTTTTTCTTTAAAAAAATGTAAATTTCATAAGCTATATAAAAATACATTTTTGTTGTAAAATATCAACCATTAGAGATATAGAGAAAATTTTCTTCCTCCCTCCCCCCACCTAAGTCCCACTCCTGGTGCTTTACCCCACATTCTCCCTGGTAAGCTCTGTTAGAGCGTGCATGCACACACACACACACACACACACACACACACACACACACACACACACATAAATGACATTAGACTAAACATATCTATCTACAACTTTTTAAAATTCAGTAGTATGTCTTCTAGGCCCATTGATTTTTTCTTTTTTTTTGGCTGTGTCAGGTCTTAGTTGTGGCATGTGGGATCTTTGTTGCGGCACGCAGGCTTCTCTAGTTGTGGCATGCAGGTTTTTCTCTCTCTAGTTATGACACACAGGCTCAGTAGTTGTGGCGTGTGGGCTTAGTTGCCCCAAGACGTGTGGGATCTCAGTTTCCAGACCAGGGATTGAACCCGTGTCCCCTGCATTGAAAGGTGGATTCTTTACCACTGGACTACCAGGGAAGTCCCCCCATTGATATTTTTACATGTACATCTGGCTTGTCTCCAGTTTATATTTTTTACCATTAAAAACAAAGCCATTGGGCTTCCCTGGTGGCGCAGTGGTTGGGAGCCTGCCTTCCGATGCAGGGGACGCGGGTTCGCGCCCCGGTCCGGGAAGATCCCACGTGCCCCGGAGCGGCAAAAAAAAAAAAAAAAAAAAAAAAAAAGCCATTGCCAATACCCTTGAACAGACGTCTTGTATGTGTGTGTGTGTGTGTGAACTGTTCTGCAGATGGACACTGGGAATCAGAGCTGCTGAGTCCTAGGGAGCAGGCTCCATTTCAGTGTTAACAGAGACTAGTAAACTGCCATAAAAAGTAACTTTACTGGGCTTCCCTGGTGGCGCAGTGGTTGAGAGTCCACCTGCCGATGCTGGGGACACGGGTTTGTGCCCCGGTCCGGGAAGATCCCACATGCCGCGGAGCGGCTGGGCCCGTGAGCCATGGCCGCCGAGCCTGTGCTCCGCAACGGGAGAGGCCACAACAGTGAGAGGCCCGCGTACCGGAAAAAAAAAAAAAAAAAAAAAAGTAACTATACTAATTCACACTTCCAGAGTCCCAATTTTCTGGATATTATGAATATTTTACATTTTTGCCAATCAAATACTTACTTATTTGTCAATATTAAATGCCATCTCACTGCTTTAATTTGAATGTCCTCAATTGTGAGGTTGTCCCTAAGATACTAAGTGGCTTACTTACCATGGTACCTGTATCGGCCATATCAGCAAGATAACTTTTTTGAGGTAGGCGTGATTTCTTGTTCTTCTAAGAGAAATCCCTTGCAGGCACCTAAACACACTGTTTAGTATAGGAGATGTGCAGGAAAGCAGTATTGATCATTTCCTATGCCAAGAATGAACTTCCACAGAGATGCAAACTGAAAACCCATAAGCAAGACCATTATTGGTTACTGTCCCCTTTAGTCAATTTCTGTGTGTAAGAAAACAATGTTTTCTTTATAAAGCGATGAAAGGCTGCATTTGGAACTCGGTGACTGCCACCTGTTGATAATTTTCTGTCTTGTCCAAGGGACAATATGTCCCATTATTTTGAAGGATTTCCAGGAAATGATACTATTGAATCCTTTGTGAAGGATTTTTTTATTTTTTGCCTGACCGCCACTGGTAAAAGCAGGGCCTTGGAGGCATTTATTGAAAATACAACATCAAATACTGAACGCTTTGAAAGCAAATATTGAAAATTAGTGAGATCTTTCCTGAGGGTGCCTCTAACTGAGAAACACCCCGCTTTCTTTAACTTTTCACAATCTTTCCTACCCAGACCACTCTGCAAAGTAGACACTTGCAGGTCATCAATAATCTGCACTGGTCACGTCAGTGCCTCCTCAGGCTTCCTCTTCTTCACTGCCACCTGCCTCCTTGAAATGACTTCCTCTCTGTTGGCTGTGACAGTCTATTAGGAAGAGCCTGCTCAGGAAATCAACACCCAGGGTTCAGTGTTTGCTGTGCCACTGGCAATCTGTTGCATACCCTCTCTGAATTTCCTTTCTTTACCTGTAAAACTGAAAACACGAACCAGATGATCTGTAATAGTCCTCCTGGCATGAAAATTCTATGGCCCAAGATTTTCCATTTTTTCTGTTTTCTTTTGATGCTGTGTTTGTTTGTTCCCTCCACTCTTCAGTGTGGTTAAGTTTCTGGACCAATATGTTCTCCAAATGAGTGCTTCCAAATCTCCAGTTTTGACAACTCCCCCATCCACACTTACTTCCTTTCACAAGCCCTTCCCTCCAGGCCACATGGTCTTCCTTCCTTCCCTCCCTCAAATGTAATTTCTACTTCCATTTCAAGCTATTTGTCTTTCATGACTCACTCATCCCGTTCAATCCTGTCTCCAAAACCCCCCTCATTTTTCAAAGTCCAGCCTCAATTCTGCCTCCTCAAGGAGTCTTCTATAGTGCCCCAGGGACCTCTTCTGTCTTGACACTGCTCATCTGCCACATTTAAACAATTATAAGAAGCCTATTTTTGTCCATTGACAGAGGAATGGATAAAGAAGATGTGGTATATATATATAATGGGATACTACTCAGCCATAAAGAGAATGAAATACTGCCATTTACAGCAACATGGATGGACCTGGAGATGATCATATTAAGTGAAGTAAGTCAGACAGAGAAAGACAGATATCATATGATATCACTGATATGTGTAATCTAAAATACAACACAAATAATTATCTATGAAAAAGAAACAGACTCACAGACATAGAGAACAGACTTGTGGTTGCCAAGGGGGAGGGGCACTGGGTGAGGAATGGAGTGGAAGGTTAGGGATTAGCAGCAGCAAACTATTATATAGACAATGGATAAACAACAAGGTCCTGCTGTATAGCACAGGGAACTATATTCAATATCCTGTGATAAACCACATGGAAAATGAAAAAGAATGTATATATATGTGTATAACTGAATCACTTTCTTGTATGGCAGAAATGAACACAACATTGTAAGTTAACTATACTTCAATAAAATAAATTTTAAAAGAAGAAAAAGAAAAGAAGCACTTTTTTTTTTTTTTACATCTCAGTGCCTCTGGAACTTGGATTCATGTTACAATCACTACTGGTTGTATAGTAGTCATGATACAGTTGTGTTTACCTGGGTCTATGCATCAAAATTGGCAGATCAGGTTTCAGCAGCTTGGAAGAAAATTCTGGAAATATTAATGGAACACTCTTTCAAAAAATGCCAGATCACCAATGCATTTGATAGCACAGAGGACAATACTGTGTGAAAAAGATTCAGAAGAGTCAGAATGCAATAAGAGAAAGTTTTAAGAATTCTTTAACTAATTTATTTCACTTTAATTTTTCTTATACAATGTCATATATCATGCAAGAGTGATATAGGATAAAAATCTATGTACAAATGAGTATCTAAAACAGATCTCTCATTAAGCATAAAATGAAAATTCTAAATGAAAAGGAAACATTGTGCCCGAATTTAATAGGCCACATTCTTCCTTTTCCTAGTGGCATGTCATATAATGCTGTGACAGAATTAATAGTGTTTTAGATTTGGTGAAATGTGGCATGTCAGTGTGATGGCATTTTTACCACTATGTTATGTTTACTGGTTGCCTTTTATTTCATCGATGGGGTTAGAAACTTCTAGAAAGCAGAGCTGTGTGTTGACCAAAGCCTGTACACATAATAAGCATCTTTAAAGATTATCTTAAATTACATTTATTTATTTAATGCAAATACATTAAGCATGGTTCAAAAGTCAAACATATAGGGCTTCCCTGGTGGCACAGTGGTTGAGAATCCGCCTGCCGATGCAGGAGACACGGGTTCGTGCCCTGGTCTGGGAAGACCCCACATGCCGCGGAGCAACTAAGCCCGTGAGCCATGGCCACTAGGCCTGTGCGTCCGGAGCCTGTGCTCCGCAACGGGAGAGGCCACAACAGTGAGAGGCCCGCATACCGCAAAAAAAAAAAAAAAAAAAAAAGTCAAACATATAAAAAGTATTGCAGAGAAAAGTCTCACTTCCACCGCTGTGCCCATATGCCCATATGTAAACAAATATGATATTTGTTTTTCTCTTTCTGACTTACTTCACTGTGTATGACAGTCTCTAGGTCCATCTACGTCTCTACAAATGACCCAATTTCATTCCTTTTTATGGCTGAGTAATACTCCATTGTATATATGTACCACATCTTCTTTATGTATTCGTCAGTTGATGGGCATTTAGGTTGCTTCCATAACCTGGCTATTGTAAATAGTGCTGCAATGAACATTGGGGTGCATGTGTCATTTTGAATTATGGTTTTCTCTGGGTATATGCCCAGTAGTGGGATTGCTGGGTCATATGGTAATTCTATTTTTAGTTTTCGAAGGAACCTCCATACTGTTCTCCATAGTGGCTGTATCAATTTACATTCCCACCAACAGTGCAAGAGAGTTCCCTTTTCTCCACACCTTCTCCAGCATTTATTGTTTGTAGATTTTCTGATGATGCCCATTCTAACTGGTATGAGGTAATACCTCATCATACCTTTGATTTGCATTTCTCTAATAATTAGTGATGTTGAGGAGCTTTTCATGTGCCTCTTGGCCATCTGTATGTGTTCTTTGGAGAAATGTCTATTTAGGTCTTCCACCCATTTTTTTGATTGGGTTGTTTGTTTTTCTAATATTGAGCTGCATGAGCTGTTTATACATTTTGGAGATTAATCCTTTGTCTATTGATTCATTTGCAAATATTTTCTCCCATTCTGAGGGTTGTCTTTTCATCTTGTTTATAGTTTCCTTTGCTGTGCAAAAGCTTTTAAGTTTCATTAGGTCCCATTTGTTTATTTTTGTTTTTATTTCCGTTACTCTAGGAGGTGGATCAAAAAAGATCTTGCTGCGATTTATCTCAAAGAGTGTTCTTCCTATGTTTTCCCCTAAGGGTTTTATAGTGTCCAGTCTTACATTCAGGTCTTTAATCCATTTTGAGTTTATTTTTGTGTATGGTGTTAGGGACTGTTCTAGTTTCATTCTTTTACAGGTAGCTGTCCAGTTTTCCCAGCACCACTTATTGAAGAGACTGTCTTTTCTCCTTTGTATATTCTGGCTCACTTTGTCATAGATTAGGTGACCATAGGTGTTTGGGTTTATCTCTGGACTTTCTATCCTGTTCCATTGATCCATATTTTTGTGCCAGTACCATATTGTCTTGATTGCTGTAGCTTGGTATTATATTCTGAATTCAGGGAGTCTGAGTCCTCCAGCTCCATTTTTTTCCCTCAAGATTGCTTTGGCTATTGGGGGTCTTTTGTGTCTCCATACAAATTTTAAGATTTTTTGTTCTAGTTCTGTAAAAAATGCCATTGGTAATTTGATAGGGATTGCAGTGAGTCTGTAGATGGCTTTGGGTAGTACAGTCATTTTCACAATATTGATTCTTCCAATCTAAGAACATGGTATATCTCTCCATCTGTTTGTGTCATCTTTGATTTCTTTCATCAGTGTCTTATAGTTTTCTGAGTACAGGTGTTTTACCTCCTTAGGTAGTTTTATTCCTAGGCATTTTATTCCTTTTGTTGCAGTGGTGAATGGGATTGTTTCCTTAATTTCTCTTTCTGATCTTTCATTGTTAGTGTGTAGGAATGCCAGAGATTTCTGTGCATTAATTTTGTATCTTGCAACTTTACCAGATTCATTGATTAGCTCTAGTAGTTTTCTGGTGGCATCTTTAGGAATATCTATGTATAGTATCATGTCATCAGCAAACAGTGACAGTTTTACTTCTTCTTTTCCAATTTGTATTCCCTTTATTTCTTTTTCTTCTCTGATTGCCATGGCTACGACTTCCAAAACTATGTTGAATAAGAGTGGTGAGACTGGACATCCTTGTCTTGTTCCTGATCTTAGAGGAAATGCTTTCAGTTTTCCACCATTGAGAATGATGTTTGCTCTGGGTTTGTCATATATGGCCTTTATTTTGTTGAGGTAGGTTCCCTCTGTGCCCACTTTCTGGATAGTTTTTATCATAAATGTGTGTTGAATTTTTGTGGGGCGCGGCAAAGCGTTGCCGCAAAGCAGGGTAGAAAAAGCTGAGTCATCCATCCTGTAGCCAGTGCGCATGCGTTGAGATATGCTAACAAGGTTTTAGAGCAGTAACCAGTCCGAAGGCGACGTGTAATTATGCCTTCGATATGAACCAATCAGAGACTTGCACAGTATCCCGAATCTTATATAGGCAGCTGCCGTTACGGCTGCGGGGTCTTCCTTCCATCTTTCTCTAACCAAGCTGTACTCCAATAAAGTGTGATACGAGAAGAATCTAGCGTGTGGCGACTGTTATTCTGCTGGTCAGACGCAGCTCGCCATAAATTTTGTCAAAGGCTTTTTCTGCATATATCGAGATGATCATATGGTTTTTATTCTTCAGTTTGTTAATATGGTGTATCACATTGATTGATTTGAGTATATTGAAGAATCCTTGAATTCCCTGGGATAAATCCCACTTGATCATGGTGTATGATCCTTTTAATGTGTTGTTGGTTTCTGTTTGCTAGCATTTTGTTGAGGATTTTTGCATCTATAGTCATCAGTGATATTGGTCTGTAATTTTCTTTTTTTGTAGTATCTTTGTCTGGCTTTGGTATTAGGGTGATGGTGGCCTCATAGAATGAGCTTGAGAGTGTTCCCTCCTCTGCAATATTTTGGAAGAGTTTGAGAAGGATGGGTGTTAGCTCTTCTCTAAATGTTTGATAGAATTTGCCTGTGAAGCTATCTGGTCCTAGACTTTTGTTTGTTGGAAGATTTTTAATCATGGTTTCAATTTCATTACTTGTGATTGGTCTGTTCATATTTTCCACTTCTTCCTGGTTCAGTCTTGGAAGGTTGTACTTTTCTAAGAATCTGTCCATTTCTTCCAGGATGTCCATTTTATTGGCATAGAGTTGTTTGTAGTAGCCTCTTGTGATGCTTTGTATTTATTTTCTTGATGAGTCTGGCTAAAGGTTTATCAATTTTGCTTATCTTCTCGAAGAACCAAGCTTTAGTTTTATTGATCTTTGGTATTGTTTTCTTCATTTCTATTTCATTTATTTCTGCTCTGATCTTTATGATTTCTTTCCTTCCACTAACTTTAGGTTTTCTTTCTTTCTTTTTTTTGTGGTACGTGCGCCTCTAACTGTTGTGGCCTCTCCTGTTGTGGAGCACAGGCTCTGGATGCACAGGCTCAGCGGCCATGGCTCACGGGCCCAGTCGCTCTGCGGCATGTGGGATCTTCCCAGACCAGGGCACGAACCTGTGTCCCCTGCATCAGCAGGCAGACTCTCAACCATTGCGCCACCAGGGAAGCCCCACTTTGGGTTTTCTTTGTTCTTCTTTCTCTAGTTCCTTTAGGTGTAAGGTTAGATTGTTTATTTGAGATTTTTCTTGTTTCTTGAAGTAGGATTTTATTGTTATAAACTTCCCTCTTAGCTTTTGTTGCATTCCATAGGTTTTGGATCATCGTGTTTTCGTTGTCATTTGTCTCTATGTATTTTCTGATTTCCTCTTTGATTTCTTCAGTGATCTTTTTTTTTTAGTAACGTATTGTTTAGCCTCCTTGTGTTTGTGTTTTATTACTTTTTATCCCTGTAATTTATTTCTAATCTCATAGCATTGTGGTCAGAAAAGATGCTTGGTATGATTTCAATTTTCTTAAATTTACCTAGGCTTGATTTGTGACCCAAGATGTGGTCTATCCTGGAGAATGTTCCATGTGCACTTGAGAAGAAAGTGTATTCTGCCACTTTTGGGTGGAATGTTCTATAAATATCAATTAGATCTATCTTGTCTATGGTGTCTTTTAAAACTTGTGTTTCCTTATTTATTTTCTGTTTGGATGATCTGTCCATTAGTGTAAGTGGGGTGTTAAAGTCCCCTACTATAATTTTGCTACTGTCAATTTCTCCCTTCATGGTTGTTAACATTTGCCTTATGTATTGCGGTGCTTCTATGTTGGGTGCATAAACATTTATAATTGTTATATCTTTTTGGATTGATCTTTTGATCATTATGTAGTGTCCCTTCTTATCTCTTGTACCAGTCTTTATTTTAAAGTCTATTTTATCTGATATGAGTATTGCTACTCCCGTTTTCTTTTGATTTCTATTTGCATGGAATTTCTTTTTCCATCCCCTCACTTTCAGTGTGTATGTGTCCCTAGGTCTGAAGTGGGTCTCTTGTAGACAGCATATATATGGGTCTTGTTTTTGTATCCATTCAATGAGCCTGTGTCTTTTGGTTAGAGCATTTAATCCACTCACTTTTAAGGTAATTATCAATATATATGTTCCTATTACCATTTGCTTAATTGTTTTGGGTTGTTTTTTATCTCTTGTGTTTCCCACTTAGAGAAGTACATTTAGCATTTGTTGTAGATCTGGTTTGGTGGTGCTGAATTCTCTTAGCTTTTGCTAAGAGAATTTTTTTTTTTTTTTTTTTTTTTTTTTTGCAGTACGCGGTCCTCTCACTGTCGCGGAGCACAGGCTCAGGCTACGGATGCACAGTCCCAGCGGTGATGGCCCACAGGCGCAGCCGCTACACAGCATATGGGATCTTTCCGGACCGGGGCATGAACCTGTGTCCCCTGCATTGGCAGGCGGACTCTCAGCCACTGCCCCACAGGGAAGCCCATCTGTATATCTTTTAATTTCTCTGTCACATTTGATTGAGATCCTTTCCAGGTTGAGTAATCTTGACTGTAAGTTCTTCCCTTTCATCACTTTAAGTATATCTTGCCACTTCCTTCTGGCTTATAGAGTTTCTGCTGAGAAATCAGCTGTCAACCTTATGGGAGTTCCCTTGTATGTTATTTGTCACTTTTCCTTTGTTTCTTTTTATAATTTTTCTTTGTCTTTAATTTTTGTCAGTTTGATTACTATGTGTCTCAGTATGTTTCTCCTTGGGTTTATCCTGCCTGGGACTCTCTGCACTTCCTGGACTTAAGTGATTATTTCCTTTCTCATGTTAGCCAGGTTTTCAACTATAATCACTTCAAATATTTTCTTGGGTCCTTTCTCTCATTCTTCTCTTTCTGGGACCCCTATAATGTGAATGTTGGTGTGTTTAATGTTGTCTCAGAGGTCTCTTAGACTGTCTTCATTTCTTTTCATTCTTTTTTCTTTATTCTGTTCCACAGCAGTGAATTCCACCATTCTGTCTTCCAGGTCACTTATCTGTTCTTCTGCCTCAGTTATTCTGCTATTGATTCCTTCTAAGGTATTTTTCATTTCAATTATTGTATTGTTCATCTCTGTTTGTTCTTTAATTCTTCTAGGTCTTTGTTAAACATTTTTGAATCTTCTCAGTCTTTGCCTCCATCTTTTTCTGGGGTACTGGATCATCTTCACTATCATCATTCTGAATTCTTTTTCTGGAAGTTTGCTTATCTCCACTTCATTTGGTTGTTTTTCTGTGGTTTTATCTTGTTCTTTCATCTGGTTCATAGCCCTCTGCCTTTTCATTTTGTCTATCTTTCTGTGAATGTGGTTTTCATTCCACAGGCTGCAGGATTGTAGTTCTTCTTGTTTCTACCGTCTGCCCTCTAGTGGACGCAGCTATCTAAGAGGCTTGTGCGAGCTTCCTGATGAGAGAGACTTGCAGTGGATAGAGCTGGGTGGGCAAAGCTCAGTAAAACTTTAATCTGCTTGTCTGCTGGTGGGTGGGGCTGAGTTCCCTTCCTGTTGGTTGTTTGGCCTCAGGCAGCTCAGCACTGGGGGCCACAGGCTCTTTGGTGGGGCTAATGGTGGACTCCAGGAGGGCTCATGCCAAGGAGTATTTCACAGAACTTCTGCTGCCAGTGTCCTCGTCCCCACAGTGATTCACAGCCACCCCCCGCCTCTGCAGGAGACCCTCCAACACTAGCAGGTAGGTCTGGTTCAGTCTCCTATGGGGACACTGCTACTTCCCGCTGGGTCCTGATGCACACACTACTTTGTGTGTGCCCTCCAAGAGTGGAGTCTCAGTTTCCCCCAGTCCTATTGAAGTCCTGCAATCAAATCCCACTAACCTTCACAGTCTGATTCTCTGGGAATTCCTCCCCCCATTGCCGGGTGGACCCCCAGGGTGGGAAGCCTGACGTGGGGCTCAGAACTTTCACTCCAATGGGTGGACTTCTGTGTTATAATTTTTCTCCAGTTTGTGGGTCACCCACCCAGCAGTTATGGGGTTTGATTTTATTGTGATTGTGCCCCTCCTACCATCTCATTGCAGCTTCTCCTTTGTCTTTGGATGTGGGTATCTTTTTTGGTGAGTTCCAGTGTCTTCCTGTCGATGACTGTTCAGCAGTTACTTGTGATTCCAGTGCTCTTGCAAGAGGGAGTGAGAGCACGTCCTTTTTACCGCCGTCTTCACAAGGACTCCGAAATTTTAAAATTCTGAACTATTATCTAGATCTCAAATTATGATTTGTTTGTACTATCATAAACAAGTATTTCTACATTTACTCATTTATGAGGGATCTCAAAGAAATAGTGGTCAAAAATGAATAAGGCTTAACTGGCATTGGTGGGATGCTCTAGAGCAAATCACAGGCTCCTTGTTAGGGAGGCTTCTCAGGCCAGCCCCCTTGAGGGGGTGATGCTTCTGAAGGAAATTAATTAAGGTGGTTCTCTCAGGAGAAAGGAAGTGAGAGAAGCAGGACGGGGCAAGGGAAGGAATAGTGTTATTCTTGCCTTCCACACAAGTTTATTAAGAATGAATTATATTTCAATTTTTTATGTAATAACATCATGAGAATAATTTGACTTTAATGACTTCCTTTTTCCTTGGATTCTAGGAAGTTTAGAGTTTAATAGAATGCCCAAAGCAAACATATTTGCTTAATCAGGGGTAATGTAATAATTATCATTTACCATCACTACCTTCCCCCCTACACTTTTCTTGTTTAGATTTTAACTTTTCACATCAGTTTTGCTCTTACATAGGTATGATTTATTACTAAAGTCATAATAGTTCCCATTTACTGAGAGGTTTTGTACTAAATTCTTTGCATCTATTATCTTATTTAATTCTCACAAGAATCCTGTAAAGTCCTGTTTTTACAGTTGAGGAAACTGAGGCCTAGAATGCTTTCTTGCCCAAGACTATAATGATAATAGGCGACAAAGCCTGAATTTAGACTCAGGCAGTCTGATTCTTAACCACTCTTCCATATTATCTCCTCTGTTTCTTTTATCTTTTGATAATTTGTAGAACTAAACTATAAATAAATATTGGTGACAGAGCCCTTACACATGCACGCATGCACATGGGCTGATTGCATGGCCGTGGTTATCTTTGAGGCCTTCACCATGTCTAGCTGTGGACCAGGACAGCACTGTGTGTGCACACCTGGCTAAAACACCATGGCTTCGCTTCAGCCACCTTTGAAGACACCGACAGATAGCTCATCTACCTTCTGTCACCATCTCATTGGTGGATGCCATGCCAGCCTGGGCCACCCCTGAGCTGCCCCCCATGGGTCAGCATCCTGTCTGAGGCTCTTTAACAAGCCAGGACCAGTGAGCCTAGCTGGATGGTCCACTCTGTAAAAGACACTGTCTGCCTCAAAGACACCTGGGTCATCTTTGTCCTTGAATTCACCTTAGTTTGGTGGTTCTTGGTGTTTTGATAATCCTGCTGTGCTTTTCAAAAGCTAGAATTTCCAACATCAGCTATCCTTTTCCATTCCATCCAGGGACAGGAAATAGTTATACGTTGCCAGAACTGTCATCTCTCCTGAGGGTCAAACAGAAGACAAGACAATGTCTGGAAAGTGACTCGAGCATCTTGAAAGTAGGCGAAGACGTAGCTGCACTGCAATCTTCACGTGATTTTAAATTGTCTCTGTTTTCACAGGTTTAAATTTGATACTAACTTGTTAAGTAAACACACTTGTGTTTGTTTAGATGTTGGATATAATTTTTGATTCCTTATAAAACTGTTAGAGGAAAATTTAATTTGCCAAAGGAGGCCTGTGATGAGCAAAGGAGCAGTGCCCAGAAGACAATCCTCCTTCCATGTGTCCCTGAGGCCCCCACCTGACTCACTGAACAGCTTTGCCACTTGCTTTCTACCATGGATAAGATAGAGACCTGCCTTCATAGAATGCAGTTATGATGGAAAAACAGAAAAACGTCAGCCGGCAAGATCTTGGTAGGCTGGGAAGCTGAGAAGGATCCCAAGGTGAGGGAACAGGTGGGAGCAAGTGGGGGTGGAGAGAAATGTTTCTTCTCAGATGAACACTTCATCTTTTTTTTTTTTTTTTTTTTTTTGCGGTATGCGGGCCTCTCACTGTTGTGGCCTCTCCCATTGCGGAACACAGGCTCCGGACGCGCAGGCCTAGCGGCCATGGCTTACGGGCTTAGTTGCTCCGCGGCATGTGGTATCTTCCCGGACCAGGGCACGAACCCGTGTCCCCTGCATCGGCAGGCGGTTTCTCAACCACTGCGCCACCAGGGAAGCCCTTTTTTTTTTTTTTTTTTTTTTTTTTTTTTTTTTTTTTTTTTTTTTTGTGGTACGCGGGCCTCTCACTGTTGTGGCCTCTCCCCCGTTGCGGAGCACAGGCTCCGGACGCGCAGGCTCAGCGGCCATGGCTCACTGGCCCAGCCGCTCCGCGGCACGTGGGATCCTTCTGGACCGGGGAACGAACCCGCAGCCCCCTGCATTGGCAGGCGGACTTTCAACCACTGCGCCACCAGGGAAGCCCGAACACTTCATCTTTGGCCAGAAAAAAATATCTCATGTTAGTTTCTGGTTCCTTGTTAGTTCAGAAACTTTAAGTGCTACGTGTTGTGAAAACTTTCAGTTACAAGGCCTGGGCTTGGGATTTATGTTAATTTTAGCAAAAGTCTTTTTTTCCTCCTCCCCCATTTTCTTCTTCCTACTCAAGCTCTGATACAAATGTTGCTTGATATTTTCCAGCTTTCAACTCTGATGGCATAATCTTCTCCAGAAGCTACCCATGGTGTGCAGTGATGTTTCCTGTAGTTCACCCAAGTAGTAAAACGGAAGGGTCTGGAACACCAGTTCCCCACTGAGAGCACAGTCCCTGCAGGAGAAATGAAAACATATCTACAGGAAAATCAGGAGAAATTCAGAAGCAAACTCATTGGGAAAGTTCTGTTGGAGAAATGGCATCTCACAATTCAGCTTCTACTCTTCCCATTTTGGCCCAAGACTGATTTTGTAGCAGACCCTATCCATCCCCATCCCTACATGCCTGATGGCTGTGTCCAGCCTCAGCCATGTGCCTGCCTTTCCTTTCCCCAAGCCATGATCCTGCTGCCCTGGGGCCAGGAAATTAACACTCCCCAGCAGCAACAACCGTCAGCTACTAATCCAGTTGGCATCTGGATACCTAACTCCCTTGCTCTCCTCCCGGGATGACTCTGAGGGTGTGTTTTGCACTGGGCCCCCAACCACCCCCAGGACTGAGCTCCAGGCACCCACGGATGTAGCCTCCTAAATAAACCTCTCGTAGTGAAACCCTTATTTCAGAGTCAGCTTCCAGGGGAAGCCAACTAAGACAACTATGAGACGTTTATTTAACCAATCATTATTGGACACCTGCTGTATGCCAGTCATTGTGATGAACCAGAGGACATGGATTTCCCCCTCTCTCTTCTTCCTCCACCTTCAGCCCATTTCTCCTCCATTCTATCCTACACATCAATTCCAGAGTCACCTTCAGGACACAAATCTCATTACGGCCTTCTCCAACTTAAAAACCCACGATGGCTTCTCATGACCAAAAAGCAAGCTTCAAACTCCCTAAATGGCCCTTGCAGAGCCCTTGACCAAGGCCAAGTAGGGCACCCAGCAGACTTGGCTGTGGTCCCTCCTCTTCCCCATGTAACCTGGGACCCGACCTTCCCTGCTTGCCAGGATGAGCACATGGTGAAGAGAGTGGACTCTGGGGCCAGAAGCCTGCTCTGCTACCCAGTGTCAATACCCGTGAGACCTTGGACTGGTTGTTTTACCTCTGTGTGCCTCAGTCACTGCATCTGTGAACGGCACAGCAGTGCTTCCTCTGCAGAGCCACTGTGACGATTAAATGAGTGAATGCATGTAAAGCACAGAGAACGGTGGCTGGGCACACCGTCAGTGCTAGAATTATCCGAAGTTTTGGAGAACACAGAGCAGGCGCCTGCGTCAAGCCCTGCCTGGACCATATCCCCTGTTTGGCCCATTTAACAAACCCCTTCAAGAGCCGACTCAAGTATTAACCTCTCAATGCAGTTTTCCCTTCCCAGCAACTCACACCCAACCTAAGAAATAATTGCCCTCAATTTTTAAGTCCCGTGCTATTTTCATATGTTTTGTACTAGCACTGTATTATGGTTAATTGAGCATGGGTATGCCTGTGTATGTGTGTGTGTGTGTGTGTGTGTGTGTGTGTGTGTGTGTGTGTGTATGTTTGTATCTCCTACGTAAATTGTAAGTTGCCTCAGGGTAGAGGCTGTATCTTATTTGTCTTTATGTCTCCAATGTCCAGTATAGCACCTGGATATAGTTGCTGCTCATTAAAATTAGTTTGAGGTAAGAATAAGTGTATGAATGAATGAATGGATGGATTTGTTGCAGGATATAGAGTAGGACCTACATCTGGATGCTCCGTCCACCACCCCACCCCACCCCTGCCATCTTCCACCTCTTTCTGGAGCCTTTCAGCAGAGTGGATGACACCTCGTAATCCTCCAACAATCTGTGTGCTTCCTGTCCCTCATCAGTATGGAGCCCAGCCCCTATCACTCCTTCTACTCCTTGCACTCCAAGCCAGGACAACACAGGGACATGACTGCTGAAAGCAGAGGCAGGTTCCCATGGTTACCATCCATCCCAGGGTGGTGGCGTGCATTTCTTCTCTCCAGGCCTCGGGGGGGTGAGGGGGGGAAGCCGAGAGGCCCACAGCCGCACCCCACATACAGTCCGTGCTGTGCCTCATTTGATGCTGCTGCTGTGAGTTTAAAGCTTGCCTTCCTGTGGGGAGGGGGGCAGCTGGGGGCAGGGGCGGGGTTGTTTCCTTAGGGTTTGTGGTGCTGGGAGAGGAGAGGAGTGGACAGAATGCATCACTAGGGAGGGGCGGCTCACTTGGTGCCCAGGGGCTCCTCTGTGAGGAACCATCATGTGGTCCAGCCAGGACAGCGCGGTGTGTCGTGTAGCCCTGGTGAGAGGACCGCGGGGAAGGGCCGGGCCTGTGCTTTCAGGACTGTTGCTGTTGACTGGGCTTTCTACCAAAGTCACATGGGAAATGTCTTTGCATTTCCTGCACAAACAGCTGTGAGGAAGCTTCTTTACAATAAGCAAGAGTCTGGTGGTAAATTCTGAGAACTCAGGGCCTGGGAAAAGTTTGTTTATTTCTCTTCCTGAACCGTAGCTTTTTTTTTTTTTTTCCCTCCTAGTAGACAGTGGATGCCATAGGCTGATGGGAGCTCTGTGCTCCATGTTAAGGGTCCAAACAGTATTTTCTTTAGTCAGCGGCTCTTGTTACAATACAGTTATATATATTCCCTTCTTTGAGGGTGTGGTTTTATCAGAAATTACCTTCTACCTTTTTGGTGACTGGGGGATGGGGGAAGAATGATACCTGTATGTTGAAGAGTTTCAACCATGATATACTTTCCCCATAATTTCAACTGACTGTGCTGGATTGAGTGTCCCATTTAACAATGTAGCCTTTTACCTTCCTTTGTAAAATGACCCATTTTGGTTTTAAAATTCAGTCTCGCTTGTTTAATACTTCAGTCTCATCTCTGACTCAAACAGTTCCTCCTCCTTCTCAACCATCCTAACTCCTCACCACCTCCAGCACAGTAGACTTAGGGGTCCACCAGAGAGTAGTAAAATGTGGGGCCAGGTGTGGGGAGAGGGGGTCTGCTTGGGGAGGGGTCATCATCCTTTGCCATAGCTCTTATACCTCTCAGCTCCAATGGGCCCTGCTGACAGGAGCACCTCGGGGTAAGTTCTCCAGGACATGAGTGGTCCCTCTGGAAGTTCAGCCACTCTTCCTGGCAGACCCCCGGCACTGGTCAGATGGAGAGCACCCCTGGCCAGGCTGTGGTGGTCTCGCGCAAGGCTGTCACCATCCACCTCCCCTTCCCTCCCAGCCATCTCTTTGGGTGTGTAAATGTTTCTTCCTCACCTCCCTGGAGCAGGAGCGTGGGGTTTGGTGGAGGATGCTGGGTGCGGAGGCCTGACAGCCCCACCCACTGCCTCTCTCCCACGATCTGCCCTCCCACGCCCGAGAGGCACATGCATAGGCCTGCAGGTCTGGTGGCCGCGCGGAGAGTAAATGTCAGCTGTCCAACCATCACAGGGGACCCTCTCGGGTCCTCACACACTCGGGTTTAGGGTCTGGAAGCAGGAGGAGGAGAGGCAAGATCACTTCACTCTTCTCCGTCGAGAAGGCAAGCCCTCCTCCCCCTCCCCCGGCCCCTTCTGGGTAGACTGGGCTGCGTGGACTGAGGGGTGGCCCTGATCCCCTGGCAAGTCCTGGGGAGGCAGGCGGCCACCCCTGCAGCTTCTCGAAGGCAAGGCTCCGGGGCTTTTGTTTTCAGTGATGCCTCTGAGTCACAGTTTGGGGAAGATGGGGAGAAACATCACACATGAGCCATAAACTCATCCTGTGACATAAGTAAATGCTGCAAATGGTTTCCTGAGTTCATGGCACCAGGAAAGATGCCTGGAGCTCTTTTCTGTGTGTGAGGAAAGGACGGCTCCAAGCCTGTCCTCCCCGGCTTCTCTTTGCCTCCAGGGACAGGTATCCCCTGCAGCTCAGGACCTTGTGACACTGTTTCACAAGGTGGGAGAGAGGCACTGGGTACCCACTTCCTCATGCTCAGTTCTCAGATGTGTGGCTGCCAGGCCACCCTGGCTATAGGACCCAGGCCAGGGAAGACATCCACGTCCTTTTCCATCAACCAGGGGGGAAGTGTGCTGTGTGGTGAAAGCCCAGGAGAAAGCTGTTTTCCTGCAATGAATTCAGGACACAGACCATGAGCAGGTAGATAAATTCCTATCCAAAAATGACAAGAGGTGCAGAAAGCTGCGGGAGAGCAGGCCTCCTTGGATGGGTCTATGAGTCTCGTTTGGATTTGCACTTGTTCTATGGCTACAGTATTATGATCAGAGTAGAGCTGTACTAGGGAGAAGCCTGCCTCCTGTAGGTAGAGGGGATGGAGTGGGGACCAAGGGGGGGTTGTACTTAAAAAGTATGATCATTTGTATTGCCAGTCACCTGAGGGGCACACACATCCTCAGAACCTGAACTGAGATCAGTGTCGCCAGGGAAATATAATAGTTACCATTTTTCGAACACCTCTGTGTGCCAGGCTCCATCCTAAATGGTTATCAAATACAATCTCACATATTCTCCACAATTCCATTAATATCAGCAGGCAGACTGAGGCACAGAGGAGTTAAGTAAGTTGTCCAAGGTTACACAGCCCATAAGCAAGAGACCGTGGATTTGATCGTGAGTGATTTCCCTTAAGAGCCCCAATTCTGAACCCCTGCCATGTTTATTGCTGCCCCAGTGTAGGCAGGGTTCTTAGGAGCTGGGGTGCAGCAGCCTAAGCTGGAGAACTAGAATAAAACTCACCAGCAGGGCAGTGGGGGTGGGGGACGGGGTGGGCAGAAAAGGGTTCATTGTAAGGTCCATGCCTTTAAAAATACTTATATTTTTTCCTGTTTAATTATACACCCTTTTTAGTTTAATTAGGGAGTTCATGAGAATGCGGTTTTCACACTTGGGTCAGACTGACACAAAGGGATCAGGGTGCCTGTGGCCACTGTGATGATGGTGAGGCAGGTCAGTGTAAGCACCACTGAAGGCAAAAGAAAGCTTGGCCCCACTGCTTGATCCGCCCATGCTGTCCCCATCTGAACATTCACTCTCCATGGCCAAAGTTGAAGTTCCTGGTTTGAATTTGTTGGAGAACACAAATATACACACTACTGTATATAAAATAGATAATCAACAAGGACCTACTGCATAGCACAGGGAACTCTGCTCAATATTTTGTGATAACCTAAATGGGAAAAGAATTAGAAAACGAATAGATACATGTATATGTATAACTGAATCACTCAGCCGTACACCTGAAATTAACACAACTTGTTAATCAACTATACCCCAATATAAAATAAAAATATAAAATAAAAAATTTAAAAATCAACTTTAAATCTAGAAAATAAATTGCCAGCAAATCCCAGAAGGGACTTAACTCAGCAGAACTCTGATATTGAGGGGGTGTGTGTGCAACTCCTCACTGGAAATAAATATTCATTTTTATACCTAATTGTGTACTTTATATTTGTATTCTTTTTTAAAGGGAAGTCCCTGAAATTGTAGAAGCTTCAGATCCTGTAGAACCAGGTGCTCCAGGGCTGCAGAGGTGTCCTGGGTGACCCAGCATCTGTGTCCTCTAGACACTGGTTGATTTTTCTAGAGGATTTTTATCATTACTCCCTACTTTCCTATGACAGTATGCCTGACTTGAATAGTACTGATATTTATTTCTTAATTCCCTTCTGATTTGCTTAGGGCTAGAAAATCATATAATGAAGTTTTCTAGAATTACTTTAAAACTCTAAGATACATATATAAAGATATTATTCATAAAAAGATGAAATCTTGTCATTTGCAATATGTCCATTTCAGGGTATTAGGTTAAGTGAAATAAGACAGAGAAAGACAAATATCATGAGATTTCACTTATATGTGAAATCTAAAACCAGAACAAACAAAACAAGACAGAAACAGACTCACAGATACAGAGAACAAACAGGTGGTTACTAGACAGGTGGGGTGAGGATTGGGTGAAATATTTGAAATGGATTAAGAGGTACAAACTTCCAGTTATAAAATAAATAATTTGGAAGTGCAGTCAAGATGGTGGTGTGGGAAGACACAGAGTTAGGTTCTCCCCAAAACTATGCCACCTGCTGGTCACTGGTTGGGGACTCTGATGCCCAGGGAAATGGGAGGAACTCCAAAGTGAACTGGTAGGATGTAGGGAGACTGAGGGGGGAGGGAAAGTGGAGGCCACACAGGATCGGTGCCCCTAAGGCCAGAGAGATCAGGAGAGGCAAGAGGGAGGAGCCATCTGGGAAGAGCGGGAGAGGAGTGGAGGGCGATAGCCCCACCCACTCAGACCAGGGAAGCCTGCTGAGCTCCCAGGCTGGTCCCCTGCCCTCCAAGGTCCCCCCTTCCCCTCGGCTGCATTGGTTCTTGGAGCATAGGAGGGAGGCCAGGGAGATCAGGAGAGGCAGGTGGGAGGGGCCTGCCCAGACTGGAGGAGCAGGAGAGGAGAGGAGGGCATTTGCCGCCCCCCCCACTCAAGCCCAGGAAGTCTGCTGAGCTCCCAGGTGAGGTCCCCTGCCCTCTGAGACCAGAGGTGTGGAGCACGCCTGAGCCCCTTCTGGTCCTTCAGCCTAAGCCCCACACCCCACAGCCCCCAGGGCATTTTCCAGCCTGTGGGCCCTGAGCATTGGCCCCACCCACCACCAAAACCTCACCCTTGCTTAGGCCTCACACTCCACAGCCAAGGCCTCCCCCCCACTTTTTAAAAAATTTTCCCTCCACCTCTTTTTTTACTGTTGTGGTACTGATGTACCTTCTGGTTGTTGATTCATCTATATTTTTATCTTTATAGTCTTTCTAACGTATCTGTTAGTTTCCTAGTCTAATTTTATTTTGTTATTGTTCTTTTTTATTATTTTTTTGCCACTGCACAAGGCTTGTGGGATCTTGGTTCAGGAGCCTGGGGTTGGGCCAAAGATCCTGCGGTGGGAGCTATGAGTCCGAACCACTGGACTAACAGAGAACCTCAGACCTCAGGGAATATTCATCAGAGTGAGGTCTCACAGAGTTCCTCATCTCAGCACCAAGACCCAGCTCTACTCAATAGCCTACAAACTCCAGTGATGGAAGTTTCAGGCCAAACAACCAGTAAGAAAGGAACACAGTCCCACTCAAAATAATAATAATAATAATGACAGCAAAAAATATGTCAGAGAAAAGGAGCAAGGTAAAAACCTACAAGACCAAATAAATGAAGAGGAAATAAGCAATCTACCTAAAAAAGAATTCAGAGTAATGATAGTAAAGATGATCCAGAATCTCAGAAATAGAATGGAAGCACGGATTGAGAAAATATAAGAAATGTTTAACAAAGGTCTAGAAGAACTAAAGAACAGAGATGAACAACCAATAACTGAAATGAAAAATACACTAGAAGGAATCATTAACAGAATAACTGAGGCAGAAGAACGAATAAGTGAGCTGGAAGAAAAAATGATGGAAATAACTGCTAAGGAGCAGAATAAAGAAAAAGAATGAAAAGAACTGAAGACAATTTCAGAGACTTCTGGGACAACACTAAACGCACCAACATTTGAATTATAGGGGTACCAGAAGAAGAAGAGAAAAAGGAAGGGTCTGAGAAAATATTTAAAGAGATTATAGTTGAAAACTTCCCTAACGTGAAAAAGGAAATAGTCAATCAAGTCCAGGAAGCACAGAGAGTCCCATACAGGATAAACCCTAGGAAAAATACATCAAGAAACATATTAGTCAAATTAACAAAAATTAAATTCAAAGCAGCAAGGAAAAACAAAAACATAACATACAAAGGAATCCCCATAAGGTTATCAGCTGATTTTTCAGCAGAAACTCTGAAGGCCAGAGGGAGTGGCAGGATATACTTAAAGTGATGAAAGAGAAAAACCTACAACCAAGATTACTCTATGCATCAAGGATCTCATTCAGATTTGATGGAGAAGTCAAAAGCTTTTCAGACAAGCAAAATCTAAGAGAATTCAGCACCACCAAACCAACTTTACAACAAATGCTAAAGAACCTTCTCTAAGCAGGAAACACAAGAGAAGAAAAAGACCCACAAAAACAAACCCCAAACAATTAAGAAAATGGTAATAGGAGCATACATATCAATAATTACCTTAAATGTAAATGGATTAAATGCCCCAGCCAAAAGACAAGATTGGCTGAATGGATACAAAAACAAGACCCATATATATGCTGTCTACAAGAGACCCACTTCAGACCTAGGGACACACACAGACTGAAAGTGAGGGGATGGAAAAAAATATTCCATGCAAATGGAAATCAAAAGAAAGCTGGAGTAGCAATACTCATATCAGATAAAATAGACTTTAAAGTAAAAACTAGTACAAGAGATAAGGAGGGATACTACATGATGTTCAAATGATCAATCCAAGAAGAAGATATAACAATTATAAATGTTTATGCACTCAACATAGGAGTACCTCAATACATAAAGCAAATGCTAACAACCATGAAGGGAGAAATTGACAGTAGCACAATAATAGTAGGGCATTTTAACACCCCACGGACACCATGGACAGATCATTCACACAGAAAATAAATAAGGAAACACAAGCTTTAAAAGACACCATAGACGAGATACATCTAATTGATATTTATAGAACATTCCACCCAAAAGTGGCAGAATACACTTTCTTCTCAAGTGAACATGGAACATTCTCCAGGATAGATCACATCTTGGGTCACAAATCAAGCCTCAGAAAATTTAAGAAAATTGAAATTGTATCAAGTTTCTTTTCTGACCATAATGCTATGAGATTGGAAATCAATTACAGCAAAACAACTGTAAAAAACACAAATACATGGAGGCTAAACAGTGTGCTACTAAAGAAGCAAGAGATCACTGAAGAAATCAAAGAAGAAATTTTAAAATACATAGAAAAAAATGACAACAAAAACACGATGATCCAAAACCTATGGGATGCAGCAAAAGCAGGTCTAAGAGGGAAGTTTATAGCAATTCAATCTCACCTCAAGAAACAAGAAAAATCTCAAATAAACAATCTAAACCTACACTTAAAACAACTAGAGAAAGAAGAACAAAGAAAACCCAAACTCAGTAGAAGAAAAGAAATCATAAAGATCAGAGCAGAAATAAATGAAATAGAAACAAAGAAAACAATAGCAAAGATCAATAAAACTAAAACATTGTTCTCTGAGAAGATAAACAAAATTGATAAACCATTAGCCAGACTCATCAAAAAAAGAAAGGGAGAGGATGCAACTCAATAAAATTAGACACAAAAATGGAGAAATCACAACTGACACTGCAGGAATACAAAGGATTATAAGACACTACTACAAAAAACTATATACCAATAAAATGGACAACCACAAAGTAGTGGACAAATTCTTAGAAAGGTACAATTTTCCAAGACTGAACCAGGAAGAATTAGAGAATATAAACAGACTTATCACAAGTAATGAAATTGAAACCATAATTAAAAATCTTCCAACAAACAAAAGTCCAGGGCCAGAGGGCTTCACAGGCAAATTCTATCAAACATTTAGAGAAGAGCTAACACTGATACTTCTCAAACTCTTCCAAAAAATTGCAGAGGGAGAAACACTCCCAAATTCATTCTATGAATCCACTATCATGCTGATACCAAAACCAGAAAATGATATCACAAAAAAAGAAAATTATAGACCAATATCATTGATGAACATAGATGCAAAAATCCTTAACAAAATACTAGCAAACAGAATCCAACAGCACATTAAGAGGATCATACACCATGATCAAGTGGGGTTTGTCCCAAGAATGCAAGGATTCTTCAATATATGCAAATCAATCAATATGATACACCACATTAAGAAATTAAGGAATAAAAACCATATGATCATCTCAATAGATGCAGAAAAAGCTTTTGACAAAATTCAACACCCATTTATGATAAAAACTCTCCAGAAAATGGGCATAGACGGAACTTACCTCAACATAATAAAGGCCATATATGACAAACTCACAGCAAACATTATTCTCAATGGTGAAAAACTGAAAGCATTTCCTCTAAGAACAGGAACAAGACAAGGATGTCCAGTCTCACCACTCTTATTCAACATAGATTTGGAAGTTCTAGCCATGGCAATCAGAGAAGAAAAAGAAATAAAAGGACTACAAATTGGAAAAGAAGAAGCAAAACTGTCACTGTTTGCTGATGACATGATATTATACATAGAAAATCCTAAAGATGCCAGCAGAAAACTATTAGAACTAATCAGTGAATTTGGTAAGGTTGCAGGATACAAAATTAATGTACAGAAATCTCTGGCATTCCTATACACCAACAATGAAAAATCAGAAAGAGCAATTAAGGAAACATTCCCATTTACCACTGCAACAAAAAGAATAAAATACCTAGGAATAAACCTACTTAAGGAGGCAAAAGACTTATACTCAGAAAACTATAAAACACTGATGAAAGAAATCAAAGATGACACAAACAGTTGGAGAGATATACCATGTTCTTAGATTGGAAGAATCAATATTGTGAAAATGACTATACTACCCAATGCAATCTACAGATTGAATGCAATCCCTATCAAACTACCAATGGCATTCTTCACAGAGTTAGAACACAAAATTTTACAATTCGTATGGAAACACAAAAGACCCTGAATAGACAAAGCAATCTTGAGAAAGAAAAAAGGAGTTGGAGGAATCAGCCTCCCTGACTTCAAACTATACCACAAAGCTACAGTAATCAAGACAGTATGGTACTGGCATAAAAACAGAAATATAGATCAATGGTACAGGATAGAATGCCCAGAGATAAACTCACGCACATATGGGCACCTAATTTATGACAAAGGAGGCAAGAACATACAAGGGAGAAAAGACAACCTCTTCAATACATGGTGCTGGGAAAACTGGACAGCTACCTGTAAAAGAATGAAATTAGAACACTACCTAACACCATACACAAAAATAAACTCCCAGTGGATTAAAGACTTAAATGTAAGACCAGACACTATAAAACTCTTAGAGGAAAACATAGGAAAAACACTTTTTGACATAAATCACAGCAAGATCTTTTTTACCCACCTCCTAGAGTAAGGGAATAAAAAAAAATAAACAAATGGGACTTAATTAAACGTAAAAGCTTTTGCACAGCAAAGGAAACCATAAACAAGACAAAAAGACAACTCTCAGAATGGGAGAAAATATTTTCAAATGAAATAATAGAGAATAAATCTCCAAAATATACAGCTCATGGAGCTCAATATTTTTTTAAAAATCTAGTTAAAAAATGGGTGGAAGACCTAAATAGACATTTCACCAAGGAAGACATACAGATGGCCAAGAGGCACATGAAAAGATGTTCAACATCACTAATTATTAGAGAAATGCAAATCAAACTACAATGAGGTATCACCTCACGTCAGTCAGAATGGCCATTATCAAAAAATCTAGAAACAATAAATGCTGGAAAGGGTGTGGTGAAAAGGGAACTGTCCTGCACTGTTGGTGGGGAAGTAAATTAATACAACCACTATGGAACACAGTCTGGAGGTTTCTTAAAACACTAAAAATAGAATTAACATATGACTCAGCAATCCCATTACTGGGCATATACCCTGCAAAAACCATAATTCAAAAAGAGACATGTACCACAATGTTCACTGCAACACCATTTACAATAGCCAGGACATGGAACCAAACTAAATGTCCATTGACAGATGAATGGATAAAGAAGATGTGGCACATATATACAATGGAGTATTACTCAGCCATAAAAAGAAATGAAATTGAGTTATTTGTAGTGAGGTAGATGGAACTAGGTTCTGTCATACAGAGTGAAGTAAGTCAGAAAGGAAAAAAAAACAAATACCGTATGCTAGCACATGTATATGGAATCTAAAAAACAAAACAAAACAAAAGGTACTAATGAACCTAATTGCAGGGCAAGAATAAAGAGGTAGACATAGAGAATGGACTTGAGAACATGGGGTGGGAGGGCAAAGCTGGGGCAAAGTGAGAGTAGCATTGACATAAACACTACCGAATGTAAAATAGTTGGCTGGTGGAAAGCAGCAGCATAGCACAGGGAGATCGGCTCGGTGCTTTGCGATGACCTAAAGGGGTGGGATAGGGAGGATTGGAGGGAGGTTCAATAGGGAGGGGATATGGGGACATGTGTATGCATATGGCTGATTTGCTTTGTTGTGCAACAGAAACTAACACAATATTATGCAGCAATTATACTCCAATAAAGATCTATTAATTAATTTTAAAAAGTCATGTGGATGTAATGTACAGCACAGGAAATAGTCAATAATACTGCAATAAGTTTGTATGATGACAGATGGTTACTAGACTTAGTGTGGTGATCAATCTGTAGTGTATATAAATCAAATCACTATGTGGAACACCTGGAACTAATATATATTGTATGTCAATTATACTTCAATAAAAAAGAATACATCTCTAAAAAGAACTCTAAGACTTTAACAAAGTTCCTTGTGTTTGGATACAATGCCTAGAATTTTTTCTGCTCACTTCCTAGCTCCCACATATACTTCAGAGGATTGATGTTCCTACACAAGTCACTACCACACAAAGTAGATTCTTATCATATTCTGCTTATTAACAAAACAAGACTTTTTTTTGAAAAAAAATAAGAAATAGGGTGTTAGGAGTTAATATATGGGTTTTTTTTTGTTTTGTTTTGTTTTTTGTGGTAGGCGGGCCTCTCACTGTTGTGGTCTTTCCCTTTGCGGAGCACAGGCTCCGGACGCGCAGGCTCAGCAGCCATGGCTCACGGGCCCAGCCGCTCCGCGGCACGTGGGATCTTCCCGGACCGGGGCACGAACCCATGTCTCCTGCATCGGCAGGCGGATTCTCAACCACTGCGCCACCAGGGAAGCCCGGGAGTTAATATATGTTAAGACAAATTCTAAGCCTGTAAGCTACTTCTTACAGCCCTCCTGATTCTCCAAGGAAACACCAGGCTGTGCACAGGCTGGTGCGCACTCTGCATCTGCGTTTGTTTCCAGGGCTGTGGGAGCACGTGTCTGTGTGCATTTCAGGCTCGGGGCTGTTAAGAGGGGCCCTGAGCTTTAACAAGCCCCTCCCCTCCTCTGCCCCTTCCCAGCCCTGGTCTCTGAGGCTCCGCCTCCAGCACTGAGAGTCCGGGAGGCTGCGCCGGTATGCTCACGGGTGTCATGCGGCCAGTGGCCAGCAGGGGGCGGCGACACTTAGTGGCTTCCCAGCTTTGGGACTCCAGGTGGCAGAATTGGTAAGAACAGCAGAGGCGCCCTGCCATCCTCAGAGAGGCTCACCACTATGCTTTCCAACCCTTATTCTCCATCTCCACCCCATGTCTGACGTAGAAATAGATACCAGTAAAAAGTACCATTAGTATTAACTACTATATAATTAACAGGCTGTAATAAGTAGCTGTTATTAGCAACAATAACCTATATTCTTATCACACTTTAGTCTTAATCTAGACAATTCTTCTCCAGTTGCCTGAGTTCAGGCAAGAGGACGAGGCCAACAGTTTCCCTGATTGGAGCCAAGGGGGCGGGGGAGGCCAGTCCTCACTTGGGAGTGGCTCTATCCAGCACAGCCTGACTCACAGGTCTCACATCCAACAAGCCTTTGGGTACATTTCTGATCCAATGCTGATGATTCCAATGATAAGTCTTACTGTGTGTTTGTACTTTAACCTCAGCCACTAAGACAGTAGGACATTGGGTAGCAGACCAGGGAAACCTGCACTCATCTTAAGAAGGGACAGAGGAAAAAAGACTCTACTGATAAAACCTTTCTTGTCTTAGTGACCAGCAGACAGCAGATGTATTGACAAGCACGTGGGTTCATGATAAAGCCCTTGAAATGAGTGGTGACATCATCTCAGCTCCCCTTCCCTGTCCTCCTCTGGAAAATGGGCTTTCACAACACGGGGATCTTGCTTAACAGACTTGCATGTTTTTATTTGTTTTTATCTAGATACCTTACTGTCGTTGCCGTCTGCATAGACCGTCAGGTTCCAGAGGGCCCACAAGGCACAGCTACTCATCACCACATGCCTGCAGGCATGCACTGTGCTGATGTTGCTGTTGTTCATGCCATCACTCCCCGGACAGGAATGAGCCGCCAATGCATGTCAGAAATGGAGTCAGCATCATTTCTGTAAAATCAAGGTGTCATGATCTTTGCCGTTGAGGGTTACAGTTGGGGGGGAGGGGGTTCCGGTGTGATACCGTGAGTGCTGTGAATGTGGGGAGCACAGGGGCCACTCAGAGCATTCCTGATCCATACTTGGGGCCAGAGAAGACTAAAGGAGGCATCACTTGAGCTGAATCTTGAAGGATAAGTAGGAGACAGGCAGATGGAGAAAAGTCAGGGGACATTTCAGGGCAAGAACAGCATTACCAGACAGAGGTACACTATTCACTAATGCCAATCTGAATGTCATATAAAGAAAACTGAATAGTCATACAGCCCTCTGACCAGAGGTCAGGAAAGCTGGGGTCATGTCCTGGCACTGTCCACAGCTTTGTGAAACTGGTTCCCCCATTCATTTAAATGTTGAGAGCTGGAGTGCAGGCTGGTTATGGTCAAAGGTGGCCTGAGACTTAACTTGCTCTGGTTCTGTGTTTGGGGTTGACTTTAATCCTGAACATGACATTTTTTTTTAAATATACTTTTTTAAAAAATAAATTTATTTTATTATTATTTTTTAACTAATTTATTTTTGGCTGCATTGGGTCTTTGTTGCTGCGCACAGGCTTTCTCTATTTGTGGCAAGCAGGAGCTACTCTTTGTTGCAGTGTGTGGGTTTCTCATTGCGGTGGCCTCTCTTGTTGTGGAGCATGGGCTATAGGTACACAGGCTTCAGCAGTTGTGGCACGTGGGCTCAGTAGTTGCGGCTTGCGGGCCCTAGAGTGCAGGCTCAGTAGTTGTGGAGCATGGACTTACTTGCTCTGTGGCATGTGGGATCTTCCCAGACCAGGGATCGAACCCACATCCCCAGCATTAGCAGGCAGATTCTTAACCACTGCGTCACCAGGGAAGTCCCTGAACATGACTTTTTTTTTTTTTTTAATATTTATTTATTTATTTGGCTGTGCTGGGTCTTAGTTGCAGCACGTGGGATCTTTGTTGCCGAGGGCAGAATCTTCCTTGCGGCATGTGGGCTCTTAAGTGTGGCATGCATGTGGGATCTAGTTCCCTGACCAGGGATCGAACCCGGGCCCCCTGCATTGGGGGCGTGGAGTCTGAACCACTGGACTACCAGGGAAGTCCCGAACATGACTTTTTGAAAGGCTTCGGAATCCACTCTCTTCTGGTTCATTCAGATATGATAGAGTTTGTGTTGCCCTGAGATGAAAAATAAATTCATCTGGGGGTAGGGGGGACAGCCGGGAATTAGGCAGGATTAGTCCTCCTCTGAGTCTTACCCTCAGCAGTCCAGTATTTCCTTAACTGATCGGAGCAAAGAGGGCCGTGAGAACTTGTAGCACCATCCCTGCTCTCCCTCTCGCCTCACATTCTGGAAATAGCTCCTGCCCTTTGTGGACTGGTGCCTTTTACTCCTTAGATCCAGTGGCTTACAGCCAACCTTGGTGTCTTCCTCCCAAAGAAGTCCTTTCCCCATTCCTGCCAGAAAAGAAGTCAAGGAAAGAGAAGTCAGAGAAGTCAAGGAAAATGGAACTGAGCCAGAAATGTCAATTCTCGTTCTTTGGCCAAATGATGACAAAAAGCCAAGGGCTTTATTCTCAGAAGTTGTTTAATGGAAAGTAGAAAGAGAGGTTTTAAAAGCATGAGGAGATTATGAGATTTGGGGAGACTTTGCTTGAAGTTTTGATATTACATATTGTTCTTCTAACTCAAGTCCCCCATGACCTTGCAGAGTCCTATGGAGTTTCTCCATGAATTTTGAGGAAATGTTTTAATTATAATCAGTACTCTCCAGAGAGACTTACAGGCAAAGTGAACCATATCTGAGGGAATGTTATGAGTAAAACTCAAGATCTTCAAGTTCCACTGATGCTGAAAACTCAGCGTCTGTGCACCAGCGCCAAATTGAATCTCAGAGTTCTGGGTGAAGTAGAAGAGAATAGATTTATTGCTTTGCCAGGCAAAGAGGGACACAGTGGGCTTCTGCCCTGAAAACTGTGTGTCCCCACCCAGGAGGATTTGGTGCGGAGTTTTATAGCAAAGGTTCAAGGGTGGGGTTGCTGATAAGATTAGGGTGTGTACACAGCCTGCACTCCTTTAACCTGGCCTCAGGCGATCTTCTGATCAGCTTCTGGGGTTCCTTTAATATGGCCTCGGGTGGTCTTCTCTGGAATGAAGAATGCCAACATCTTCCATTTGTTGGGGTTTTTAGTTCTGTAAAGAGCTCAAAGATATTATTATGTGTATCCCTTGAAGGAGAACCAGGACCCTGCCCCAAGGCTGCACTATTGTTTCTTGACTGCTCCTCCCTTGTCTCTGAATCCCCTCCTTTCCCTGATTAACAGCTGTTTGAACCTGCCCTTTGGGACTCAGGGAAGGTCATGGAGGCTGGAGTCTGTTCCCTACAAACAAGGAACGGGGAACACAGAAAGGCTTCTGTACGCAGGAGCCCCACAGGGTCCTGCTCCGTTTCCTTACCAAGGAAATGTGGGAGGAAAAGGTAAAGGAGACCAAAGACAGTAACCAGAACAATGGGGTATTTTCAAGGGTTTCTTCTTGGAGCTGAAACTCCATTAAATATCACCTTTGTTTGAAATATAATTTCTGGGTTCAAGAACGCTCCCTTTGAGGGTATTCCCTGGTGGTGCAGTGGTTAGGACGCCAGGCTTCCATTGCAGGGGTGCGGGTTTGATGCCAGGTCAAGGAAGCTGAGCAGCACAGCAAAAAAAACAGCTACCTTTGAGATTTTCCTCTCCTTCATAACCCTTGAACTACATTTAAGTCCACAGGAAACCTCTATGTTTCTGATGGTATTTGGTCTAAGGCTGCCAGATTGGGAAAACCTTTGTATCTTATTGATGATTTGGGCAACACTGAGAATTAATGATGCATTGGGTGGAGTGTTTGAAATGAGATTAAGCTGTAACAAAGCTAACTGTTGCATCAGCTTGAATGGATGAGGGATGGGCCAACTGCAGGGAGGAGGAAAAGTCTTGCCTTCCTTGCCCTCAGGAAACTGCTTTTGAAAAGCAAACACCATGGCTCCTTGACTGAGAATGGAGATTGAGTTTGGAAATCGGTTGATGAGACTTCAAAATTATAGCAAACACAGCTTCAGATATAAAGTGGTATCTGCTCATGAGAGCACACAGCTACTGTCATGAGGGTTTTCTTGCTGGAAGGCCAAGGTGAAGAGGGAGTGTGGGGATCTGTTGACTGATGTGATAAGAGCAAGGTCTTCCTTTTCTACCTGGGAACATCCTTGGCCTGCAGCCCACCCTGTATCTCGGTTCTAAATGCAACTCCACTGCAAAAAGAGGCATCTGTTGTGAGAAATAAAGAGTATGTATACAACAATGCACAGGCATAGAGAACACCTCTTGGAAGACAATCTTTCCATTTTTGCACCATAATTGGAGCAAACTGCTGTTTTGTACACGTCATCAGTTGGCTCCACCACGTCCTGGAGTATGTTTGCTTTGGCCATGCTGAACATGACACAAGACTGTATTCGCTGTCAGGTATGTCCTTGGGATCAGCTGGTGGCAGGTGGTGGGCAGCCTGGCTGCAGCCCCTCCACTGCTGCTATTCCCTGTGCCTGGCTGCTCTTGCCTCCATGCTGTGAACAGCATGGTTATGAGAAGCTGCTCCTCTAATTTCTGAGTCTTTCTGAACAAGGGATTTTCATAGAAGCTTCCAATTGGGTTGGGTCAGAGGCACCTCTGAGAAGTCAGTGCGACCCCCATGTATAATCTGGTTCCACAATATGCCCTCTAAGATAGTGATTCTCAAACCTGGCTGCATATTGTAGTTACCTGGGGAGTTTTTAAAACTCCAGATGCTCAGGCTGCCCCTGATACCGAAAACTCAGCCTCTGTGCACAGTGGAAAACTGAGTCTCAGAGACAGAGTTTTGGGTGAAGTAGAAAGGAATAGCTTTACTGCTTTACCAGGCAAAGGGGCCACAGTGGGCTCATGCCTCAAAATCTGGGAGGACTTGGTGAGTTTTACAGCAATGGTTCAAGGGCAGAGTTGCTGATAAGGATCAGGGTACGTACTGGGCCTGCAGTCCTTTAATCTGGCCTCAGCTGGTCTCCTGATGAGTTTCTCAACATATCAAACTGTGACCTTCTCTGGAATGAAGAATGCTACCATCTTCCATATGTTGGGGGTTTTAGTTCTGTAGAAGAGTTCAAAGATATTGTTATATGTTTCCCTTGAGGCAGAACCAGGACCCTGCCCCAAGGTTGCACTATTGTTTCTTGACTGCTCCTCCCTTGTCTCTGGATCCCCTCCCTTCCCTGATTAGCAACAGTTTGAACCTGCCCTTTGGAACTCAGGAAGGTCATGGAGGCTAGAGTCTGTTCCCTACAGACAGAAACAGAGGACACAAAAAGGTTTCTGTACCCAGGAGCACCACAGGGTCCTGCTTGGTTTCACACTGAGGAAAGTTTAATTAGATTCTTTTGAGGAGGGTTGCAGGCCCTAATATTTTAAAAAATATCGTGGGTAATTACAGCATGTAGCTAAGTTGGAGAACCAGTGCTCAGGCCTGTACCCTGAGATGGTACTGGGACAAACAGCTGAGCTCTGCCCACACACAGGTGACCCTGGGACTAGAGAGGAGACACAGCAAGTGAGGTGCAGAGGCCCGGCTGCTGTGATACCAATGCCCACTGATCATGTGAGGTGCCAGGTGCCCCCAAGCCTCTATCTACTTCAGAAATAGCTCAGACGTGTCTCAGAATATGAGGCTTGGCTAAGAGGCTGATGCATCGCTCTTGATTGAATAGCTAAGTACACATTTCAAGCACAGGATCGGCCCCTGAATGAGTGTCTGTCCCCACATTTACCAGCTGCTCCTGAGCCCGAATTTATGCTGTGAGCCAGGGCCCTGCTTCCTCAACAGAAACTTCCCTTTGTGACTGGAGAAGCAGTTGAGTTGCATAGCACTAAACACACACACACACACAAATGGGTCTTTAACAAGGCAGCTCAAAAGATTGTCACAGACTCCTCTGGGACCAACTCTGCCCCCCAGTCCTCAGTCATCCCAGGCCCAAGGCTGCCCTCCCTGCCGGATGCTGGGAAGCTCATGAGAGCACAGCCCCCACACAGCTATTTGCATTTGGGACTTAGGGCTGCTGCCCAGGGGCCTGAGGAGCACAACCTCCCTGGTACCTATTTCTCAATCTTAAAGAAAACCAGGAGCTGAGCTGCTCCCTTGGTGGGGGTGGGGCACAGGAAGTGGTGGGAACAAATGCCTCGAATTGCTGCTTAGGGTGGTGGCTCTTGAAAAGACCGAGGTCAGCCTGTGGACCCAGCTTGATGGGAGCTTCATCTCCTGGGGACTGGGTGGGAGGGGTGAGAAGTGACATTTCTGGAAGGTTCCTGGACACTTTGGTGGGGGGGCAAGTCCTGCTCTCAACTGTGAGCTGAAAGACCAGCCAAATAAGGGCTCCTTGAAGGACTAATATATGATCCCCTGGGGAACCTGGAAACTATTTGGGCCAGAGGAACTCCTGGAAAAGATAAGTTGGTAAAACATGTAAACCCTTGAAAGCAAGGCCACTGCAGATTTGAAACATTCGCAAACATAGCATTTAAAAACTGAGTACAGGGACTTCCCTGGTGGCACAGTAGTTAAGAATCCACCTGCCAATGCAGGGGTCACAGGTTCAATCCCTGGTCCTGGAAGATCCCACTTGCCTCAGAGCAACTAAGCCCGTGCGTCATAACTACTGAGCCTGCACTCTAGAGCCCGCAAATCACAACTACTGAGCCCACTTGCCACAACTACTGAAGCCCATGTGCTCTAAGGCCTGTGTGCTGCAACTACTGAGCCTGCGTGCTGCAGCTACTGAAGCCCGTGCACCTAGAGCCCGTGCTCTGCAACAAGAGAAGCCACCGCACTGAGAAACTGGCGCACCACAATGACGAGTAGCCCCTGCTCGCCACAACTAGAGAAAGCCAGCACACAGCAACAAAGAGCCAATGCAGCCAAAAATTAAAAAACAAAAACAAAAACTGAGTACAGAAAGGTAAAATAACAAAGTACAAATTTTCTGAAATCCCACTACCAAAAGAAAGCCCTTGTAAACACCTTCCAAATAGCTCTCTACAAATGTGTGTGTGTGTGTGTGTATGTGTGTATGTGTGTGTGTGTGTGTGTGACTATACATTTTCACAGAGTTGGGGCCTAAAGTTCATGCAGTTTGTTTTTTTTTAATTTCTTAATCACTATTTTTTTATTGAGGTGTAGTTGATTTACAATGTGTTAATTTCGGCTGAACAGCAAAGTGATTCAGTTATACATATATATACATTCTTTTTTTTATATAGTCTTTTCCATTATGGTTTATCATAGGATATTGAACACACACAGTTTTGAAACTAGTTTTTCTCTCAGTCAACAGTTAGTCCTGGACTTGGTCTGTGTCAATGAATTTACACCCATATCATTTTCAATGCTTGCAGCACGTTCTCTTATATGTATATACCATACTTTAACTATCCTTTTTATTATAAATAAATCTGCTAAGAGCAAATCCTGTACATGTGCTTTTTTTGGACACATTCCTCACTTCTCTTGAGATGTACCTGGGAGGGGGTTGCTGGGCTATAGGCTGTCACTCTCCTCTTATTGGACATTGAGGTGGTTTCTACTTTTTGTTTTTTCAAACAATTCTGCAATAATTCTTGTTCTGCTAAGAATGTAAGTTTTGCAAGGTCAAGTGCCTTTTCTGTTTGCTTCATAGATGAATTCCAAATGTCTACGTTGCTACTTTCAACACATATTTGTTGAAATAACTGAACAAACATGGATTTCTTTCACATCTGTAGGAATACAGTCAATTCTTGACTCCAAGTTTTCACTGCTCTGCCCATGTCCATGGATGACCATGAAAGCTCCATGAGTACGATTTGGTGGTTACAAATAAATGTTAGTGAGTAGGCAAATTTGCAAAAACAGAATTCACAAATAATAAAAATCAATTGTATTTCATAAGATATATTTGAGAATCAGACTTGTTGGATAATAGAATATTCACACTTTAAGTACTGTCAAATTTCCACCACCCTTCATGAAAAGATATATTAATTTACTTTTCCATCAGTAGTATGTGTGAGTGCTTGTCAACCCTAGACCAAATCTGTTGTTCTTGTAGACATGGATTAGGGGGTCTCTGATTTTTATTTTGATGACAAAAGTCACACAGGGGAACACAAAAATTACAATTGACAAACTAGGAGTGAGTCGTGGGCTGGAAAACAAGAGGAATGGGTTTCCAGAGTCCCCTGGATTCCTCCTGGTATCTTGGGTTTCCTTCCAGGGTCCTCCATGCCCTGGGTACCTCCTGGACCCCTTCCAGGTGTCCCATAGAGCTCAGCTTGAGAACCAGCACTCTAGGCCAAGGGTTCCACTGTACAAGAAGGTTGAGATGTACAGGGCTGGTTCCGATGGTGGCCTTAGCCTAGGTGGGCTCCTGCAGTGGAGGAGGCAACAGCTTGGCCACCCAGTTGTGCAGCTGGAAGACTGGCCGGGTGGCACCATCTCACACTTGTAGCTGGAACCTTGGGTATCCAGGCTGCTTGCGAAGGCAAACATGCCTTTCCAGCTCTCCTCCTCAGCACGAGGTTAAAGAACAAGCACCCTTTCTTCAAGGAGAATGGGCCGGTAGGGCAGAGGCTGTAGACAGAGTGCTGCAGACCATGTGGGAGGACTGGTTCTCCCAGGACTGACTCTAAGTCTCCGCTGGGTGGGGCTGAGGACCCTCCAGGCTGGAAGGGGAGCAGGAGCCCCCTCCCCAGGTCTGGAGACCAGTCTGGAGAGCCAGGCATGTGCCCCTCCACCACCACCAGTCTGAACTCCTGCTCTCCATCTCGTGTTTGGTCCACGCACCAACATTCTGATCCTCTCCTGGGAGGCGCTGAGAGCACTGGTTTTGCAGCTGTTGAACAACTCCAAGTTTAGCAGTGATGTTTCCCCAACAGATCCAAGCAGATGACCCCCTTCTGGGCAGCTGACCCTTGGCCTTCGTGCCTGGAGCTCAGGGGCTGGGGGAAGAGGGGAGGCAAACTGCTGGGGCTTAGGGCCGGCTCCTGGAGGGATGGAGGCCATTTGGTCAGCGGAGCCCACCTCGCCCTCCTCCCAGCTGTGTCTACCTGCACTGGGCTCCCAGCATCTGCTTCTCCGACCCCTCAGGGGTGCACTGCCTGTGATGGCACAGGGACCTCTCCTTCTCCTCTCCCTCTCCTCCCCCTCCTCCTCCCTCTCCTCTCCTTATTCTCCTCTTTTCCCCCTCTCCTTCCCCTTATCCTCCCCCTCCTCTCCCTTTCTTTCTTCCCTCTCCTCCTCGCCCCTCCTCCCCCTCCACCTCTTCCTCCTCCCCCTCCACCTCTTCCTAATCCTCCCCACAGCTGGAAGTGGTGCACAGTTGCTGGACACCCCAGATCTCTAACTTCTATGTTTGCCTGGTGACTGGCGTGTGGTCAGCGCCGAATCAATGATGGCTTTGTTGGTTGACTGAATGACTGAATGAATGAAGGAATGAATACTTCACTTCAGGCTTTTTACTTCCTTTCCATTTAGTTATGGATTTTCTAGATATCTCTGAATCTAATCTTGACAGTAGTCCCTGGATGGATTCTTTGGGTATTTCTACCTTGACCTTTAATGAGTCCAAACAGCAGTGGGAAAGCAAGGGTTCTGAAAAGCGATGATGGTTCAGTGGCCCAGGTTTCTCTCCACAAATGCCAAGCACTGCTAGCAGAAAGTGCAATTACCTTTACAAAGCCAATAAGCAATTGATTTTTTGATTCAGTAAATTATAAAACATGTTTTAAACCAAAGACAACACTAATTAACACCAAAGAAGATTAAGCGTGCATTCACATTTTCCACTCACATTAATAAAATGGTTGGGTTCCTGGCACTCCCCAGAGCTGGAAACCATGCCCCCTCATCTGCAGGCAAAATGCCTTTCAGTGGGCGTCCACAGTTGACTGAGATAATGAATCTCTGCCCAAGTTTACTCCCAATTTTATTAATAGATTATTTTATAGACTAATGCAATTATAAATTAGCTATTCAATGGCACACAATGGAATTCATGAACAAATCTGGTTAAATGCTTTTCTTGATTGCACTGTGTGCATAGCATCTTTAAATCAAGGATTCAATTCTTAATTCACACCAACAATTAATGTTTGCACACGGTGTATTAATCATTTCAGTTTGCAGGGAGAAGTCCCAGTTGTTTATTGGTAGGGATGTATGAGCATTTGCCTGCATCTCTAATTACTAATCTGAAATTTCTGGGGAAAGGGAAAGAAAAGTGTTTTTTTTTTTTTTTTTCTAATTTGTGTTTTTAAATATAAAATTACTCTCTTATGTTAATGATATAGTAAAGGTAAAAAAACAAGCACATTCAAAAATGTGAATTTGTAATGACAGTTTTGTTCATCATATAGAACATTCTGGAAGAAAATATCCTAAAATTTTGACTATGGACATTTCCAGACTATAAGCTTCCTGATGACATTTTATTTATTTCATTTTGGTTTCCTTTTTATGGATACTTTCCTTCAGAAAATGCCTATAATTTGAATGATATATGGCACATATACACTAAAATATACCGTAGACTTTAAAGCATTATATAATTTCTAGGAGTCCTGATATTCAGTAAAGCCTTGCATAAATGGACTGTAAAAATCTATCCCAGAATGGAATGTTGACTATGACCAATGAATTTAGCTGTATTACAGATGTGTGATGTAACCTCACTGAAGGGGGAGGAGGGATGAAGCTGACCTAAGTAACTTCTGAAAATGGTATTTTGGGTAGTGTTAGACTGAAGACAGAAAGAACTCTACATAACACCTTATTCTGTTACTGAATCCAAGCTCTCTCTGCTCGCCGCACAACAGGCCAATAAATTGGAGACTAGGTGTTGAGTCAAGGGATACGACTTTATTCAGAAAGCTGGCAGACCAAGAAGATGGCAGACAAAAGTCTGGAGACAAAAGTCTCCAGGGTACTTATATAAGTACCCTGGAATGGCCTGCTTCAGGGAAGGGATGTGTTAATTTCTTCTTTCTTGCAACCATCCACAGGTGGGCGGGGTCAGGATGTTTCCCTGAACAAAGGCACTTTGGTTTCACATTCAGGCAGAGTTGCAGGGCTCCCCAAGGCAGGCCGTTATGTATAGACAGTATCCTTTCAGTGAACAAAAGCAACAGGAAGCAAAGGTTAAAGTAAAAGAAACAGATCCAACATGTAGTCAGATTTGGCTCTTCCCTGTTACATGCTGACAGGGCCTAGATGAAATGATGCCCAGCAGCAGTGACCACCACCAGCATCTAGACCTTGGTTTCTAAAGACCCTTCTCCAGTAAAGAGAACCTGGGCTGCTCAGAGAAAGGGCTGGGACAGGGAAAATGAGCTTGGAGCATTTTATAGTTCCAGAAATTAAGAAGTTCTCCCCCAGAAACGTATTGAACATGTCAAAAGGACATAGGTGCCAAACTTCAACAGCTCCCAATGGCCAAACTGGACAATCTGACCAAGAAAGTAAATAACAGTAATATTGCATGATGACCCAAGGAATAAATGAAACATCCCTGAGTACATACTAATATAAGTAAATGATTGAACAAGTAAGTAAATGGGAGAGAAGGGACAGATCTTCTATGCAGAAGAATTTCAGTTAATAAATGTAGACTCTCCATTCCAGAAAGTGGAACTTAATCCTCTTCCCTTGAGTGCAGTCTGGATTTGTGAATCCCGTGAATAGAGCATGGAAAGGGGAAGATAGTAAAACCCAGCAAGACCCTGTGGGCCTCCTGAGCACAAAAGCCTTCCTGTGTCCCCTATTTCTTGATTACAGGAAATAGGCCTCATTCGGCCTCCATGACCTTCCCTGAGTTCCAATGGACAGATTCGAACAGTTGCTAATCAGGGAAGGGAGGGGATACAGAGACCAGGGAGGAGTGGCCAAGAAACAATAGTGCAGCCTTGGGGCAGGGTGTGGGTTCCCCCTCAAGGGATACACATAACAGTATCTTTGAGCTATTTTGCAGATACTGAAACCCCCACCAGGTGGGAGAAGTTAACTGTATGCTGCCCACAAGCACATAGACCCCAGACCAGCTGGAAACAGAAGGTTGATGATGCTGACTCCCGATTACCTCACTACCAACTAATCAGAAGAATGTCCATGAGCTGATCACACCTTCTTTGAACCATTACTATAAAACTCTTCACTAGTCCCTCCTGGTTGGGACACAGAGTTTGGAGGGCATTAGCCCACTGTGGCCCCCTTTGCCTGGCAAAGCAATAAAGCTATTTTTTTCACCTTCACCTAGAACTCTGTCTCTGAGATTTAATTCAGTGTTGGGGTACAGAGGCCAGTTTTGACATCAATAGTAACACAGCAGAGAGAAAACCTAGTACACACTACCTTAACCACGTGATCAAGGTTAATATCACCAGTGACAGGTGGTGTTGACTTCAAACCCTCCCTAATACAAAGGGTACTTTACTTCTCTGTTTTTTTTCCCCAAAACTCAGTTCCCCTGTCTCATCATGAGTTAATGTGTCAGACAAACCCATATTGTGGGACATTCTACAAAACACCTGACTAGTCCTCTTCAAAACTATCGAAGTTATGAAAATCAAGGAAAGGTTGAGAAACTCATGAATTGAGGAGACTTAAGGAGACAGGACAACTAAATGCAATGGGGAATCCTGAATTGGATCTTGGACCAGAAAAAGACTAAATAGTGTAAAAACTGGTAAAATTGGAATAAAGTTTGTAGCTGAGTTAATAGTATTGTACCAATTTACTTTCTTTTTTTGATAAATGTACAGTGGTTATGTAAGATGTTAACACTAGAAGAAGGTGGGTGAGGATATACTTGGATTTTCTATATTATTTCCTCAAATTTTCTGTACCTAAAATTACTCTAAAATTTTTTTAATTAAATTTAAAAAATTTCAAATATATCCTAACATTTTATAGAAGTGGTGTTCTAAGTTTTTCTGCTTATTCCAAAAATGGTCTCTTAATAATCATTATCTTGTGGTTTAATAGTTAGCAGTAATAGAATCAGACTGCCTGGGTTTGAACCCCCCTTATTATTTGTGACCTCACACAAGTCGTTTAACTTCTCAGTGCCTCAGTTTCTTCATCAGTAAAATGGGAATAATAATGTATCATAAGGATGATGTCAGGATTAAGTAAGAAAATACACAAAAACTATTTTTGTATTTGATAAATGTTAAGTAACAGTGGTAGTAGAGATCTTCTAAAATGTCCCAGAAATAACCTGAAAAACTCAGTTTCCCTCCTTCCCAATTTCTTTTAGTCATGAGTCAGAAAATGGCCCAAAAAGTCAAAAATGGATAAAAAATTGGTGAAATGAACTATGATTATTATTCCCAGTGAACATTCCAGAAGGAGAGTTAATTTAAATAAAGCAAAACATTCATTTCACTCTTTTCTCTGCTTCATAATTTAAGCTCATTTTTCTCTTGAATGTTATCAAAAAGTTTCCTAAGTTGTCCATTTCTTCCACTTTTTTTCTCTATTTTTTCTGTGTCAGAAGGGCGTAAATACCAGAAAGTCACCTGTAAGATGCCTTGCCCAACTGGAGGCAAGAAATAGGACTTATTATGAATAAGCAATTATATTTTTCTAATATCCCTAGTATTGCAAAACTCTGGAGTGTTCCTGCAAGTCCAAGTACATTACCCTTGGATGCTTTACCTTTGGGCCCCATTAGTCATGATAATTACTAAGCAAAGTTGAGATTTCATTTTTTTAAAAACCACGTTTGCTGGTATCTGATTGAAAGAAATACTTCTGGAAAAAATCCTGACTCATGTATCTCATTGGCAACGAAAGAAGAGAGGTTTTAGAGAATTTCCTTAATATAGGACAGTGGTTCTCCAATTTTAGCCTCCATCAGCATCACCTGGAAGGCTGCAAAAGCACAGACTGCCAAGCCCACCCCACAGTTAAACTTCAGGAGGTCTTGGGCAGGACCTGAGAATTGAATTTCTTCCTTTATTTCCTTCTTTCCTCTTTCCTTCTTTCCTTCCTTCCTTCCTTTCTTCCTTTCTTTCTTTTGAAAATTTTTATTGGAGAATAGCTGATTTACAATGTTGTGTTAGTTTCAGGTGTACAGCAAAGTGATTCAGTTATACATATACATATATCCATTCTTTTTCAGATTCTTTTCCTTTATAGGTTATTACAGGATATTGGGTAGAGTTCCCTGTGCTCTACAGTAGGTCCTTGTTGGTTATCTATTTTATATATAGTAGTGTGTATATATCAATCCCAATCTCTTAATTTATCACTCCCCCCTATGTTTCCCTTTGATAACCATAAGTTTGTTTTCTATGTGTGAGAGTCTATTTCTGTTTTGTAAATAAGTTAATTTTTATCATTTTTTTAGGTTCCACATGTAAGTGATATCATATGATATTTGTCTTTCTCTGTCTGACTTACTTCACTTAGTATGATCATCTCTACGTCCATCTGTGTTGCTGCAAATGGCATTATTTTGTTCTTTTTGTAAAAACAAATATTTATTTATTTATTTTGGGGTCTTCGTTGCTGTGTACAGGCTTTCTCTAGTTGCAGCGAGTGGGGGCTACTCTTCATTGCAGTGCACAGGCTTCTTATTGCAATGGCTTCTCTTGTTGCAGATCATGGGCTTTAGGCTCATGGGCTTCAGTAGTTGTGGCTCATGGGCTTAGTTGCTCCATAGCATGTGGGATATTCCCGGACCAGGGATCGAACCCATGTCCCCTGCATTGGCAGGTGGATTCTTAACCACTGCACCACCAGGGAAGCCCTATTTTTTTCTTTTTTTATGGTTGAGTAATATTCCATTGTATATATGTACCACATCTTCTTTATCCATTTATCTGTCAATGGATATTAGGTAGCTTCCATGTCTTGACTATTGTGAATAGTGCTGCTATGAACATTGGGGTGTGAGAATTACATTTCTAATAAACTCCCAGGTGATGCTGATGCTTCTGGTCTGACCAGACTTTGGGAACCACTGGGTTAAAAGAACTACTGTGTTTTAGGACTTATTTCATCTAATGTGGGAATGCAACTAAAACCAAGGGATGAAAAGGGGATGAATTCAGCCCCAAGGACGAGCCCCAAGGGTGGAATAACCCACCATTGTTTTCTGCAGTGCTCTGAACAGTGGTGCGGTCTTTTATTTTACCTCAAGAATTCCTGTGCAGAAGATGTCATTTGGCTGCTTATTGTGTGGGATAAACTAGGTTTCTCAAACCTTTTATCTGTGAACGGAAATGCCCAGGGTTGTGTCCCTAGTTCAGCGGTTTTCAAATTTCATTGTGTGCGAGAATCACTCAGTGAGCTTATTTACAAAGCACATTTCTGAGCCCCACCTGAGAAACTTTGATTTATTACATAATAATAATAGCAAGTATTTATTATACATTTACTATGGGCCAGGCACTATTATAAGCACTTTACTTATATGAGCTCAGTTAATCCTCACAACAAGCATATGAGGTATCTACTATTGTTATTCCACTTCTACAGATGAGGAAACTGATAGTCAGAATGGTTAATAACTATTTAGCTAGTTAGTGGTGGAGCCTGGATGTGCACCCAGGCCTTTGACTCCAGAGTTTCTTACCCACCATGACTCTATTGATGCTCATCTGGGGTAGGACTCCTAATACGAGTTCCCCAAAAATAGACACTGAATTAAACATGTAGATGTAAGTGGTTGATTAGGGTGATGGAGAAGCACAAACAAGAGAACAAGAAAGTGAGGCAAAGAAGTGTGTCTTCACGAGCAGGTCATTGCCACAGACAACCCGGGCTCAGTTCTACTGGGACCCTTCAAGGAACCTTGAAGAACATGGCTTAGAATTGCCCTAACAAAGACTGGTGAAGCTGGGGTATTTACTCCAAACCCCCTGCTTTATTGGTTAAGAGTGGTCTTGCTGGGCATGAATTTGCTAGTGCTTAGATGTTCCTCTGAAGCCAGGAAAGCCCCGAGGCAGAAGAGTGGAGAGATTAATACAAGGAACCATCAATCATAGCCGCAGGCAAACTCTGAGGTGGGTCATAGGGATTTGGGGCAGAACTAAGATAGGAATCGATATTTTACTATGCCATTGCAGATGGTCTGGGGAATACACTTTGAGAAACATTTTTTTTTTTTTAATTTGAGGACAGCCTTGTGCTGCCCCAAGGTGGTGGCTCAGGCCATGACAACAGCGTCCTAAATGATATGAAACTGGACAATTGCCCTCTTCTTTTTTCATGCCCAGCCCCTGAAACTGTACCCTGAGAAGTAAGCCAAACCAGATCAGTAATTCATTATGACCCCGCAGTTGAGTCCTGCCCTCTGTCCTAGAGTTGTTACTCACCAGGGTTCTTGGCCTCCTTAATCAATAGAAATTGATCAGAGGCCAGATAAGAAATTCAGTCAAGGCTTTATTGGGGCCCCTGCTGTAACAGGGGGAAGTGAGAACAAGTTCGGGTTCCCTTGCTCACTTCCCAAGGGGAGCAAGCAGTTTCCTTACATGGGGTGAGGGTAGGGGTGTGTCCAGGGGTTGGTCCAGAGGAGTGGCTTAGGTGGTTTACCCACCCCTTAGGTGGTGGTGTGTGCAGGGGGCATGCACAGTACCCTGCTGTTGCTCCCGCCACCCTGCTCCCGGCTCTTCAGAATGGCAGTACGTCTTTTTGGTCTTTTTGTATGTTGTTGTCCATAATTTGCCCCAACTGTGCATGCATGCAGTTATTTTTAGTCCCTTATAGTTTCTTTGTATTTTGTTGCTCAAGGAGACATTTGTCCAGGCACAAGCTCTGCAGCAAAGGGTCCCAGGTCCCAGGTCTCAGAGTGACACATCATGTAACGAGTGAAGGACAGCTGGGTCTAACTGACCACAGGAAAGTTAAAGTTCTCTGGATAGACGAGAGGGGAGAGTTTCTGTGTCCATATTCCCTTTTTGTCTACACTTTGAACTTCAAATCAGTTAAAAAAAATTCATCACTGACTCTCTTATACCCCCTCTAATAAAATTAAACAGAATCCAGGACCCAAATCATGGGGAGGATAGGGAATGAAGCTTCAGAGACATCTACAAGTAACGTACTTAACTCTGTCACCCACAGTACTGACTGAGTCCTGGAGAAACTACACAACATTAAAGAGTGGTGAGAAAGAACAAGAGACAGAAGTGTCAGCACTGAAAAGGGGACCTAGCAAAGCTTCCAATTCAGGGACTACAAGCTCAGAGGCCATCATGGGCCAGGTGGGCATGATGGCTGGTTACACAATAGAGGGTGGTGGGGCCTGTGGCAAACTGGGAAATGCACACTGTTTCTAATTTTCAAAAATACTGGGATGGCCAAAAGCAAAAGCAAAGCAAAACAAAACAAAATACCTTGGGGCTTATGTTTGTCTGCAGAATACTAATATGTGGATATTCAAACTAATCTGTTCCCCTTTAGCTGAGAGAAGAGTTTCCTGAGGTCACTCAGGGACTTATATTCAGCTGGTACATGCTGATAAGGCCATACTTGTTCTGACTGGTCAGGGCCTAGCTACACAGATTCTTAAATATTTGACTATAACCTCTGAGTTCACACAACCAGCAGACCAAAGAACTGAAAACACCCCCATACCCTCTTCTGTACTCTGCCCTTAAAAACTTACATTTTGCCTGCAAAATATGGGAAAATAAATGTATGTGAAATTTAAAAAAAACAATAAGAAAGGCATAGATAAATGCATTTATCTGTGTAAAATAAGATAATTTTCCAGATGAAAGGGACTTCAACTTGTATTAAAAAATTCATTGGAGGGGCAAATCCATCAGCAGTATACCATGAATGATCTAAACACTTGTTCATCTTCCTTTTGTTGACGATTACATTCTCAATAGAGTACCGGTACATGTGTCCTCTTCATGGATACATCAAAACACATTGAAAAAAACCTCTCTACCCTAATTTTTTTAAATCTATGTTTTTAAGTACAAAGTATTGCTGTGTTCCTCTCAAAGAGCTTCAATAAAAATCCCCAAGATTTGGCAACAGTCAAGGGTTAAACAAACCAATATGTTGTATGACCAGGATGTCAGATGGAGGAGGTGAGGATGCTTTCTGTTTCAATCACCTCCGTATCCCCAGAATCTAGAATTGTGCCTGTCACAGACACTCAGCATGTCACCATGGCTCTCATCTGCCAGTTAGTGGTGGATGTCAGCTCCCTGGAAGATTAAATTCTGAAATATTTCAAAACCAACTTCTGTTATGCAGAGATCCTGTACCTCCAATTGCTGAGTTGTGAAAAGAAGTAGAAAGGGAATGAGAAAGTACAAGGGACCATCCGGAAAGGTCTTAGTAAATAGCAGAGGTCAATGGCAGAGTTGGAAGGGATAGGGGCTAGGGGCTGAGATGAGGGAGAATGGAAGAGGTGGGCAGTGATTCACGGTGGAAAGGCAAGAGAGTAGGGAGAGAGGGACTTCCTCAGGTGAGCAGGCAGCACAAGGTGTGTGTGTGTGGGAGGGTGGATAAGACTGAGAGTTGAGGAGAGGAGTCATTGGCAGGGTCTAGAAAGCCCTGGAGCTCCAGGTACCCCTGCACTTTGTTAATCCATGTTGCTCTGTATATGGAGGATGCAGAGCATTGGCTGGATAATGCATAATTAAACTTAAAAACACCTGATAGGGAGATACTGCACTACACCCAGGAAAAGCCAGAGAGAAAGACAACTGGACGGAGGGCTGGCCTTCTGGACCAAGAGGCCACTGACCTGGACATGAGCGGCACCCACCCTGACCTTCAGCACCACGTGAGTGGAGCTCTTCCAATCTCCCGACAAAGATGCCCTGGGGGAGATCTGTTCCCCGGAACACAGGATTCTGAATGACTGTGTACGTTGTCATTCTTTTCAGTAAATATGCTCCTGGAGCCCACAGAAGTTAGATTGGGCGTTACCTTTAAAAAACAAACAAAAAAAAAACTATACCATAAAATATTCTGTGAAGTTTTGTATCAGATTAATTAGGCAAAGGAAAGCAGGATCTTATGCAAGGCTGAAGAAACTTTTGATCCCATTAGAGCTACTGGGAGATTTGCTGAGCCAAGTCAGAGAAGATTGATGTCTAACCAGGGCTTAATTTATGATCTGAGTGTACAAACCTCTTTCAAGACCATACATCTGACTAATGAATTTATTAGGGAGATTAATGCTTACTATCTGCTATTTCAAGCTGCGCTGGTGTGTGCTTGCTTGATCGTCATACTTGGAACATGCTGAAACCTCCCAAGGTTCATCTGAGTGCTGGGAATGCTCCCCAAGCCCAGGTTGAAAGGAGTCACCCCCACTCCTGGGTTGGCTTCTGTGCCATGTGGTCTGTTTCCAGGGCTACTTCAACCCAGGAGACTGGCACACACTCCCTGCCCCAGCAGCCTTGCTCAGGCCTCGCCTTGAGTACAAAACAAGATACCTGCTGCAAGACATCACCCCCACCCTCTCCTGGCCAAGTGACCACCTCCCTAATGGACAATCAACAGATCTCTTTCCCATCACCACTCCCTCTCAGCCCCCTCACCCCCACCACATACACACGAGCAAGCAAACCATGCTGTACATCCCAACAGAAACAGACCTCACTAAGGCAGAAACTGGTGAGACAGGGCCAGTTACCTAATTCACCCACACCAAGTGCCAGAGTCTTATCTGCAACTGTCCAGCTCTCTTTTCCTTCAACTCAAAGTCACATGAAAACAGCCAGGGGCTTTGTAAAGAAAGACTGAATCTGTGTGATGGGGTAATAACTGTGTGCATTTAATCCTCACATTTTATCTGGACTGTGCAACTCTTATGGCCCAGTTACTCAGTTCAAGGGGAATCAAGCTCACCCTTACTATCAAGGGCCACAGCATCTCTACCAGGGACCAATTCACCTTTTCTTGCATTGGCTAAGAACATCAGGGGTGTCCTTAAAGCAAAAGGAGAGAGAGAGCTGAAAAGTGCCACCTTGGTCTCACCCACGGTCACCTTGACTGAGGATGTGCTCTGAAACCTGACCCCATGAAGGCTGGGGACACTTACCCCCTATCTCACTGAGACCCTTACTGGTGAGATGATGCCTGGGCTGTCAGGGTCCCAACTGTGGATTGATCTGAGGTTACAACTCTTTTATCGGGGTGGGGGGACTAGTTTCTTTTCTTTCTTTTTTTTTTTTAGTTAGTTAATTAATTAATTTTAAAATCCTTATTTTATATTGGATTATAGTTGATCAACAGTGCTGTGTTAGTTTCAGGTGTACATTAGAGTGATTTAGTTATACATATACCTGTATCTATTCTTTTTCATAAACTCTTTTAATTAACCCTTGTACGCATCCCACACTTCTTACAGTGTGCCTCTGCACCTGGGGGTCAGCCTTAGCTGTGTTCCTGGCCACGGCAGCCCTCTCCCATGCCCTCCCCACTTCAACCCGCTGTGAACATGGGTCCCCAGCCCCGACATTCCCTCCCTGCTCAGTGGCTTCCTCTTTGAGGCTGTTTCTTGTTAGCAGCTGTCAGTAGACCTATCTCAACCTAAGAGAGATGCTTAAAGTGTGGAACCCCGCAAGAGTGTCAGTGCTGTTGCAGCAGGCTCCGTTGTCCCTGTGAAACTTTCCTGTTTCTCCCTCCGAAAACAGCTCTGTAAGGCAGGAGGGTTCAAAGCAGCAGACACCTCATACTTTCCTTCACACTTAGAAGGCCTGAAGAGAGGTTCTTCCCTGAACCTAAGAAATGATTTCCACCGCCCTGCCTGCCCCACTCCCTCCCCAAATAACATGTATAGAATATAGTCTCTGCTCCACTGGGCACTCCATCATGGACAATCTTTAGCAACTTCTGATTCCTTCTGCTCAAGAACTATTGTTGGAGGGTGGGAGTGGACAAGGGGTCTCAGCCAAGGGTATCATCTCTGAGCTGCTATGATCTGGATTTTTCCTCTTTGAGGTTCTACTGATTGTCTTCTGTCTGTCTCCCCTGCAATATCCAAAATCTTAGGACTGCTTATGCCTTAAAGTTCACATTTTATTCTTCTCTTTGTCACTTTCTTTCTTCACAGATGGGAAACTACAGATGTGCTCTAAAAATTTGAGCTGCTATTAAACACATTGCAGGTAGATTTGTCCCCTGTTTGCAAGATGCTGCAGCTCTGGTCTCTACCCTGAGTGGGCAGAGGTCAGTGTTATGGACTGAAGGTCTGAGTTCCCCCCATATTCATATGTTAAAACCCTCTCCCCAATATGATGGCTTGAGGAGGTGGAACCTTTGGGAAATAATTAGGACTAACTGAGGTCATGAGGGTGGAGCCCTCATGAATGGGATTAGTGTCCTTATAGGAGTCCTGAGGAACTTGTTTCTTCTCTCTACTCTCCACCAACTGAAGATACAATACAATGAGAAGTTGGCCGTCTGGAACCCTCATAGCACTCTCACCAGAATCAGACCATGCTGGCACCCTGACCTCAGACTTCCAGCATCCAGAAACATGAGAAATAAATAAACAAAGCCTGTGGTACTTTGTTATACCAGTGCAAACAGACTGAAAGTTCAGCAATCTCTTTTAGTCACCGTGCTATGGGTGTGGGGGAAGGTGGGAGATATCTTTATTCTGCTGCTTTTGACATGAAGCGTTATTTCCTGATTGAAGTCTGAGCCAAGAGCAGGTTTTCCCCCAGAAAGGCAGACACAGTGATACCATGGCACTTCCTACACAGCACCACTGAACATTGCTGGTACCTACAGCTCAAGGTGCATTTCTGTTGACACCTCATGTACTATGTCATGGTGGTTTTGCAAACTTATTTTAGTTTCCATCACTGGCAATTTAGTTCCTATGTCCAAATCTGAGAGATGAAGAAGGTCACTCATTCAATTGACCACAGAGCCCAAGCAGTAACCAGGGTCTTTGGTTATCTTTCAACACATGCATATAGTTTGCATATTGAAGATGCAAGAATATTTCCCAAGTCCAGAAAGAAGTTTGTGCACTCCCATTTTCCTTGAAATATAATTCTCAGTTTATCTTTTACTATCTCACTCTTAATAAAGGCATGGGCCCAGATAAATATTTCTCTGCTTCAAGAAAAATAACATAGCAAGTACAAATATCAGTAAATGAAAACTGGCACTGAATAGGAAAAACTCCCATATGTTTCTCCATTCCTCTCACACTACTGCCACACTCACAACACTCCTGACACCAGAGATGTGAGTCTTCCCCTGACACCAAGCCACCAGCTGGGTGTCCTATAAGCCAGTTTAATTCTGACACTAAGCAGAGTTATCACAGACCCCACAGGTTAAGGTCTCCATCCCATGAGACTGCCCCCCCATTTCAGATGCTAATCTCAAGTAGAAGGTCCCTGGGTTACCCACAAGTTCTACCCAACTTGGCTAGAAATCAGCTTCACATGACCTCCCCTTGGATTTAATTGTTTGTTAGAAGAGCTCACAGAACTTGGGGAAACACTTCTTTACATTTACCAGTTAATTATTTAGCAAAGAATGTGATAAAGGATACAGATGAACAGCCAGATGAAGAGAAACTTAGGGCAAGGTTTAGAAGGGTCTCAAGCACAGGAGCTTCTGTCTCCATGGAGATGGGGTCTACCACCTTCCCAGCTATGTTCACCAACCAGAATCTCCCCAAACACCATATTTTGGGGATTTGTTATGGAGGCTTCATCACACATATGTGATCCATCATTAACTCCATTTCCAGCCCCTCTCCCCTCACTGGAGAATGGAGGGTAGGGCTGGAAGTTCCAAGTTTCTCATCATGGCTTGGTCTTTCAGGTGACCCACTCCTATCCAGGAGCCCACCCAGAGTCACCTCATTAGAACTAAAGACACTGCTGTCACCCAGGAAATCCCAAGGGATTTAGGAGCCCTGTGTCAGATACTAGGGTCAAAGACCAAATGTTAGAACCAAAAAACACTCCTAGTGCTCTTATCACTTAGAAAATTGCAAGAATTTTAGGAGTTCTGTGCCAGGAACTGGGGGCAGAGAACAATCTATACTTTTTTTCCTACTATCTCACAAGCACTCAGCCTTGTAGTCAGGGACGTGGTAGGGAATGATGGGACCTATGACGCCCTGTGTGTGGGGGGGTGGTCGCTAGCCAGTTCCAGCTGATCTTTGTCATACAAGGAATGTGAAATGTCCCTATTCTTAAATTTTGGCTCAAATTTTGTAGAGACACTGTGTAGTCCAAACTAAACATGACTGCAGGCCAGATCTAGCCTTTGGGCTACCAGTTTGGAGCCTGTGATGGGGAATGACAACATCTGGGAAGAAGAGAGGTGCCAGTGTTATAAAGGGAGTAGCGGGCCACCAGGTTCATTCTGCAATTGTTACAGGAGAGACTAGCTGGAGCCTCTCAGTATCTCAAGCACTGAAATTCACCTAAGTTACTGTTTTTCCTTGAGGAATGAATCACACATATTATGAAGAACAACATGTGCACCTTTCATCACTCTCTAACTTTAGCAGACAGAAAAGAATTGTATTTTCTCCATTGGTCCATGGAGAAAAAGATTCAGAGAACATTGTTTTTCTTGGTTTGGATTAGAAATTCGGATTTGGAAGTAGCTAGATGATAAGAGGTTGAGGGGGTCACTGGTGCTTTTTTCACCTGCGTGTGGGAGAGGGCAAGCACACCACAGTGATTGTATGGTGAAAGAACATGGTGGGGTGGAAATGGAAAAAGGTGTTCAATTATATGGATGTTTGCAAATATCCACGTGACCAGTATTGGTTTTGGGAAGACAGCAGTGAGTGGTCTTGAAGCAGAATCTTACTTCCCTGCCCAGAAATTGGAGCTGCGTAGCCTGGATGAAAACCAGGAATCCTAGCTGCTAGTCTACCAGGGGCTAGAGGTTAGAAGCAAAGTTGCCCTGCCTCTTGCCCCTGTTGTAACAAGAATGTTTTAAGGAGGCAAAAACTGCAAAAACAAGTACAAAGTTTATTATTAGAGACTCAGCACAAGGTATGGGAGAGCGCACAGAGAAACAGTGATTTATTTAAGACAGAAGCAAGGCAGAAATACACACCCAGAGAGGAGTGTGGGCATCCTGAATGAGGAAAGGTGATTTAAATTACTTATATGGGGCAGTTCTTCTGTGTCTTTGTTCTCCTCTGGCCAATTATCTCTCTTCTTTCCCACATCTGTCCTGTCTTAGGGCCCTCCTGATATGCATGTGCATTTTTTGCCAAGATGGATACCAGCTCAAAGGCTAATGGGAGGTTGACAACACATATTATGGGATGACGCCCCCTCCCTTTTGATCCCCGAGAAGCCTTCCTGCCCATGTGTAGTTGGGGAGGTTTCCTTGACCTCAGGAGGGATAGATGTGGTCGTTTTATCTCTTTACTTTAGCAGACCTCAGCTCATTAACTTTGTACTTGGAGTGTCCAGGGAAAACAAAACTCCAATTTACTGTGCTTGACGAACCCCAGCTGCTCACCCAGCAGCCCATCTACCTCCTACCTCAATATCAAGTAGCCAAAACATCTGGATGAGTCACTGAAACTGTCAGCCATTGGACACATGCCTGACATATGAACACTGCAAGGGTGCTATTTCCACTTACTGATGGAAAGGCATCAGCTTTTCTCTTTCTTGATTCTTTCACTTAACAAAGGAGCCCAGAGTCACTCAACTTAGTATTCCTGGACTAAAAATGAGGCTGTTCTATTCTTTTCATAGCTCTGGGTACACCATTTTCTTACTGGTCCCCTAAACTAAGTACCATCCTAGGGGTTGTATCAGAGCACATGTGCAACCCACATGCTATCTATAACTGAATAGGTTACACACTGAGAAAGCTGGCACCTTGTTTGCAATGACCCTAATAATTAGCAATGTCTAAGATTACATAAAAATGCATAGAAAGAAAACCCTGATTAAATAATGAAGTGGGACGTGAACACAACTAAGTACAACCTCTGTGATTTATTGGGCAGAAAAAGGCAATCTGATTGTCCCCAAATGTATAAAAAACGATGCCAATGGTTTTATCAAGCTTGGTAAATGAAACAAAACTTGATCTGTCAGTGGATCTATGGCTTTAATTAATAGACATGATAATTCTTAATTAGACTATCAATTATCTGTAAGTAAATGAGTATTGGAACATTACTTGTCTTCTTTAATTTCCCATATCTGTATTCTTGGAGTCATATTTGAGCCATATCCATCTCTAAAAATATCAAGATACCAAGGCCTGCTAATTGTCACCTTCATATGCTTTTCAAATCTACCCTTCCCTCCTCAGTCTCTCAGCATTAGCCCAGGGCTTCCGAAATTTTAACTATATTGACTAATCTCTGGGGTTATTTCATTAAAATATATATTGTGGTGCAGATCCTGTTGGTCCAGAGACTGCGGTTTGAGTAGCAAGGCCTTAGCCTCTGCTTTCCTCCCCACCCTACCCTCAATTCTAACCTCATATTGGCTCTGCAGGTCAGTATCTCCCTTCCAGCCCTTCCAACAACCCTTGGCAGATAAATGTTTCTTAAGTACTGCCCTGGTCATTTCAGTAAGGGACCAGTCAACTTCCCTTAGAGGGAAAGAGACTCAGGGCCCTCCAAGAGTTGAGCCTTGATTAGTTGACTCTTCTGGAAGAAGCCTGGAAGCAAACCTGGCAGTTCTCTCCTAAACCCCATTCTCTGTACAGTCTTTCTGGCTGTGATCTCTGCTGTCAGTATCACCCCAGTCCCAAAGGATCCTCTGCTGTCACTTTAAAACCCTCACCTAGGAATGGCCCAAAGTCCTTTTTCTTAGTCATACTCAGCACAGAAAGGAAGTAGTGGTAAAGATTCTAAAGAACACTGTGGTCATCACATTCAAGTATCTGATCTTAAGGCATAGACGCCAGCCCCAAAGCCTGTTAAAATTTTCTCAGAAGATGATCTGACTTTCCAACTCTGATTTCCATTATGATGAACATCATCTTATTTCTAGTGTCCTGGGCACAGTTTCCCCAACAACTAGACCCAGATATTAGCCTTCCAGACACACTATACTTTCCACTAAGTTCTGACTTCCAGTTGGGGGTATTTCATGGCCTGACCAAATGGCAGGCACAAGACATCTCATCCTTTCTCAGCCAGCTTTGCCCGCATAGAAGCATTTTGTGATCCAGAGAGACCCATCTCTCTGTTTACAGAAAATAGTTTTGTCCACATATATAGAATGGCTATAACAACTCCTTAGCTCTAAAATCTCTGGTACATAACATAAAACATAAATTATCCAACATTAATCAGGGCCAATTTACCCATAAGACATAGCAGGCACTGTGCCTAAGGCCTATGATACTTTTAGGAGCCCATGAAAAATTTTAAATTTTAATTTCTTTTAAAATCATTAAAAAAATAACTAATAATATGAATATGATAATAAATGCAGCCTGGATTATATTCTTCTTTATACTAATGTAGTTATAAAATATAATGTTTAATATTTTTATGAAGAAAGAGACCCACAAAGGCAAAAATCCGAGGGCCCATGTAAGTCACAATGCAGCCCTGACTGTGATAGGAAGAGTGGGCCTTAGAATTTATCCAAAGCCCTCTGGCTGGCTGTCAAGGTCTTCCACAGCCTGGCCTCAGTCTGCATGGGCAGCCCATTGCTAATTTTCCTCTGCTTGGGCCCTCTGTGCTAGTCATGCTTGTCCTTTTCCCACTGTTGTGTGGGCAAGGGCCCAAGGTCAAGTTTTGTTAATGTCTTCATTAATCTCTTTTTCTGCGTCTGGAAAGCTCTCCACCTTACTAATACAGAACCTACCCATTTCAACCCCACTTTCTGTCAGCAGGCCTTCCCCCCACTACAACTGCCCCCGTAGATCTATATTCTAACCTACAGCACATTTCATTTACTATACATGCCAGAATACAGACAACCCTGGATGGGAAGCAGTCACTCATGTTCCCAAATGAGAAACTGCCCCCAGGCTAGAACAGAAAGAGTGATGTAGATGAAATAGTCAAACATCAGCTTAACATGCTTAAGCTATTCATTTAAGCATACAGCAGTTTCTAAAATAGCTTTTTATATAAAATCATACCTTGATTTAGAAATACTGCCTTTTGGTCTTATCTCATATTTCATGAGACAGTTTTATCTAGACTCTCATCGCAACCTAAGTTCTTAGTCATCACTAGGGTACATTTTGAGTCACCAGTCGCAGTATCCAGATGACATCATCTTTGCTTCCAGCTAAGCTCTTTACTTCCAAAAATGTCCTTCTTGAAATTCTTTATGGGGCTCTTGCTAGAAAATTGGTTCCAAGCTACGAGTAGCTGTTCACATGACAGTAGGGCTGTTTGTGATTTCCTCAACGTAATCACTGAATTGCTTTTTAAAAATGATCTTGTTTAAAAAATAAATAAATAAATAAATAAAAATGATCTTGTTTTAAAGTAGCTGCTTTATAATGACAGCCAATATTTGCAACTGAGAGGTCTTAGCCTTCAGAATAATTACATCTTCGTTATATCTCTGTATTCTTTTAAAAACTGTTTCATCCTTTGATATCTATAAATCTCAAGCTAGTAATGATTGAAGTGGTTTCAGGTAAATATATTGTTTCCCTTTAATACTTTGTTGTTCAAAATGAAATCATTGAACTAGAGTCCCATGAGATAGACTTATAAGGACTAGAATTTAAGGCCACTCACTCCTTTTCTAAAATATAATTTAGGGGATGAAATTTTGCTTGTATTTGAGCCTATATGTGTGTCCTGACATCTGTTTGGCATGAGTTGTTAATTGTTTCAATGTGTCAATCTTTTTTCTTTCCCCCCCAGATAGATTGTTATTTCCCACTTTTTATGGTGGAAATTCTTAAACATATACAGAAAGTAGAGATGCTAGTATAATGAACCAAATGTACCAATTAACTCAGCTTCAACAATGTTTAATACACTGCATATCCAGTCTCATTTCACTTATAACCACACCCAGTCCCCCCACCCAGATTATTCTGAGGCAGATTCCAGACATTATATCACTTCATCTGTTAATATCTTTAAAAAATATATACAACACTATTTCCAAACCTAAAAAATGCACACTAATTTCATAAATATAATCTATATCCAGGGTTTCAAATTTTGTTTTACATACTGTTTTTACACTTTACTTACTTCATTTTGGATCAAAATAATGTCTGTACATTGTGATTGTTTTATTTGACTCATCTCTTTTAACCTATAGATTTCCTCTAACATTTCTCTTTTATTTTTTCTTCTTGCAATATTTTTGTTGAAGTAACTTGAGTTGTCTGATTTGAAGTTTCCCACAGTCTGAATTTTGCTGACTGCATCTCTGTGGTATCATTAGTGCATTTCTCTATCTCTTGTATTTCCCATAACGGTGTAGGCAGTTCAAGAAACTTGATCAGATTTAACCTCAAGTAATTAATTAATTATTTTTTTTTTTTTTGGCAAAACTACACCATTGGTGGTGCTGTGTATTTCTCCTGGGAAGTATGCAATGTCTGCTGTCTTCCTTTCTGTGATGTAATCAACCCTTAATGATCACTGCCTAGGTCCAGTAATTCAAGTGGTAGTATTCTAACTCTATCATGCATTCTTTATTTATTAGCTGCAATTTTTTTTATAAAGAGAAACTTCCCATATCAACTCTTCGCTTTTTTTTTTTTTTGCATAGTAAAGTCAGGATAAACATTTGATTCTTTATTTGCCATTTTAAAAAATAATAAAGCAGTTCTCTAGCATCTTCAAAGGGATTCAATAAGGTGATTGGATGATTTTTAAGTACCATAATGAACTTGTGTATTTAAACATATCTGAGGGTTTTAATTCATTATTGGTGCTTACTTCGCTCCATCCTTGACCACAGGTTGCCTGTATAGTATGGCATCTGTCTTTTTAACACAACCCTGTTAGTCTTTAGAGCTATCTTGCTTTACGGCATGACAAAGTGCAATAGGCTCATTTGTATATGGAAATTTACAACGTTGCTGATTGGAATTAGCCATTTCTCCAAGATGTCAGAGTCTGGGTGCTAGGGCTACCCATTGGCAATGGATTGGTCACTGTTGTTTGGTCTTTTCAGTGGACAGATATAAAAAGTATACATTTCTTTTAAATCAATTTTATTGATATATACAATAAAATTCACACATTTTAAGTGTACAGGTGAAGACTTTTGACAAAGTTTACACCTATGCAAGCAGCACTTAAATCAAGATGTAGAAAATTTCTATCGCTCTGGGAAATTACCTCATGCTGCTGGGTAAATCCCCTCCCTCCTTCTCTCAGGCTATGGCCAATTTAACTTAACACCACTATACGTTGGTTTTGACTCCTATAGAAGTTCATACAAATGCAGTTAACTCTGCAGTATGTACTATTTTTGAGTCCGACTTCTTTTGTTCAGCATACTTTTGAGATTCATCCATGATGTTGTGTATATTAACAATTCATTCATTTTTATTGCTGAGTAGTACCCCAATTTATAAATATATTGTAATTACCTATTCATTCACTGTTGGATATGTTTGATTTGTTCCCAGTTTGGAGCTATTATGAATAAATATCTGCATACAAATCTATTATTGAGTATATACTTTCATTTCCCTTTAATAAACGCCATTTGCAGCAACATGGATGGACCTAGAGATTATCAGACTAATGAAGTGAGTTAGAGAAAGACAAATACCACATGATGATTCCACTTATATGTGGAATCTAAAATATGACACAAATGAACTTATCTACAAAACAGAAACAGACTCACAGACATAGAGAATAGAGTTGGGGTTGCTGTGGGGGAAGGGAGGGAAGGACTGGGAGTTCGGGGTTAGCAGAGGCAAACTATTATATATAGAATGCATAAACAACAAGGTTCTACTGTATAGCACAGGAAACTACATTCAGTATCCTGTAATAAACCATAATGGAAAAGAATATGAAAAAGAATATATGTTTGTATAACTGAATTACTTTGCTGTACACCAGAAACTAATACAACATTGTAAATCAACTTCAACAAAAATAAATAAACACCTAAGAATACAATTGCTGGATCATTTGGTAAATGTATAAATTTTAACTTCATTAGAAACTGTCAAAATGTTTCCAATGTAGTTGTTCTACTTAACACTCCCAATAACAAATGTAGGGACATTCCAGCTGCTCTACATCCCTGCCCATAGTTGATATTATTATAATTTTTCACTTTAGCCATTATACTCAGCAGGAAGTGAAACTTCACTGTGGTTTTAATTTACATTTCTTTTACGAACACTTTACCATGGTCATATATATGTTTTTATGTCTGTGTGTGAACTGTTTAAGGTTTTTGACCTTTTCTTTTTAAATGATGAACTAATTTGTTAATTTATTCAATAACGTGCCAGCACTGCATTGGGCATGACAGAGAGTAGAAAAAAGTTATTTTGTGTAAATCATCAGATCACGTCATTTTCCTACTTAAAGTTGACCATATTAGAATCAAAAGCAGACAACAACACCTGGAATAAAAGCAATCTTTTAAAAAAAATTACACTTGTTTTGACTTGATCATTTTTTAATTGGGATATTTGTCTCTTATGATTGAGCTTTAAAGTTCTTTTTATATTCTGGATACAAATTCTTTGTCAGATATATGTATTGTGAATATTTTGTTTCAGTCTGTGGCTTACTTTTTCACTTTTTATTTTCTTACTAATAGTTTTGAAGAACAGAAAGTTTTAAGTTCAATGAATTCAATCTTATTATTTTTTATTTTATGCATAATGCATATGTCTTGTCAAAAAAAGTTTATCCCATCCCACATTCACAAAGGTTTTTATCCTATGTTTTCTTCTAAAAGTTGTATAATTTTACTCTTATGCTTTGGTGTATGATGCATTTTGAATAAATTTGTGTGTATGGTGTTATGTAGAGGTGAAAGGTCATTATTTTTCCTTTTAGAGATCCAGCAGCATTTGTTAGACTATCTTTTCTGCTATTGAATTGCATTAATCCCTTTATCAAAAATCAACTGACCATAGATTTTTGGGTCTATAACTGGACTCTCTATTTTGTTTCTTGATATGCCTTTATATCTCTTTACACAGTCTTGATAACGGAGGTTTTACAGTTAAGTCTTGAAATCATTTGGTGTAAGTTCTCTGTATTAGGGTTCAATCATAGAGATAGAATCACTTGAAGGTTATATATAACTAATAGGAGATTTATCACTGGGATTTGATTGTGTGCAGTTGTGGTACTTGGTTAAACCATCTCTGTAAGATTGTTGTCTTGGTGTCAAATACTGGAGCTTGGAGTCCACGCAGCAGGCACTCAGGGACGGAAGACAGAGGTAAAGAAATGGAGAGCCAGACAAGCTGGAACTCAGGAGTGTGAGCCCTGGGCCAGTCCTCACTGCCTAGGATCTCAAGGAAATGTGCATCCTGCAAGAGAAGCTGGTATCCTTTGTCACAGAGTGAAACCCACACCTGGCCCAGGACACATAAGAATCTGGGAGAAGGTGCAGGCCTGGCTGCTGCCACGCCAACCACACATGTCAGCAGGTAAAGGAAAGGGCACATCAACTACAAAAACACCTGCCGCCACCTTCCCACAGCCTGCTGCTTCATTTCTGCCCTCCAATCTTACAGACAAAAGAAGTCTCTCCAGGCCCTGGAGACACACAAAGAGGGGAATTCTGGGAAACATATTTCAGCCTAGCCAAGTTAACACATGACAAAGCCCCCATCATCCAATTTTGTTATCTTCCACGATTGTTTTGCCTATTGTGCATTTTCATATACACTTTAGAATAAGCTTGTTATTATGTTTAAAAACAAAAACTGCTTGTTTCCAATTGGGATTGCACTGACTCTGTAGAACAGTTTAGGGACACTTGCCTTCCCAGCAATGCTGAGCCTTCCAATTCACAAATATGGTATGCCCCCCAATTTATTTAGATCTTTCTTATTATTTTCAACAATGTTTAGTAGTTTTCAATGTAAAGATTTTGCACATTTTAAAATAAATTTATCCCTTAGTAATTTATGATTTGATGCTATTCCAAATATTGTAAATAATACATTTAAAATTCTATCTTCCAACTTTTTGTTGCTAGCATATAGAAATTCAATTGACCTTCTATCCTAAAACGTTGACAAACTCACTTATTACTTCTACTTTTTTGTTTAATAGCTTGCTTAAGATTTTCTATGTAGATAGTCTTGTTGCCTGTGAATAGAAAATTTTATTTCTTCTTTTCCAAGCCCATATCTCTAATTTTTTTACTTCTTGCCTTATTTTTCTAGCTAGAACCTCTTATTCTATGTTGACTAGAAATGGTAAGAATGCACAACCTTGCCTTGTTTCCAGTCTTAATGGGAAAACATTTACTCTTTCATCATTAAGTACATTGTTAGCTATAGGCTTTTAAAATATGCTGTTTATTGGATTTAGGAAGTTGTCCCTAATTTCTAATTTGCTGAGAGATTTTATAATAAATGGATATTTTTTCAAATATTTTTTATGTCAACTCAACCTTGAGTTCTTAGAATAAATCCCACTTTGTCATAATATATTATCATTTTTAAATATCGCTGGATTTGACTTGCTAATTTTTTGGGTGATTTTTGCATATGTATTCATTAGGGTTTCAGTAATTTTCTTATAATATCTTTGTCAGATTTATTTATTTATTTATTTTTATTTATTTATTTTTGGCTGCACTGAGTCTTCGTTGCTGCGCAGGGCTTTCTCTAGTTGTGGTGAGCAGGGGCTATTCTTCATTGCTGTGCATGCAGGCTTCTCATTGCGGTAGCTTCTCTTGTTGTGGAGCACAGGCTCTAGTCACATGCACTTTGTTAGTTGAAGCACGTGGGCTCAGTAGTTGTGGCTCATGGGCTTAGTTGCTCTGAGGAGTGTGGGATCTTCCTGGACCAGGGCTCGAACCTGTGTCCCCTGCATTGGCAGGCCGATTCTTAACCACTGTGCCACCAGGGAAATCTTCTTTGTCAGATTTTGATATGAGTTATACTGGTCTAAAAATGAGATGGATGCATTCACTTCTTTTCCACCTTCTAAAAGAGTTTGTATATGTTGGTATTATTTCTTCCTTCAATGTTTGATAGAATTCACCCATGGAACCATTTGGTCTTGGAGATTCTTTGTGGGAAGATTTTAAAATTTTATGTTCAATTGACACATATAAGGCTGTTTAAATTTTCTTTTTTCTTCTTGTTCGGTTTTGGTAAGTTGAACTTTTCAAGAAACTTGTCTATTTCCATTAAGTTATTAAATTTCTTGGCATAGGTGTTTGCTAATATTTCCTCATTATCCTTTTGATATTTGTAGGATATATAAAGATAATTCCCTCCTTCATTCCTGATATTGATCATTTTTGTTTTCTCTTACTTTTTCTCACTAGGAGCTGGCTTATCAATTGTGTTAATCTGTTCAAATAACCAACTTTTTTTTTTTTTTTTTTTGCAGTAGGCGGGCCTCTCACTGTTGTGGCCTCTCCCATTGCAGAGCGCAGGCTCCGGACGCACAGGCACAGCGGCCATGGCTTATGGGCCCAGCCGCTCCGTGGCATGTGGGATCTTCCCTGACCGGGGCACAAACCCGTGTCCCCTGCATCGTCAGGCAGACTCTCAACCACTGCACCACCAGGGAAGCCCCTCATTGTAGTTTTGATTTGCATTTCTCTAATGATTAGTGATGTTGAGCATTCATTCATGTGTTTGTTGACAATCTGTATATCTTCTTTGGAGAAATGTCTATAGCTCATTTTTAAATATTAGTTTTTATCTGATTTATAGGCATGTTTTCCTGGCATGATGTCTTTGTGCTTAAGGACATTATTCTGCTCTTTATTCTCTTTTATCCTTAATAATTTTCTAAAAGATTCTAGCATGATTTTCTGCTTGTAAGTTTTTAAGTAAAATAAATTTTTCTTTCTGTTTAAAAAGGAAGGATGGCCAGGATAGCCTTTCTAGTTTCAGGGCTCTAGACCTCATCTGTTGTTTTTGCAGAGTGATAAGAAACTGTGTGCATGTGTGTGTGTGTGTGTGTGTGTGTGTGTGTGTGTGTGTGTGTATGTTTCTGTGTGCATCCTCAAACGTTCTGAGACCACTCGTGTCTGAACTGCTTCCTTCCCCCTTCTCCTCTAACTTCTGGTCCTTATTTTTGCTTTTGTCTCCCCATCCTAGTTCTGCTCAGTTTGGATTCTCTGTCAGGCAGTTTCTTCTCACTGCAGGGCTTTGCCTTGGAAGGGAGATCCTGTCTGTAGTTTCAAGGGTTTTCAGGGTTCTGGTGGCTCCACCACTTCCATAATCTATTGCTTTGCCGTCTTCTTTTGGGGGGAGGGTATCTTTTATTTTTAATTATTATTTTATTTTATTTTAAGTATAGTTGTACAGTATTATACAAGTTTCAGGTGTACAACATAGTGATTCACAATTTTTAAAGGTTATACTCCGTTTATAGTTGTTATAAAATATTGGCTATATTCCCTGTGCTGTATAATATATCCTTGTAGCTTATTTAATTTATACAGAGTAGTTTGTACCTCTTAATCCTCTGCACTGTCTTACCCCTCCCCATTTTCCTCTCCTCACTGGTAACCTCTTGTTTGTTCTCTATATCTGTGAGTCTGTTTCTTTCTTTTTCTTTTCAATATTCACTGGTTTGTTTTATTTTTTATATTCCACATATAAGTAAGTGATATCAAACAGTATTTGTCTTTCTCTGTACTTATTCCACTAAGTGTAATACCCTCCAAGTCTGTCCATGTTGTTCCAACTGGAAAATTTCATTCTTTTGTATGGCTGAGTAGTATTCCATTGTACATATATACCACATCTTCCTTATCTATTCATCTGCTGATGGACACTTAGGTTACTTCCATACCTTGACTATTGTAAATAATGCTGCTATGAACATTGGGGTACATGTATCTTTTTAAATTAGTATTTTCATTTTTCTCAGATATATATCCAGGAGTGGAATTGCTGGGTTGTATCGTAGTTCTATTTTTAGTTTTTTGAGGAACCTCCATACCACTTTCCTCAGAGACTGCACCAATTTACATTCCCACCACCAGAGTACTAGGGTACCCTTTTCTCCACATCCTTGCCAACATTTGTTATTTCTGTTCTTGTTGTTGATAGGCATTCAGCAGGTATGAGGTGATACCTATTGTGGTTTAAATTTGCATTTCTCTAATGATTAACAGTACTCAGCATTTTGTCACATGCCTGTTGGCCATCTGTATGTCTTCTTTGGAAAAATGTCTATTCAGGTCTTCTACCCATTTTTCAATCAGGTTGTTTGGTTTTTTGCTATTGAGATTTATGAGCTGTTTATATATTTTGGATATTAACCCCTTGTTGGTCATATAATTTGCAAATATTCCCTCCCATTCAGTAGGTTGTCTTTTTGGATTTTTGATGGTTTCCTTTGCTGTACAAAAGCTTTTAAGTCTAATTAGGTCCCATTTGTTTATTTTTGCTTTTATGCCTTTGCTTTAGGAGACAGATCCAAAGAAATATTGCTACAATTCATGTCAAAGAGCATTCTGCCTATGTTTTCTTCTGGGAGTTTTATGGTTTTAAGTCTTACATTTAGGTTCTTAACCCATTTCAAGTTTATTTTTGCATATGGTGTGAGAAATGTTTTAATTTCATTCTCTTACATGTAGTTGTTCAGTTTTCCTGGCATTAAAGAGACTTTTCTCTATTGTATATTCTTGCCTCTTTTGTTGAAGATTAATTGACCATAAATGCATGGGTTTATTTCTGGGCTCTTTATTCTGTTCCATTGATATATGTGTCTGTTTTGGGGCCACTATCATACTGTTTTGATGACTGTAGCTTTTTAGTATAGTCTGAAGTCAGGGAATATGACTCCTCCAGTTCTGTTTTTCTTTCTCCAGATTGTTTTGGCTATTCCAGGTCTTTTGTGTTTCCATACAAATTTCAAAATTATTTGTTCTAGTTCTGTGAAAAATGCCATTGGTATTTTGATAGGAATTGCATTGAATCTGTAGATTGCCTTGGGTAGAATGGTCATTTTACAATGTTAATTCTTCCAAACCATGAGCACATTAATTCTCTCCATCTGTTTGTGTTGTCTTCAACTTTTTTCATCAGTGTCTTACAGTTTTCCGAGTACAGGTCTTTTACCTCCTTAGGTAGGTTTATTCCAAGGTATTTTATTCTTTTTGATGCATTGGTAAATAGGAGTGTTTCCTTAATTTCTCTTTTTGATAGTTCATTGTTGGTGTATAGAAAAGCAATAGATTTCTATATATTAATTTTGTGTACTGCAACTTTTTTGAATTCATTGATGTGCTCCAGTAGTCTTCTAGTGGTATCTTTAGGATTTTCTATGTATAATATCTTGTCGTCTGCAAACAGTGACAGTTTTACTTCTTCCTTTCTAATTTGGATTTCTTTTTATTTTAAGCACTAAATATTCCTTTTTTTTATTGGAGTATAGTGGCTTTACAATATTGTGTTAGTTTACACTGTACAGCAAAGTGAATCAGCTATATGTATACATATATCCCTTCTTTGTTCGATTTCCTTCTCATTTAAGTCACCACAGAGCACTGAGTAGTGTTCCCTGTGCTATACAGTAGGTTCTCATTAGTTACCTATTTTATACATAGTATCAATAGTGTACATATGTCAATCCCAATCTCTCAATACATTCCACACCCCTTCCCTTTCCCCCTGGGTATCCATACGTTTGTTCTCTATGTCTGTGTCTCTATTTCTGCTTTGTAAATAAGATTGTCTATACCAATTTTTTCAGATTCCTCATGTGTGCATTAATATACGATATTTGTTTTTCCCTTTCTGACTTACTTCAGTCTGTATGATAGTCTCTAGGTCCATCCTATACATATGACCCAATTTCATCCCTTTTTATGGCTGAGTAATATTCCATTGTATATATGTACAACATCTTCTTTACCCATTCCTCTGTTGATGAACATTTAGGGTGCTTCCATGTCCTGGATAATGTAAATAGTGCTGCAATGAATATTGGGGTGCATGTGTCTTTTAAAATTATTGTTTTCTCTGGGTATATGCCCAGTAGTGGGATTGCTGGGTCATATGGTAGTACTATTTTTGGTTTTTTAAAGGAATATCCATACTGTTAGTACTATTTTTGGCTTTTTAAATGAATATCCATACTGTTCTCCACAGTGGCTGTATCAGTTTACATTCTCACCAGCAAAGCATGAGGGTTCCCTTTTCTCCACACCCTTTCCAGCATTTATTGTTTCTAGATTTTTTGATGATGGCCATTCTGATCAGTGTGAGGTGATACCTCATTGTAGTTTTGATTTGCATTTCTCTAATAATTAGTGATGTTGAGCAACTTTTCATGTGTTGGCCATTTGAATGTCTTTGAAGAAATGTCTATTTATGTCTTCTGCCCATTTTTTGATTGGGGTTTTTTTTTTTTTTTGATATTGAGCTCCATGAGCTGCTCATATATTTTGGAGTTTAATGCTTTGTCAGTTGCTTCATTTGAAAATATTTTCTCTCATTCTGAAGGTTGTCTTTTCATCTTGTTTATGGCTTCCTTTGCTGTGCAAAACATTTTAAGTTTAATTAGGTCCCACTTGCTTATTTTTGTTTTTACTTCCATTTCTCTAGGAGGTGGGTCAAAAAGGATCTTGCTGTGATTTATGTCATAGAGTGTTCCACCTATGTTTTCCTCTAAGAGTTTGATAGTGTCTGGCTTTTACATCTTTAATCCATCTTGAGTTTATTTTTGTGTATGGTGTTAGGGAGTGTTCTAATTTGATTCTTTTACATGAAGCTGTCCAGTTTTCCCAGCACCACTTATTGCAGAGGCTGTCTTTCTCTACTGTATATTCTGGCCTCCTTTGTCATAGATTAGGTGACCATATGTGTGTGGGTTTATCTCTGAGCTTTCTATCCTGTTCCATTGATGTATATTTCTGTTTTTGTGCCAGTCCCATAGTGTCTTGATTACTGTAGCTTTGTAGTATAGTCTGAAGTCAGGGAGCCTGATTCCTCAAGCTCTATTTGTGTTTCTCAAGATTGTTTTGGCTATTCAAGGTCTTTTGTGTTTCCATACAAATTGTAAATTTTTTGTTCTAGTTCTGTGAAAAATGCCATTGGTAATTCGATAGGGATTGCACTGAATCTGTAGATTGCTTTGGGTAGTATAATCATTTTCACAATATTGATTCTTCCAATCCAAGAACATGGTATATCTCTCCATCTATTTGTGTCATCTTTGATTTCTTTCATCAGTATCTTATAGTTTTCCATGTACAGGTCTTCTGTCTCCTTAGGTAGATTTTTTTCCTAGGTGTTTTATTCTTTTTGTTGCAATGGTGAATGGGGTTGTTTCCTGAATTTCTCCTTCTGGTCTTTCATTGTTAGTGTATAGAAATGCAAGCGATTTCTGTGTAGGAATTTTGTATCTTGCAATTTTACTAAATTCATTTATTAGCTCTATTAGTTTTCTGGTGGCTTCTTTAGGATTTTCTTTTATTTATTTATTTTTATTTTTTAAAATTTATTTCTTTATTTTGTTCATTGTGTCTTAGTTACAGCAAGCGGTCTACTTAGTTGTGGCTTGCAGTCTCCTTAGTTGTGTCATGTGGGCTCTTTAGTTGTGGCATGCAAACTCTTGGCTGCAGCATGCACATGGGATCTAGTTCCCTGACCAGGTATCGAACCCAAGCACCCTGCATTGGGAGCATGGAATCTTAACCACTGTGCCACCATGGAAGTCCCTAGGATTTTCTATGTATAGTATCATGTCATCTACAGTGACAGTTTTACTTCTTTGCAAATTTGGATTCCTTTTATTTCTTTTTCTTCTTTGATTGCCATGGCTAGGACTTCCAAAACTATGTTGATAGTACTGGTGAGAGTGAGCAATCTTGTCTTGTTCCTGATTTTAGAGGAAATGCTTTCAGTTTTTCACCACTGAGAATAATGTTTGTTGTGGGTTTGTTGTATATGGCCTTTAGTATGTTGAGGTAGGTTCCCTCTATGCCCACTTTCAGGAGAGTTTTTAAATTTCCTCTAAAGCTTTTTCTGCATCTATTGAGATGATCATGCAGTTTTTATTCTTCAATTGGTTAATATGGTGTATCACACTGATTGATTTATGTATACTGAAGAATTCTTGCATCCCTGGGATAAATCCCACTTGATTATGGTGTATAATCTTTTTAATGTGTTGTTGAATTCGGTTTATGAGTATTTTGTTGAGGATTTTTGCGTCTATGTTCATCAGTGTTATTGGCCTATAATTTTCTTTTTCTGTGATATCTTTGTCTGGTTTTGGTATCAGGGTGATGGTAGCCTCATAGAATGAGTCTGGGAGTGTTCCTCCCTCTGTAATTTTTTGGAAGAGTTTGAGAAGGATAGGTGTTAGCTCTTCTCTAAATGTTTGATGGAATTTGCCTGTGAAGCCATCTGGTCCTGGACTTTTGTTTGCTGGACTATTTCTAATCAGTTTCAATTTCCTTACTTGCGATTTGTCTGTTCATATTTTCTGTTTCCTCCTGGTTCAGTCTTGGAGGGTTGTACTTTTCTAAGAATTTGTCCATTTCTCCCAGGTTGTCCATTTTATTGGCATATAGTTGCTTGTAGTAGTCTCTTATGATCCTTTGTATTTCTGCAGTGTCTGTTGTAACTTCTCCTTTTTCATTTCTAATTTTATTGATTTGAGTCTTCTCCCTTTTTTTGTTGATGAGTCTGGCTAATGGTTTATCAATTTTGTTTATCTTCTCAAAGAACCAGCTTTTAGTTTTATTGATCTTTGCTATGGTTTTCTTTGTTTCTATTTCATTTATTTCTATTCTGGTCTTTATGATGTCTTTCCTTCTACTAAGTTTGGGTTTTGTTTGTTCTTCTTTCTCTAATTGCTTTAGGTGTAAAGATAGGTCTTTTATTTGAGATTTTTCTTGTTTTTGAGGTAGGATTGTACTACTGTAAACTTCCCTCTTAGAGCAGCTTTTGCTGCATCCCATAGGTTTTGGGTCATCGTGCTTTCATTGTCATTTGTCTCTAGGTATTTTTTGATTTCCTCTTTGATTTCTTCATTGATCTTTTGGTTATTTAGTAGCATATTGTTTAGCCTCCATGTGTTTATGCTTTTTACAGTATCTTTTTTCCTGTAATTGATTTCTAATCTCATAGTCTAATGGTAGGAAAAGATGTTTGATAGGTTTTCAATTTTCTTAAGTTTACAGAGGCTTGATTTGTGACCCAAGATGTGATCTATCCTGGAGAATGTTCCATGCGCACTTGAGAAGAAAGTGTATTCTGCTACTTTTGGATGGAATGTCCTATAAATATAAATTAAATCTACCTGGTCTATTGTGTCATTTAAGGCTTGTGTTTCTTTATTTATTTTCTATTTGGATAATCTGTCCATTGGTGTAAGTGGGGTGGTAAAGTCCCCTACTATTATTGTGCTACTGTCAATTTCTCCTTTCACGGTTGTTAACATTTGCCTTATGTGTTGGGGTGCTCCTATGTTGAGTGTACAAACATTTATAATTGTTATATCTTCTTCTTGGATTGATCGTTTGATCATTATGTAGTGTCTCTCCTTATCTCTTGTACCAGTCTTTATTTTAAAGTCTACTTTATCTAATACTAGTATTGCTATTCCAGCTTTCTTTTGATTTTCATTTGCATGGAATAGCTTTTTCCATCCCCTCCCTTTCAGTTTGTATGTGTCCCTGGATCTGAAGTAGGTCTCTTGTGGACAACATATATACAGGTCTTGTTTTTGTATCCATTCAGCCAGTCTGTGTCTTTTGACTGGAGCATTTAATCCATTTACACATAAGGTAATTATTGATATGTATGTTCCTATTACCATTTTCTTAATTGTTTTGGGTTTGTTTTTATAGGTCTTTTTCTTCTCTTGTGTTTCCTGCCTAGAGAAGTACTTTTAGCATTTGTTGTAAAGCTAGTCTGGTGGTGCTGAATTCTCTGAATTTTGGGTTGTGTATAAAGCTTTTGATTTCTCCATCAAATCTGAATGAGAGCCTTGCTGGGTAAGCTAATCTTGTTTGTAGGTTTTTCCTTTTCATCACTTTAAATATATCCTGCCCCTTCCTTCTGGCCTGCAGTGTTTCTGCTGAAAGATGAGCCAATAACCTTATGGGGATTCCCTTGTATGTTATTTGTTGTTTTTACCTTGCTTCTTTTAATATTTTTTCTTTGTATTTAATTTTTGTTAGTTTGATTACTATGTGTCTTGGCATGTTTCTCCTTGGGTTTATCCTGTATCAGACTCTCTGTTCTTCCTAGACTTGATTGACTATGTCCTTTCCCATGTTAAGGAAGTTTTCAACTATAATCTCTTCAAATATTTTCTCGGACCCTTTCTCTTTTTCTTCTTCTTCTGGGACCCCTATAATTTAGATGTTGGTGCATTAAAAGTTATCCCAGAGGTCTCTGGTACTGTCCTCAAGTCTTTTCATTCTTTTTTCTTTATTCTGCTCCATGGCAGTTATTTCCACCATTCTATCTTTCAGCTCACTTATGCATTCTTCTGCCTCAGTTATTCTGCTATTGATTCCTTCTAGTGTATTTTTAATTTCAGTTATTGCATTGTTCATCACTGTTTGTTTGTTCTTTAGTTCTTCTACGTCCTTGTTAAACATTTTTGGCATTTTTTCCCTTCTATTTCCAAGATTTTGGATCACCTTTACTACCATTACCCTCAATTTTTTTTCAGATTGATTGCCTATTTCTTCTTCAATTATTTGATCTTGTGGGTTTTTATCTTGCTCCTTTGTCTGCAACATATTTCTCTGTCTTCTCATTTTATCTCACTTACTGTTTTTGAGGTCTCCTTTCTGCAGGCTGCAGAGTTGTAGTTTCTCTTGCCTCTGGAGTCTGCCCCCAGTGGGTGAGGTTGGTTCAGTGGCTTGTGTAGGTTTCCTGATGGGAGGGACTGGTTCCTGAGTTCTGGTGGATGGAGCTGAATCTTGTCTCTCTGATGGGCAAGACTGTGTCAGGTGGTGTGTTTGGGGGTTTCTGTGTGCTTAGTATGACTTTAGGCAGCCTGTCTGCTGATGGGTGGGTTTGTGTTCCTCTCTTGTTTGTTGTTTGGCATGGGGCATTCAGCTCTTTAGCCTTAAGGTAGTTGGGTGGAGCAGGGTCTTGGATTTAAGATGCAGCCCTCTTGGAGAGCTCTTTCAGTTTAATATTCCCTGGGACTGGAAATTCTCTGGCATTCCAGCCACCTGGACTCAGTGCTCCACCCCAGAGTCTCAGGCCCAACCCTTGGCCTGGAAACCAAGACCCCACAAGCCACTCGTCTTGGCAGTTAAAGGAAAAAAGAAAGAAAAAAAGGGTGGGAAGCAAACAAATGAAAACAAACAGATTTTAAAAACCCAAGACAAATCTCAAAGACAAAAACAAGCAAACAACATCAACAAAAATTAGGACAAACAAACAAATCAACAGACAGACAAAACCCCAGAAAGATGGTAAAAACAGAACCAAACAAAAACAAAAATATAAACACACACACATACAAAAAAGACACAAAAACAAAAACAGAGAAAACAAAAAGCAAGAGAACAACCAGACAAACAGAAAAACCCAAAATGAAATCACACAATTAAAAACAAAATTGACAAATACAAAAAATAAAAAACAAAACAAAAGCAGAATGCAAACTGAAGGGAAAAGCAAACAAAACAAACACACAAAAATGATTTTAAAAGAAATATAAAAAGGTAAGAACAAATAGAACAAGGAAAAAAGTTATAAACAAAATAGAATAAAGGAAAGGAAAAAAACAAGGAAAAAACACAGAAAAACAGAAAAAGTTATATAGACATAGAAATATTTTTAAAAGCTAAACTAAATTTTTTTAAACTAAATGAAAATAAATATAAAAACAAACAATAATAAAACAACAACAGAACAAATATTTTAAAAATAGTAATAATTATATTTTCCTGGGGTCTCAGCTGTCAATGTCCTTGCCCCCACCATGAGTTACAGCCAACGTTCACCTCCCCAGCAGGCCCTCCAAAACTTCTAGTAAGGTCTCTGGTCCCTCTGTGGGCACTGTGGTGGCAGGTCAGTCTCTGACCTGGCCCAGCTTCTGCAGGTACTAGTCCCCAAAGTCCACAGCTCTTAGAGCTAGAGCAGTTTCATTTCTGGGAACACTCATTGTCCATTCAGCTATTCCACAGATGCAGGGTTTACCAAATTGATCATGGGGATTTAATTTGTGGCTGTGCAGCTGCACAGGAAGACTTTTGTTCCTCTTCCTTAGTCACCTTGCCCCTGGGGCTTAGCTGTGAGGCTCACCTCTGTGTGTGGACCACCCACAGAAGTCTGCTCCCGAGGCTGCCCTGGAGGACGTGGGTCTGCTCCAGTGAGGGCAGGGCACGGAGGTGGCATGATTGCCTGGGTCACGGGGGTCCTGGTGGTGACAGGTGAACAGGAAAGCCAGAGACCAAGGACATTATAGATCCGGCCCTAGTGCCTGATGGCCAGCATAAGAAGGTCAGCCCCGGAGGGGGCTTTTCTTAGCCCTGGCCACAGGTATGAGAAGGTCAGCCCTGGTTATGCAGGGATCTTTCTTGTCCTTTCATTGTCTAAGGTCTTCTTCCAGTGTTCAGGCAGTGTTCTGTGAGAATTCTTCCATCTGTAGATGTATTCCTGATGCACTTGTGAAGAGAGATGAGCTCCATATCCTCCTACTACTCCACCATTTGGTCCCCCCCTCCTAATTTGGATTTCTTTTTCTTGTCTGATTGCTGTGGCTAGGACTTCTAATACTTTGTTGAATAAAAGTAGTGAGAGTGGCTTTGCCATCTTCTTGCATGCACACCCAAATTGGATCTTGTGGAACCCTTTCAGTTCTAGTGGCTATTCTGAGATTGAGCCACTATGCTTTCTGGTGAGTGCTTTTTGTTGACTTAGGGACTGTCAGAAACCCAGTTGACTTACATTTGTTTCATCCTATACAGTTCCTAATCCCACATGGATCTTGAAGCTTTGGGTAGTTTGTCCCCATCCACTCATATTTGGGGTGTGTGTGGATGCTTTGTCATGCAGTTTTATTGTAGATGTTACCTATTGGTGTTTGATTTGGTAGCCTAACTGCTCTGTCTGTTTATCTGAGAGACTTAGGAAAACTCGTAACTATGCTACCTCTCCATCAACCTGGTATTTTCTGTCTCCAGCTAGATTCTGAGAAGGAACCAGGTCATAGATTTCTTTCATAACCACCATGCCATTTTGCCAGTGTTAGGCAAAGAGATCATCTGATACCTGCTGACTGATGTAAGTTTATGTATTAAGTTTTCCATTGGATATGTAACAAGTTACCATAAACTTAGTGACTCAGAAGATTGGTCACAGCTTATCTGGGTTCTCTTTTTCAGGGTCTTTACCACATTGCAATCTAGAGCTGGCCAGGCCTGATTGGGAAAATGTCCATTTCCAAGCTCCCTCAGGTTGTTCGTAGAATTTGTTTGTAGGACTGAGGTACCCGCTACTTGCTGGCTGTCAGCTAGGGGCTTCTCTCAGCCCCTCAGTTCCACCTACAGTACCTTGCCACATAGCCTTCCCCATGGGCCCTCTCAGATAATGGCAGCTTACTACAGCCAGCAGTAGAGAAAGTCTCTGATACATGCTGGCAAAATTAGCCATATACATATCATAACATAATAACAAGGGTGATATTGCATCAGCTTTGTCATATTCTACTGGTTAGAAGCAAGTAATATGTTTCTCTCACACTCAAGGGGAGAAAACTATGCAGGACATGAACATGGAGCCACATTAAAATCGGTCTACCGAAGTTTACATCTGCATTGGAACCTGGTTTACCCTTCTTATTTGTTAAGACAAACAGCTTTATATTCATAGACTGTCAATTGTGGCTTTTTGCTCAATTCCTGGGCACATGATAAAAAATTCAAATACAGTAATGAACTATCCAGTTCGAATATAAATATCTGACTTCGAGAATTTGAAAATCCTACTACAATTAGGTTATTTTAATACTCTGATTCCCTGCCCTTCTGTGTGAAATGTGCATGGGTATCTCTACTACTCCCAACCACAAACAGAAAGTATAAAATGATGCTTTTTGGTATGCTTAGGGAAAAGAAGTTTTCATATATATACATCTATTGCATTTTTAACCTATTTTGTGTCATCTGTGCTTGTGTATATTTTTGGAGTTCTTCAGAGAATTCATCTTCAAGAATGCAATTGTTTCAGTACTCCAATGAATCAGACTACCCATGTAACCATTTGGGGGAGAATCAAAAGACATGTATATTTTGGAAAGCACATTTTTTTTGGTACAAATAAGGAATGAAATAGTATTCCCCATGCCAGGCCATTGTAAGACTTTAATAAACAAATTCATTGTTTGAATACAAGGTGGCATTGTTTATTATTTCTGCCTTTGTTCTAATAGATGAGGGTATCCATCACTTTCATCTCTGCCTCCTCATATGCTCGTTCTATCTTCTGTCTTCTTAATCTCATCATTTTTCCACTGAGCATGAAACAGGTAGGAAAAAGTGTCTCTCTCTGGTGAAGATACACGATCATCTTTTAGTAATGATGCTCTGTAGCTTGGAAGCATTCAGCTGTGAGAGTGAGGGCTTTTCTTATCTGCTTCACTGTAGGTGAGACATTGAACAGTTCATCCTTTGATGGATGACACCTAGATGCTGTTTGCTATGGCAAAGCTGTCTTCTCCTGGCAACAAGGAGGAGGTGGGGCTGGGAGACTCAACCCACAATTTACGGGTACACATTGTGCAGGACACCCTGCCCTGGTAATTCCTAATTCCATTCCTTGTGAGAACAGCAAGAATAACAGAGTTAACATTTATTGAATGATTAATTCCCAGGAGTGATATGCAAAAGCAGCATAGGCATCAACCAATCAGAATGATTGCTTGTTGTAACAGCATCCATTCTGACCAGCCCATGCTCTCCCCATACCAGTTAAATATCTTATCAAGTAGCTATTTGGACATTTGAGGACTGCCAATGTCAACCCCACCTTACTACCTGCCAGGCACTGGGCACCTCATGGACCTTTGCTCTTTGGATCTTCTCAGCCACCCTGCGAGATGTATGCTCTTATTATTTCCAACTTGACATCTGGGGAGATTGAGGCTTAAAGAGACAGACGTGTCCCATGTCACACAGCTGAGGGGCAGTGGGACTGGATTCATACCCTGGTCTGCTGACCCAGGAGTCCAGGCTGTTAAGTTCTACATTCTAATAACTCTTGAGGAAGCCACACTCTATGGCTCTTCCTGCCCTTATGAGACATGTACACTTTAGGGACATGAAGACTGAACTTTATCAACCTGGCCTTAGTGACAAGGAAAGTTGCCCTTGGCCAATCCACAGAGGAAAGCAATGCAAACAGCTGAGTGAAGTGACAGAATTAGGAATAAGCCCTGGGGCCAGACCTCTGCCCCAGAGATCACCCTGGAGTTGATCCAAGGTCCTTGGAGGAAAACGGAAGCCCAAAGTCCAGACTGAGCTTCTAGCCCAAGGGGACATTTTTCAGATAACTGCCCTAGATCCTAACTCCACATTCCTCTAACTGTTAAGAGAATTCTATTTGGTTGTGGCTTTTGAAGCTGGGTTTATTTAGAGCAAAGCAAACAACTGGGTTCCAGAGAGGAACCACACTGATCTTACATCAGCGTCTTTTCTGGTTGGTTGAATTTTTTGTTCTTCAGCCAGCAGTGACACCACATCATCACTGTCTGTGAGCCATTTTGATGGTGACACATTACATTCCCAAAAACCTTATTTTTCAGCTGTGACACACAGGACCATTGACACCCATGTGCCCGCACACTGCCATAAGCTGTCTTCATGTTCTGTGCATTCCCAGCTGTCACCCTCACCTCTTTCCTTCAAGAACTTGTGTGGGAATAAAAAGAATGAGGGTGATGTTACTAGAGGTATTCACTTGGATGAGTTCCTTAACCTCTCTGAGCCTCGGTTTCCACATCTGTAAACTGTAATTGAAATACACATGCTCTGGGTTGGGGAGGGGTCTTCCAGGGTGTGGAAGAAGGAAGGCACAATTTGTCAGAGCAAATCTTTATCCCAACTTCTCCACTACATTCACATCCATAGACTAGATCAGATTCTTGAGTTGTAAAGAATGAGATACTCACAATAAAATATCAAAATTTGCATTATCATTGTCATTACTATTACAAATATTACTATTATCAACAACGGTGATGCTATTAAGAGTTGCTGTGTATCAGACATTTACTACATGGCAAACAGACTGCAAAATGAGATACATCTCATATCTCATTCATTCCTCAAAACCACCCTCTGAAATTAAACTTCATGTAGGTAGGTTTTACCATTGTTCTCGCTTAGAGGACTAGACGATTGGGTCCTGGAGTGAAGGAACAGATCTAGGTGGTCTGCATAGAGACTCAGAGTCCTCCAGTGACCACCAGCCAACAAGAGCATCGTCTGCTGCTGCCACCAGGAAGCCGTGTGGGTTCTTACTGTCTCAGAGCCTCCAGCTTCCATCCCAGTGAGAAGCATTGCCTGTGCTGAGGGGCTGCACTAGTCATCCTGCCTCTAGGTACCCAGGAAAGACAGCCCATCCTCAGCAGCCAGCAAAGTTGTTACTGCCTAAAATTACACAGCAGAAGTGATGTCTATCTGGCTTCAACGTGTGCAGTGTTCCTGTGACACTTTCCACATGACCCATAACACTAGTAAGCTCCCCTGATCACAACGAACACTGAGGTCAAAAGCACCAGGAAGACTGGAGAGGCATGGAGCCCTTCTGATGGGCCTGTGCATCTTCCTTGTAGCCAGGGCAGTGGTAAAACACACCCACATTAGTGTTGTTTTGAGGGATGAAGGAGTATGAGATATATGATATTAAGCACAGTGCCTGGGACATTATAAATAATAGTGATTGCTATTATTAGTAAATAATACCATAACAATAAAGAGTGTGCAAGCATTGGTACAGGCAAGCCTTGGAGATACTGTGGGCTTGGTTCCAGACCACTGCACTAAAGTGAATATCACAATAAAGCAAGTCACACAAATATTTTTGTTTCCTGGTACATAGTTCACACCATATTATAGTCTATTATGTGTGCAATAGCATTGTTCCTAAAAAAAAAAAGCACATGCCTTAATTTAAAATTACTTTATTATTTTTAAAAATGCTAACCATCATCTGAGCCTTCAGCAAGTCCTAATCTTTTTTCAGGTATCCATGTTGGTGGTTGCTGAAGGTTGGGGTGGCTGCAGCAATTTCTTAAAACAAAAGAACAATGAATTTGCAACTTTGATTGACTCTTCCTTTCATGATTGATTTTTTTGTAGCCTGCAAGGCTGTGTGATAGCATTTCAACCATAGTAGAATGTCTTTCAAAATTGGAATCAATCCTCTCAAACCCTGCCAATGTTTTATAAAATAAGTTGATGTAATATTCTAAATCTTTTGTTATCATTTCAACAATCTTCACAGCAGCTTCACTGGAGAAGCTTTCATCCAAAGAAACCACTTTCTTTGCTCACCAGTAAGAAGCAGCTCCTCATCCATCAAGTTTTATGAAGATATACAGTAATTCAGTCCCATCTTTAGGTTCCACTTCTAATTCTAGCTCTTTTGCTGTTCCATCACATCTGCAGTGACTTCCTCCACTGAAGTCTTGAATGCCTCAAAGTCATCCAGGAGGGTTGGAATCAACTTCTTCCAAACTCCAGTTAATGTTGATATGTTGACCTCTTCCCATGAATCATGAATGTTGTTCATGGCATCTAGAATGGTGAATACTTTCCAGAAGGTTTTCAATTGACTTTGTCCAGATCCATCAGAGAAATCACTACCTATGGCAGCTATAGCCTTACAAAATATATTTTTTAAATAATAAGACCTGAAATTTGAAATGACTCCCTGATCCATGAGCTGCAGACTGGATGTTGCGTTACCAGGCATGAAAACATCACTAATCCCTTTGTACATCTCCATCAGAGCTCTTGGGTAACTAGGTGCCTTGTCAATGAGCCGTAATATTTTGCAAGGAATCTTTTTTTCTGAGCAGTATGTCTAAACAGTGGGCTTAAGATGTTCAGTCGGCCCTGTTGTAAACAGATGTGTTGTCATCCAGGCTTTGTTGTTCCTTTTACAGAGCACAGGCAGAGTAGATTTAGCATAATTCTTAAGAGCCCTAGGATTTTGGAATGCTAAATGAACACTGGCTTCAACTTCAAGTCACCAGCTACATTAGCCCCTAACAAAAGAGTCAGACTGTCCTTTGAAATTTTGAAGTCAGGCATTGACTTCTCCTCTATGAAAGCCCTATATGGCACCTTCTTCCAATATAAGGCTGTTTTGTTTACACTGAAAATCTGTTGCTTAGGGTAGGCACCTTCATGAATATCTTAGCTAGACTTTGTGGAGAAATAGCTGCAGCTTCTACATCAGCACTTGCTTCTTCACCTTACTCTTTGATGTTATGGAGATGTTACTGTCTCTAGAAATGGCCACTGATGAACTGGCCACAGGGTGTGGATATTAACACTGGAAAAAGTAACCTGAAACAACCTGATACAGACATGAAACATCATATCTCACTGGCATCCAGCCAGGATATTGACAGTGTCATGTTAGATCTAAGTGTTCTTGCTTTCAAGGTCATTCTAGCCAGAATAAAACTCTTCAAATCACTAGTACCTCATAGTTTTTGTCTTGTGTTCTTAGTGTGTCTAGAGCTCTTACTAATATGTGGCCATTTCACTCTCTTTCCATAGTTATGTTAAATCATGCTGAGATTGAATTCCTTTGCTCATCTTTCAGCCTAAGATAAACCTCATTTTCTTACCTTAGATGTAGAGTCTTTGAGTCTAGGAGCCAGAAAAGCCCTCAAGCCCATTAATCTGGTGCTATCTTACAGAACAGTCTGCCAGGATGGAATGTTCCAGATCTGCACTGTCTTGTGTGGTCACCAAAAAACACAGGTGCCTACTGAGCCCTTCAAGTGTGGCTCATGTGACTGAGTAACTGAATTTTTAAATATTATCTAATTTTAATGAATTCAAATTTAAATAGCTTTTTGTGGCTAATGCTGTTTCCTGGATGGTGAAGATCTACTTCAATCCCTTCATTTTGCCCATGAGTCCCACCATCAGTGACCCAGACACAAGCACACACCAGTTATAGGTACACAGAAGCACAGAAAGTACTGAGTGCTGTCTTTGTCCGTGCGAGCTCCTACAGCAAAGTACCATGGACTGGGTGGCCTACAAACAATAGAAATGTGTTTCTCACAGTCTGGAAGCTGGAAGGGTCAGGTACCATCATGGTTGAGTTCTGGCAAGAGCCTGCTTCCTGGTTCAGAGACAGTGGGCTTTTCACTGTGTCCTCACATGGAGGAAGGGAGACAGAAGTCTCCGGGGTCTCTTTTACAAGGGCACTAATCCCATTCGGGAGGGTTCCACCCCACCTCCTAATACCATCATATTAGGGATTAGGTGTCAACAAATGAATTTGGGGGAAGGGTTACAAACATTCAGTCAAAAGCAATTGTCAACTCTGTTTTTTCTATCATATCATGCTTCCACTTATTTGTCCCCAGGCAGAAACAGCTTTCCACATGCCCACTCAGGGTATTGGGAGGGAGGGTGGGTGGGGAGATGGGCAGATGCAAGCTGTGTTCGTTGTCTTGGTACATCAACTATGCAAACACTCTGAGGAGACAGAAAGAATATAAAACATCTTGTTTGAAATACTAAAAGTTAAGGAAAAGCAGAAGATTGTAATGATGTGGGACCAACCATGTTTGCCCCATCTAAAGGTAAAGGTCAGGAGACGGCTTAAAGATGGCGGAAGAGTAGGACGCGGAGATCACCTTCCTCCCCACAGATACATCAGAAATACATCTACATGTGGAACTTCTCCTATAGAACACCCACCGAACGCTGTCAGAAGACCTCAGACCTCCCAAAAGGCAAGAAACTCCCCACGTACCTGGGCAGGGCAAAAGAAAAAAGAATAAACAGAGACAAAGAATAGGGATGGGACCTACACCAGTGGGAGGGAGCCGTGAAGGAGGAAAGACTCCCACACACTAGAAGCCCCTTCACGGGTGGAGACTGCGGGTGGCAGAGAGGGAAGCTCTGGAGCCGCGGAGGAGAGCACAGCCACAGGGTGTGGAGGGCAAAGCAGAGAGATTCCGCAGAGGATCGGTGCCGACTGGCACTCACCAGCCTGACAGGCTTGTCTGCTCACTGGCCGGAGCGGGTGGGGGCCGGGAGCTGGGAGCTGAGGCTCGGGCTTCAGTCGGATCCCAGGGAAAGGTCTGGGGTTGGCAGAGTGAAAACAGCCTGAAGGGGTTAGTGCACCACGGCTAGCCGGGAGGGAGTCCAGGAGAAGCCTGGAGCTGCCCAAGAGGCAAGAGACCTTTTCTTCCCTCTTTGCTTCCTGGTGCGTGAGGAGACGGGTTTAAGCGCACCGCTTAAAGGAGCTCCAGAAACGGGCGCGGAGCTATCGAAGAGACAGAAGACTTTTTCTTGCCTCTTTGCTTCCTGGGGCACGAGGAGAGGGGATTAAGGGCACGCGTAAAGGAGCTCCAGAAACGGGCGCGAGCCGCAGCTGTCGGCACGGACAACAGAGACGGGTGTGGGACGCTAGGGTTGCTGCTGCCGCCACCAAGAGGCCTGTGTGTGAGCACAGGTCACTCTCCACACCGCCCCTCCCGGGAGCCCGTGCAGCCCGCCACTGCCAGGGCCCCATGATCCAGGGACAGCTTCCCCGGGAGAGCGCGCAGCACGCCTTGGGCTGGTGCAGCGTCACGCCAGCCTCTGACGTCGCGGACTCGCCCCGCCTCCGTGCCCCTCCCTCCCCCTGGCCTGAGTGAGCCAGAGCCCCCGAATCAGCGGTTCCTTTAACCCCGTCCTGTCTGAGCGAAGGGCAGATGCCCTCGGAAGACCTACGCGCAGAGGCGGGGCCAAGTCCAAAGCTGAACCCCAGGAGCTGTACGAAAAAAGAGAGGGGGAGGTCTCTCCCAGCAGCCTCAGAAGCGGTGGATTAAAGCTCCACAATCAACTTGAAATGCTCTGCATCTGTGGAAAACATGAATAGACAGCAAATCATCCCAAGTTGAGGAGGTGGACTTTGGGAGCAAGATATACTATTATTTCCCCCTTTTTTTCTTTTTGTGAGTGTGTATGTGTATGCTGCTGTGTGAGATTTTGTCTCTATAGCTTTGCTTTCACCATTTGTCCTAGGGTTAGACCGACCCATTTTTTGTTTTTTTTTTAATAGAAATTTTTCTTCCTAATAATTATTTTTTGTTTTAATAACTATACTTTATCCTACTTCATTTTGTCTCCTCCCTTTCTTTCTTCCTTTCTTCCCTCCTTCCCTTTCTTCCTTCCTTCCTCCCTTCTTTCCTCCCTTCCTTCTTCCCTTCCTCTCTTCCTTCCTCCCTTTCTTCCTCTCCACCTTCCTTCCTTCATTTCTTCCTTCCTTTCTTCCTTCCTTCCCTCCCTCCTTCCTTCCTTCTTTCCTTCCTTCCTTTCTTTCCTTTCTATTTTTTTCTCCCTTTTATTCTGAGCCATGTGGATTAAAGGCTCTTGACACCCCAGCCAGGCACCAGGGCTGTATCTCTGAGGTGGGAGAACTAACCTCAAGACACTAGTCCACAAGAGACCTCCCAGCTCCACGCAATATCAAATGGCAAAAATCTCCCAGAGATCTCCATCTCAACACCAAGACCCAGCTTCACTCAAGGACAAGCAACGAACAGTGCTGGACACCGTATCCCCAACAAAGAGCAAGACAGGTCTACAGCCCCATCCATTAGCAGAGAGGCTGCCTAAAATCATAATAAGGCTACCAACATCCCCAAACACACCACCAGACGTGGACCTGCCCACAAAAAAGACAAGATCCAGCCTCATCCACCAGAACACAGGCACTAGTCCTCCCAACCAGGGAACCTACTCAACCCACTGAACGAACCTTAGCCACTGGGGACAGCCACCAAAAACAACGGGAACTACAAACCTGCAGCCTGCAAAAAGGAGACCCCAAACATCCCAAATAAGCGAAACGAGAAGACAGAAAAACATACAGCAGATGAAGAATGAAGATAAAATCACACCAGACCTAACAAATGAAGAGGAAATAGGCAGTCTACCTGAAAAAGAATTCAGAATAATGATAGTAAAGATGATTCAAAATCTTGGAAATAGAATAGACAAATTGCAAGAAACAGTTAACAAGGACCTAGAAGAAATAAAGAGGAAGCAAGCAACGATGAGCAACACAATAAATGAAATGAAAAATACACTAGATGGGATCAATAGCAGAATAACTGAGGCAGAAGGACGGATAAGTGACCTGGAAGATAAAATAGTGGAAATAACTACTGCAGAGCAGAATAAACAAAAAAGAATGAAAAGAATTGAGGACAGTCTCAGAGACCCATGGGACAACATCAAACGCACCAACATTCGAATTCTAGGGGTCGCAGAAGAAGAAGAGAAAAAGAAAGGGACTGAGAAAATATTGGAAGAGATTATAGTTGAAAACTTCCCTAATATAGGAAAGGAAATAGTCAATCAAGTCCAGGAAGCACAGAGAGTCCCATACAGGATAAACCCAAGGAGAAACACGCCAAGACACATAATAATCATACTGTCAAAAATTAAATACAAAGAAAACATATTAAAAGCAACAAGGGAAAAACAACAAATAACACACAAGGGAATCCCCATAAGGTTAACATCTGATCTTTCAGCAGAAACTCTACAAGCCAGAAGGGAGTGGCAGGACATTTTTAAAGTGATGAAGGAAAAAAACCTACAACCAAGATGACTCTACCCAGCAAGGATCACATTCAGATTTGATGGAGAAATTAAAACCTTTACAGACAAGCAAAAACCTGAGACAGTTCAGCACCACCAAACCAGCTTTACAACAAATGCTAAAGGAACTTCTCTAGACAAGAAACACAAGAGAAGGAAAAGACCTATAAAAAGAAACCCAAAACAATTAAGTAAATGGTAATAGGAACATACATATCGATCATTACCTTAAATGTAAATGGATTAAATGCTCCCACCAAAAGACACAGACTGGCTGAATGGATACAAAAACAAGACCCATATATATGCTGTCTACAAGAGACCCACTTCAGACCTAGGGACACATACAGACTGAAAGTGAGGGGATGGAAAAAGATATTCCATGCAAATGCAAATCAGAAAAAAGCTGGAGTAGCAAGTCTCATATCAGACAAAATAGACTTTGAAATAAAGACTATTATAAGAGACAAAGAAGGACACTACATAATGATCTAGGGATTGATCCAAGAAGATATAACAATTGTAAATATTTATGCACCCAACATAGGAGCACCTCAATACATAAGGCAAATACTAACAGCCTTAAAAGGGGAAATCGACAGTAACACAATTATAGTTGGGGACTTTAACACCCCACTTTCACCAATGGACAGATCATCCAAAATGAAAATAAATGAGGAAACACAAGCTTTAAATGATACATTACACAAGATGGACTTACTTGATATTTATAGGACATTCCATCCAAAAACAACAGAATACACATTTTTCTCAAGTGCTCATGGAACATTCTCCAGGATTGATCATATATTGGGTCACAAATCTAGCCTTGGCAAATTTAAGAAAATTGAAATCGTATCAAGTATCTTTTCCGACCACAACGCTATGAGACTAGATATCAATTACAGGAAAAGATCTGTAAAAAATACAAACACATGGAGGCTAAACAATACACTACTTAATAATGAAGTGATCACTGAAGAAATCAAAGAGGAAATCAAAAAATACTTAGAAACAAATGACAATGGAGACACGACGACCCCAAACCTATGGGATACAGCAAAAGTAGTTCTAAGAGGCAAGTTTATAGCAATACAATCATACCTTAAGAAACAGGAAACATCTCGAATAAACAACCTAACTTTGCACTTAAAGCAAAGAAGAGAAAGAAGAACAAAAGAACCGCAAATTTAGCAGAAGGAAAGAAATCATAAAGATCAGATCAGAAATAAATGAAAAAGAAATGAAGGAAACAATAGCAAAGATCAATAAAAGTAAAAGCTGGTTCTTCAAGAGGATAAATAAAATTGATAAACCATTAACCAAACTCATCAAGAATAAAAGGGAGAAGACTCAAATCAATAGAATTAGAAATGAAAAAGGAGATGTAACAACTGACACTGCAGAAATACAAAAGATTATTAGAGATTACTACAAGCAACTGTATGCCAATAAAATGGACAACCTGGAAGAAATGGACAAATTCTTAGAAATGCACAACTGCCAAGACTGAACCAGGAAGATATAGAAACTATGAACAGACCAATCACAAGCACTGAAATTGAAACTGTGATTAAAAATCTTCCAACAAACAAAAGCCCAGGACCAGATGGCTTCACAGGCGAATTCTATCAAACATTTAGAGAAGAGCTAACACCTATCCTTCTCAAACTCTTCCAAAAGATAGCAGAGGGAGGAACACTCCCAAACTCATTCTATGAGGCCACCATCACCCTGATACCAAAACCAGACAAAGACGTCACAAATAAAGAAAACTACAGGCCAATATCACTGATGAACATAGATGCAAAAATCCTCAACAAAATATTAGCAAACAGAATCCAACAGCACATTAAAAGGATCATACACCATGATCAAGTGGGGTTTATTCCAGGAATGCAAGGATTCTTCAATATATGCAAATCAATCAACGTGATACACCATATCAACAAACTGAAGGAGAAAAACCATATGATCATCTCAATAGATGCAGAGAAAGCTTTTGACAAAATTCAACACTCATTTATGATAAAAACCCTGCAGAAAGTAGGCATAGAGGGAACTTTCCTCAACATAATAAAGGCCATATATGGCAAACCCACAGCTAACATTGTTCTCAATGGTGAAAAACTGAAACCATTTCCACTAAGATCAGGAACAAGACAAGGTTGCCCACTCTCACCACTCTTATTCAACATAGTTTTGGAAGTTCTAGCCACAGCAATCAGAGAAGAAAAAAAATAAAAGGAATCCAAATAGGAAAAGAAGAAGTAAAGCTGTCACTGTTTGCAGATGACATGATACTATACACAGAGAATCCTAAGGATGCTATCAGAAAACTACTAGAGCTAATCAATGAATTTGGTAAAGTTGCAGGATACAAAATTAATGCGCAGAAATCTCTGGCATTCTTATACACTAATGATGAAAAATCTGAGAGTGAAATTAAGAAAACACTCCCATTTACCATTGCAACAAAAAGAATAAAATATCTAGGAATAAACCTACCCAAGGAGACAAAAGACCTGTATGCAGAAAACTATAAGACACTGATGAAAGAAATTAAAGATGGTACAAATAGGTGGAGATATATACCATGTTCTTGGATTGGAAGAATCAACATTGTGAAAATGACTCTACTACCCAAAGCAATCTACAGATTCAATGCTATCCCTATCAAATTACCACTGGCATTTTTTACAGAACTAGAACAAAAAATTTCACAATTTGTATGGAGACACAAAACACCCCGAATAGCCAAAACAATCTTGAGAATGAAAAATGGAGCTGGAGGAATCAGGCTCCCTGACTTCAGACTATACTACAAGGCCACAGTAATCAAGACAGTATGGTACTGGCACAAGAACAGAAATATAGATCAATGGAACAGGATAGAGAGCCCAGAGATAAAACCACACACATATGGTCACCTTATCTTTGATAAAGGAGGGAAGGATATACAGTGGAGAAAAGACAGCCTCTTCAATAAGTGGTGCTGGGAAAACTGGACAGCTACCTGTAAAAGTATGACATTAGAACACTCCCTAACACCACACACAAAAATAAACTCAAAATGGGTTAAAGACCTAAATGTAAGGCCAGACACTATCAAACTCTTAGAGGAAAACATAGGCAGAACACTCTGACATAAATCACAGCAAGATCCTTTTTGACCCATCTCCTAGAGAAATGGAAATAAAATCAAAAATAAACAAATGGGGTCTAATGAAACTTAAAAGCTTTTGCACAGCAAAGGATACCATAAACAAGACCAAAAGACAACCCTCAGAATGGGAGAAAATATTTGCAAATGAAGCAACTGACTAAGGATTAATCTCCAAAATGTATAAGCAACTCAGGCAGCTCAATAACAAAGAAACAAACAACCCAATTCAAAAATGGGCAGAAGAACTAAATAGACATTTCTCCAAAGAAGATATAGAGATTGCTAACAAACACATGAAAGAATGCTCAACATCATTAATCATTAGAGAAATGCAAATCAAAACTACAATGAGATATCATCTCACACCAGTCAGATTGGCCATCATCAAAAACTCTAGAAACAATAAATGCTGGAGAGGGTGTGGAGAAAAGGGAACACTCTTGCACTGCTGGTGGGAATGTAAATTGATACAGCCGCTATGGAGAACAGTATGGAGGTTCCTTAAAAAACTCCACATAGAACTACCATATGACCCAGCAATCCCACTACTGGGCATATACCCTGAGAAAACCATAATTCAAAAAGAGTCATGTACCAAAATGTTCATTGCAGCTCTATTTACGATAGCCAGGACATGGAAGCAACCTAAGTGTCCATCAACAGATGAATGGATAAAGAAGATGTGGCACATATATACAATGGAATATTACTCAGCCATAAAAAGAAATGAAACTGAGTTATTTATAATGAGGTGGATGGACCTGGAGTCTGTCATACAGAATGAAGTAAGTCAGAAGGAGAAAAACTAATACCGTATGCTAACACATATATATGGACTCTAAGGGAAAAAAAATGTCATGAAGAGATTAGTGGTAGGACGGGAATAAAACAGACTTACTAGAGCATGGACTTGAGGATATGGGGAGGGGGAAGGGTAAGCTGTGACGAAGTGAGAGAGTGGCAGGGACATATATACTCTATCAAATGTAAATTAGATCACTAGTGGGAAGCTGCTGCATAGCACAGGGAGATCACCTCTGTGCTTTGTGACCACCTAGAGGGGTGAGATAGGGAGGGTGGGAGAGAGGGTGATGCAAGAGGGAAGAGATATGGGAACATATGTATATGTCTAACTGATTCACTTTGTTGTAAAGCAGAAACTAACACACTATTGTAAAACAGTTATACTCCAATAAAGATGTTTAAAAAATAATAATAAAAAATAAAATAAAATAAAATAAAAGTAATTTGAAGAAAAAAAATAAAAAAATAAAGGTAAAGGTCACTGTTAATGAGAACCAAATAGACACTATTCTTCTCCTGCCCAAGGTTGTAAAATGTGTGGAGAAAGGAAACTGACTGCTTAGGGGACACAGATAAAGATGGTTTCCTTGTTCATGAGCCAGGTTCCCTTTTGATTGCCTGAATTTTTGTGTGGCTTTAGAATTGTGAAGGATGGGAAATAATAAAGTGCTGCTTTCTCCATTTGGAAGCACTGTGACTTCATCTGTATGTTCTATAGCTAAGTCTAGAAAGAGTGACATTACTAAATGTTGGCAAGGATGTGGAGCAACTGGAACCTTCCCATGGTGCTGGGGATAGTGGAAAGATGGTACAAACACTTTTGAAATATGTTGGAAGTTTCTCATAAAGTTAAGGCTAACACCTATTCTATGGTGCAAAATTCTTCTTCTAGATATTATCCAAAAGAAATAAAAATGTTTCCACAAAAGATCTGTATAAGCATGCTCACAGCAGCCTTATACATAATAACTAAGTACTGAAAACAACCCAATGTCCATTAACAAGTGAATAGATAAATTGTACAATTGACTATTACTACTGAGCAATAAATATGAACATATTAACATTACCCCCAGCCATGTGGATGAATCTCAACAACATTATGCTGAAAAAAAGAAGATAGACACAAGAGTATATATTGGTTGAGATCATTTATATGAAGACTGGAAATATGTGATGGAAATTGAGAGGGGTTGACTCTGGGAAGAGAATGAGGAAACTTGCTGGGCACAGAGAATGTTCTTATCATGATGCTTGCGATGGTACGTGGATGCATACCTTTGTCAAAACTCATGAAACTGCAAACTTAATATCTATGCATTTTACTGGATGCAATTTAGACTTCAATTAAAAAATTAAAAAATAAAAAGTAAAGTGATCTATAGCCATAAAAATCAACTTTTGACCTTGTTCTACTTGTCTTATTTCCCTAATGTGGTCTACTTTAAAATTAATTCATCTTGTGGACTAATCACAAACTGTCATCATTTGGACTAAAAGTACATTTGATAAAACCCTGCAGAAAGGTCCATAGTTCATTTCTCTTCTGTTAAACCATTCCACTTGTCTTTTTTAATTTTAATTGTAAATGTGTTTTCTGTTTTAGTAACAGTAATAGCATTGAATTTGGGGGATGTCTGTTGAATTCAGGTGATACCTATTTGATCAGTTAGCACTTTGAGTTACTAAAAGTGTTATTGCTCACTTTGGGGTTAAAATTTTCTGAAAGTTGTTCATTTTTGTCAAGAAAGCAGAATATTTTCCTTCTAGAGTATTGAATTAAGAATGACCCTATTAGGCACATCGATATCCATGTTGTACATAATGGCTTCCTTTTTTTCTTGCCCTGTTGGTTCTCAGATTCTTCGTTTAATTAAAAATGAAAAAAAAAAAAAAAAAAAAAAAGCAGTTTCAGTCTTTACCTCAAACCCAATCTTCCCAGAGCCTCAGAGACTGAGGTTGTTTGACGTAAGCGAGTTGGCTCCATGGTGACTGATCTGGTATTTGCTGAAATTACCCAGCACGCAACAAGCAAGGGTCAGTCATTAAGACGCATGAACCACAGGTCATCTAAGCCCTGGTCTGGTTTTCTTGTTATGAGAACGGAGCCCGAGGTCACTAGAGACTAGATCCTTAAAAAGAAAGATAAGAAACTGCTCTTTAACTCAACCTTGCAGCTAGTCAGCCACCTGGGATGGGAAAATTCATGAGTAGATAAAAGAGAGCTCTGCGTTTTCTCTCTTTGTCTCCCTAAAAGGAAGAGGCCATTCCAGGCTTGGGAACACTTTCCAGCTGTGCTGTAGTGATAATTCTGCTCTCCCTTCTGTGTCGATTCCCCTAACTAACTATAAGCAATATTAGGTTTGGTATTGAAGATGACAGATGGCTTGATGTTTAGCAGGACATCAAATTTATTTTGTGGAAAATACTGCTGCTTTACTCTATAGCAACATTCAGGCCAGAATGGGCAGCCCAAGGAATTATTGTTCATATTTTTGGCTTTTGGCAAACCTCATTTTCCTTTTGATTCACTGTCTGGTTAACTTCTTTTGGCTTTCTGTTCTGCTGGCCTTGGGTGAGCAATTTTATTTATAGCCCAGAGAAAAGGAGTTTTAGGTGGGGTCCACCAGAGACCAAGATTTATGTTAAAATACTTTATTGGGAAGAATTCCCAGGAAGAAAAAAATAAGAGAGTGGTGGGGGGGCGCAGGGTGGGGGATATTTGATGAGGAACAGAAGGAAGCTGATCAGGAGGGCAGGTCCAAGAACAGCTCACCAAGGCTGGTTCCAAACCTGCAGGGGGGCCTGCAGAAGGGCGCTATCTCAAACAGGTGAGAGAGTTGGGATATTTATACTTCCGTGTCCATCAACAGTGGGTAAAGGCTGTCCCAGGAGGGCACAAAGGCCCACGCCCTCCTGGCTTTCTGCACATGAAACAAAGGGAACTCTGGTCCCCAGGACAGTCCTCTGGCAAAGAGACCCCAGTTCCAGCTGTCTCTAGCTGCAGGCTTCTCCTTTGGTGCCTGTGGTGGGACAAAGCCGACCCCTTCCTTCTGTATTCTCTTCTTCCCTGCTTTCTGCTTTCTTTTCCCTTTTCCACCTGTTCTCCTAAAAGCAACCTTCTGAATAGTGGGCTGATGAGGCTGGGTTTTGGTTTTGTTTTTTTTATTTGAAAAAGTGAATATTCATTGAAGATACTTAGACCATAATTTAGTTTGATACATGCCCACCTGCAAGTCCATCCAAGGAAGAAAGAGGCTCCAGAGGAAACAATGTAACATGATGTCACCTGCAAGAGATAGTGTGGCACAGACCCATGAACAGCAGCAAAGGGAGAATATAGTGCTTGTCTTACCTTTATGTCTTTGTGTGAGTTACACCCAGACACAGAGATAAACACACTCAGTTTTCGTCCCAAAACATCAATATTAAAGACAAATTTGAATTTTTTTAGTTTCTCCTCATTCACTGCTAGCCAACTTCCTCATTCATTCAGTTTCCACTTTGGCACTGACTCTTGATCCTTCTCTCTCTCTCTTTTTGTAAAAATTAGTTTTTATTAGAGCATAGTTGCTTTACAATGTTGTGTTAGTTTGGTTTTGCTTTTAAACCCCTTGGCTAATTTCTCAGATTGTTCCCACTGGCCAGGTACAGTACTTTGAAGATTTTTTTCCCAATTTTATTTTACTCTTAAAAGAACATCAAATCAACGTTCTGTGAGGCTCCCTCAGAGTCTTTTGAGCTCCTGTCATACCAGGCAAGTCAGGCAATGGTTGACTCTCTTTCCTTCCTCTTAATCTCTCCCTTTCTATCCTGCCATCCACTTTGGGGATCTTGAGTTTATAGTATGTTTCAGTGTATGTCTAGGGCATATAGACTTCATATCAGTTAGGGTTGCTTCAAGAAATATAATAGCAACAACCACAAAGCAACAATGAAGACCACAGAGGCTTAAACAAATAAGGTTCATTTGTCTTGCTGGGAAGCTTGGAAGGAAGCAGTTGTTAGAATGGCTGGATAACATCTAGGACCCAGATCTTCTTTCTTCCTTTATGCTCTGCCATCTTTAGCACATTGCCTTTCACACTCATGTTAATCATTGTACAGGGACAGGATGGCTGCTGTATTTCAAGGCATCACATCCACATTCAAAGAAGAAAGAAAACGGAGGGATCACGCTAATACCATCTGCCCCTTTTGTTGGAAAAGCAAAAGCTTTTCTATGATCTCCCCAGCAGATGTTTCATTATGCCTTTTTAGCTAGAATGTGACCAAGTTGCCTCTCCAACAGCAAGGGAAGCTGAGGAGCAAATATGTCAGACAAGAAGGTGACAAGGAGAAGGGGTGAGAAACAGTGTTGGGTTAGCCAATGAGCTGTAGTGGCCAGAGGTACCGTGGAAATACTTGAAGTGGTAGAAATGTTTATATTTTCCTCCAATAGCTTTTGTGGCTTAAAATGAGTAGGCTTTTCACTTGGTCGGGCCAATCTCTCTCTCTCTCTCTCTCTCTCTCTCTCTCTCTCTCTCTCTATATATATATATATATATATATATATATATATATATATATATATATATAAAGTATATTATGTATTATACATTAGGAAAATATATCTACAGTTTTTGCTGGAGAACTTCAGGTTATTAACTGGACATATTAGCTTTTGTCTAACATTTCACTAGGCACATGATCAATACATATTTGAAATCTGAGTGAATAGCAAATAATTCTGCTGAAGAAAAATGTAAACCACATTTTTTCAGCATTGTTATACTTATTAGCAAGAAAATCACATAATATTTAGTAGCTGTTCCCAAAAGTAAGCTAGCTTTCCAATGAAGAGATTTGTCCTCACTATTATTTTTAAATTGTGAAGGAACCACATTTAAATGATAATCCTATCAAAATAATCTCACACAATTGTCCTTTCAAGTGGGATGTTCATTTTTAATAGTGCCACCTTTTTGTCATTTGAGATTTCCACTTCTCCGGGGGTTCCTTACATGTTCTTATCTCTGAGGGATGCCTCAGGGAAGAAAAACAGCTCAGGCAGTTGGTAGAAGAATGAGGAAAGATATGGTTTTGAAAAATTGCAAAACCTATGGGAGTCCAATATCACTCATTATATGAATTAATATAATTAAATGCAATTTAATTTGTAGTGTAATTAAAGAGGGTGTAAATGGCTCTATTCTTCCAATGCTGACATTCCACCCAGAAGCTCTTTCTTCTGACATCATTAGTTAATGATTTATGGGGTTCTTCACTTTGCCTGGCGTCACCAATGAGTTTCTACAATCTAAGTGGGCTGTATGGGGAGTGATGATTCAAAGTCCACGGCTACTAGGCTTTTTCTTTATGTCTAAGGTACTAGGCCAGATTCTTCTACTCCAGGAGGAGATAAAATGAGAAGTTGCTGGAACATTTTGCAAGAGGCATCGAGCTGCACATTGTTCCTCAACTCCTAAGGGCATCCCTGCTAAAACTGCTTAGTTTCCAGAGTCAAAGTTACTGATAAAGCCCAAAGGCTTTCTCCCAATACACAGTGTGTGTGTGTTTGTGTGTGTGTGTGTGCGCGCCCGTGCCCGCGTGCGCATGCGTGTGTGTATGAGAAAGAGAGAGAACACTTGATTGGAATGGTGAAGGAGGCCCCACTGCCTGTTTATTCTCAAGACTTGATAGAGGTTATTGTTCTTCCTTCAAATGCCCACCTCTGTGTAGGTAAAAGCTTTTCCTAGTAGACCATAAATCATTAACATCCTGTCCTTCTGAAGAGCTGAAAACAAGATAGCTTAATGCAAAATTCCAGGCTGTAAAGAACTGTTGTTAAGACTGAGTTTTGGTGGAAGGTGAGCACAGGCCTGGAACCATATATGTCACAGTGTATCTTTTACAGCTCAACCTTAAGCTATAATATAAACTTAAAGCCTCATCAGAGCATTCTCTGTTAGTTTGGGCTTTGGTGGGACAGGAAAGTGGAAAGGTATAGAAGGAATAAGGAACAAAGAGAGAGTGCAGAAAACATTTTGGGACTTCCCCTGTGATGCAGTGGTTAAGAATCTGCCTGCCAACACAGGGGACACAGGTTCGATCCTTGATCTGGGAAGATCCCACATGCCACAGAGCAACTAAGCCCATGAGCCACAACTACTGAGCCCGTGCACCACAACTACTGAAGGCCGTGTACCCTAGAGCCCACATGCTGCAACTACTGAGCCCACGCTCTGCAACTACTGAAGCCCGTGTGCCTAGAGCCCGTGCTCTGCAACAAGAGAAGCCACCACAATGAGAAGCCCATGCACCACAAGAAGAGTAACCCCCACTCACTGTAACTAGAGAAAGCTAGCGTGCAGTTACAACGACCCATCACAGCCAAAAAAAAAAAAAAAAAGAAAAAGAAATGAAGAAAGAAAACATTTTGAAAGCAATTGAAGCTTGGCAATGTTGGATTTGCTCTGGTATTTGTTTTCTTTTTTTTCATTTATTGAAGCTTTTTTCATACATAGTTGCCATGTTCACAACAGAGAACTGGATCCATTATACAAAATGTCCCAGTTGGAATTTGCAAGTTCTGAAAGGAAAATCATCTTTTTCAGCTTAATTCCTTCTGGCAAAATTTCATACACACAGACTGCTGTGTGCTTCTTGGAAACTGTTGATTATACCAAGCTTTAAGGGAAATGAAAGTATCTTTGGTCACTGTGTAGGCACTTCTTTATTTCTTCCTCTTGCCATTTACCAATTCAATGCATCTGTGCTGACAGCTAAAGACTGAAGATTAAATTAGAGGAAGGTTCTTATGACATTTTAAGATTATGTTAAACACTTGAACACTAGCAATTCTCCAAGGCGGATATGGCTCCTGTGATCTTTCATCAAGATTTATGACCAGCGTTTCCGTCACTGACAGTATCAAAAAGCTACAGCAGCCAGGGAGCGTTCTCAGCCCCACAGCAAAGGGATATGATTATATTCTCCAGTGGAAGTTGAGACTTCCTGTTGCTTTTTTTTCCTCTTGTGAAAACAATGGTTTCTGGTTACCCCAAGGGTATTGTGACTTCATGAAACACCACTTCATAAAACCAGCTCTGCAGTTGTTGAAGGGGACCTAGGAGAGGTGGTGAATTTCTCTTCTGGAAGATGGCAGGGAAAATAAGATTCTAGGCCAGCACCTATTACTGTCCAGGGAGAACTTGGGCTTTATCAGAAATGATGATTGATTGAATTTAGATCTCTGAGCAGGCAGCTCACCCTCAGCACTGGTTTTCATTTTTTTTTTGACAGAAGATTTATTTCTCCTGCTTCAGCCTGGCATTGTGAACATGGTCATTGCAAGCAGAACACTTATCAGTGTTTCCCAAGAGGGCTTTTGCTACAGAGGAAATCAACCTCTCTTACTTTTATGTTATCAACAGAGAAGGAAAAAGATGAGAAAGCTAGAAGAATGGAGAACATTTCTTTCCTTTTCTTGCTTTTCTTCTCTTGTTGGTGTTCATTTCTTGCCTCTTCTATTTTTATTCTTCTGTTGCCTTTTTATCTTCTTTTTGTTGTCTTACTCATGTCCAATCATGTTTTCTATCTCTTTACTTTGCTTTCTTCCCCCCTCTCTTCATTCAAGAGGAAATCTTCTCTCCTGAGTGGAGGAAAGGGATAGGTTAGGGGAAGAGCATGGAGTAAAAACAGAGGCATTGGTGATGTCCTGGTCCTTCAGTTGGGTTGGTTGGCTCTACCTTCAACATACATCTAGCAACAGACCGCTTGCCCCCACAGCTGCTGCCATAGTTTAATCCACCACCATCTCTTACCTACATTATTATGTTAGCTTTCCAACCCATCATTCTCATTCTAATTTTCCCCCTCGATGCTTAAAACATCAACCATAGGGATCCTGCTAAATGTTAAATCACTACTGTTCTCAACCCTTCAATGGCTTCAGAATAAATTTGGCTTCCTTAGAGTGGTCCATTAACCTCCATTAACAGAATCTTGCAACCCCTGCTTCTTCCTGCCACCCTCCTCCTTGTTCACCACACCCCAACTGATATTAAGCAGGACCCTGTGGGCCTCCTGGGCACAAAAGCCTTTCTGTGTCTCCCATTTCTTGATTATAGGATATAGTCTTCATTCAGTCTCCATGACCTTCCCTGAGTTCCAACTGGCAGATTCAAGCAGTTGTTAATCAGGGAAGGGAGGGGATTCAGAGACAAGGGAGGAGTGGCCGAGAAACAATAGTGCAGCCTTGGGGCAGGGTCTTGGTTCCCCATCAAGGGATACACATAACAATATCTTTGAGCTGTTTTGCAGATACTGAAACCCCCACCAGGTGGGAGAACTTAACTATGCTGCCCACAAGCACAAGTAGACCCCAGACCAGTTGGAACCAGAAGGTTGATGGTGCTGACTCCCGCTTACCTCACCACCAACCAATCAGAAGTATGTACATGAGCTGATCACACCCTCTTTGAACCATTACTATAAAACTTCTCACTACTCTCTCCAAAGAGGGACACACCGTTTTGAGGGCATTAGCCCACAGTGGCCCCCTTTACCTGGCAAAGCAATAAAGCAATTCTTTCCTACTTCACTCAGAACTCTGTCTCTGAGATTTAATTTGGTTATGGGGTACAGAGGCCGGAATCGGCTTCACAACTGCTCTGTGCCCCTCACTGTTCTGCCCTCAGGGCTCCACAGTCACTCACCTCTCTGCCTGGACAGCTCTTCCCCGAGAGAGAGATGCTCCCCACCTTGCTGACTTCCTTCGTGTTTCTGTTCTAATACCAACCTCTCATCAAAACATTTCCAGAGGAATCTCTCTAAAATAGCATCCCTTTATCTCTGTCCCCTTTATTTAGCAGTTCTTACCACCTGACTATAATTATTTGCTTATTAATTTCTGTTGTCTCCTTACACTAGAATGTATAATACAGGGATTAGTCTTTATCCCTAAAAGATTGTCCAGAACATTAAGCATAAATGTTTGTGGACTGAGTAAATAAAAAGTTATCATACAGCATTTGACCAACCTCCTTTTCTGTGACACTTGTGTGTTATAAAGCCAGACATCTTCTTAAAACCATGTAGGAATGCTGAGGCCCTGACCAGAAGCCAGCTGCTTTCTTCTTGATGGCAGCTCTTTGAGCCCATGAGCTTGCCTGCTTCCTGATCCACAGCTCGTGGTCAGAAAGGGTGTGACCTGTCTTGTACTTGATTTAAGCATTTTCTAGCCAGAACAGTGTGCACCCACCCTCCCCTAGGTCCCAGCTCCAGGGACTGTACCTATGAGCTGCATTTTTAGCTCTTATTCATAGTCATGATTCTGTCCCACCTGAGTACCTTTATGCCTGGGCAGTTTTGGGAATTGTAGGTCACCCTTGGGTTCTCGCAAACTAGTCAGGTGGGAGAGGAAAGTCAAACCCTCTCCTGAGATGACTTCGTGGACTAAGCCCCCACCACACAGACTCTCACAGGACCCTGGAGTATTAGATCAGGGAAGGATTTGGAAGCCCTTGGAGTACAGTGATATTTAGTTTGTTTACAAGAGCAGTGATGCTTTTTCTTCAAACTTACTCTCCTCTGGAAGCCCAGCACGTCCAACAAACCAAACTGCACCTAAGGCAGGGGCCAGAGTCTGCTGGGCTCTATCTAGCCCCTCCCAGATGGGGTCCTGAGGAATTTTGTGAAACTGAGAGTTTCTACAAGAAAGAGTGTGGAAACCCCAGGTGTCATCCTATGCCATTGCTTTATAGACAAACAAAGGTTCAGAGGGGTGGAGGAATTTCCCTAAGGTTGCACAGGGAGCAGTCTCCTAATTTCCGGTTTACACCTCTTCCCACCATATACGCCATACTCTTCCCATACTCTACCATCTATAAAGTACCTGCTATATGCCAATCATCTTACTAGTTGTTTTGCATTTATCATTTCATTTAATCCTTCCATCTACCTTTTGTGATAGATACTATTAATCTCATTTTATTGAACAGAGACTACAAAAGGGCTCCCAGGAAATAAGTAGTGGCATGTGGATTTGAACTCAAGCCTGTCTCATTCTAAAGACTGTGTTCATTCTGTACCTCAGTTAGAATAAACAGAGAAACAAGCTAAATAAATGTAACAAATGGACCTAACCATGTATAATGACCGAAAAGCCCAAACAAAAATCATTTCTTGTTCTTGAAAAATCACTGTGCAGGTGAACAGGTTAGCTAGCGAACTTCACCTTGTAGCCATTTAGGGGCCAAGTGTCAGAGGCCCTGTTGTGTGTAACACAATAGCTTCCAAAGTCACTTATATTATTTTCATTCCAAACAACCAGAGAGGGAAATGGCATGGACAATTGCTAAATGGAAAAATGTTATAAGCTCAGTGTGGAAGTGGCATGCATTCCTTACACATGGCCCTCAGTATACACTGGCCACCTGGGGCACCTCAGTGCAGAGAGCTGGGAGCACTGGGCCGTGTAGTTCCCAGACCTGAAGGCACTGCTCTTCGAGAAGTCTACGCTAAGAAAGGAAGATCATGGATTTGGGTGGGCATCTAGCCTCACCAACCAGGGGCTGGGGCACATGCAAAGTTCCGGATTCAGTGTTCTTATGAATGACACAGCTTTCAAATGTCCATGGCTATGATCATAGCTGTTGTGAACATTTTAAAAAATTTCCTACATTTAATCTCCCTTCTTATTTCGGAAGAATCTACCCATATGCCTATTATTATGGGACACAGTTCCCCTCAACTTCCCTTGCCTCCAGCAGTGAGGACTCAAGCAAGATTTCACCAGTGGATCATATGGTCCCTCTTGGCCCTTTGGATCTGCTGAGTACGATGCAAAAGGCTGGTGATGCCAGGGTTTACTTGCACCGTTTCAGCAGTGCCCGTGGGTGACCACTTTTTGTGGTTGTGTCCAGCTGTGGGCTGGCATTAAGCCAGAGAATGAGAACCTGTCAAACTGTTCCTGTGATGACTTCTGAAGCCCTTCAGTTCCTACCTGTTTTCCAAGATGTCCTTAACCAGCCACCCCAGCCCCTGATGTTGGTCAATTCTGTGAACCACCTCCTGATAGCTTTCAAGGACATTTTCTTTTTGCTTAAGTTACCCAGAGCTGGTTTCTCTCTCCTGGACCCACAACCTTGATCGATACAAAGCTTTTTCAGAGCACGTTGTCTAAATCCGCCTCCACCTGGTCTGTAGCTTGGTTAATTCTGATTAGTCTGGTAATCTCTGGAAACACCATGGTTATTGACAAATCTGGACCCCTGCCTCCTTAAGAGCTGCTGGCATGAGTTGTGCTCTTTTCTTTCTTTCTTTTTGTAAAGATGGGGAGAGTCTACTAGCAACAAAGGTCCCCTACTTCCTGTGAGAAGAAGGGGGCATGGAGTAAAGAGGCTAGCAGCCTGACTTCTGCCTGCTGTTTCCAGTCACTGCTCCAAGCAGAATGCAGGGCATAAAACAATTCCTGAAGAATCCTGCATGGTACTTTGTGAGGCAAGATATCTGGCTGGATGAATGGGTGTTGAGGGTGTGAGAGAAAACGTGTGTGTGTGTGTGTGTGACAGGGAGTGTACACACACGCGTGTCAGAGAAGGGAGCCAGGTAACCTGTGCCAGACCAGACCCTCCTGAGAAGCGCGTGGGAGAAGGAAATGAACAACCAATCTGTTCTCTAGTGAACTTTTAAAAACTGAACATTGTGTGCTTTCTTTCAGATACCCAAATCTGTTGACTGTATTTTTCCCTGCAAGATAGGAATGAAATTTGGGGGTCAAAGAGAGGACCCCAGGCTTAGTATTTTCAGGCCATTCATTGTTAATACAAGGAAATGTGATTGTTGTGCTCTTTAAAGAGAACTTGAGCCCCCAGGGTTGTGGGCATTGCCTTTTGGTATTGATGGAAATCCTGATTCAATATTGAAAATAATACTCAATATTTATGGTCAGTCTTTCCCAGGAACAGCTACCTCTGTACTCTAAATTTGTTAAGGCCCCAAAGCATACAGACCTATTTATGTCCTACCTGAATCACACTGGTTTATGGCCCTCCCACATCTCCTGCCCTTCCTCATGCATGATACTCAGGTGTCTGCTCACGGTGGTCCTCTGATATTCTCAGCTCTGGAAATCCCATGGCTGCTTCAGCAATGTTTCATGGACTGAATTTTTGAATCCTCCAAATTCATATGTTGAATCCCTAAACCCAGTACCTCAGAATGTGACAATACTTGGAGAGAGGGCCTTTAAAGAGGTGATTAATTTAAAATGCGGGCCTCAATCCAATATGACTGATGTCCTTATAAGAAGAGGAAATTTGGACACATAAAGAGACACCAGAGATGCAAGTGCACAGAGAAGAGACCCTGTGAAGGTACAGTGAGAAGGCGGCCATCTGTAAGCCAAGGAGAGAGGCCTCAGAATGACTTCAACCCTGCTGACAACTTGGTCTTGGACTTCTAGCCCCCAGAACTATGAGACAATAAATTTCTGTGGTTTTAGCCACCCAATCTATGGTGTTTTGTTACAGCAGCCCTAGCCAGCTAATGCAGGCCTTTAGTATGACCACAGTTGTTGAGAGTTGCATTAACCTGTGTTTCCAATGCCTTGACATCCTGGGGATGGCACCTCCTAGGGTGGCCGATTCCTAGAGATGGTAAAGGCCTCACCTATAAGCACACATAGGCAAATCAACCTCTCCCCAGCCTATGTCCTGCTCCTTTATGGGGCTCTTACAGGGATCTCACACTCAATACCATGGTCCCCCTGTCCTAACTGCCATGGCCTGGTGCCAG